>NC_056746.1:1439887084-1440204584 GCF_019279795.1 Protopterus annectens | reverse complement strand
TATCTGTGATTGGTCATTTTGGACATGTATCAGCCTATAAAAGCCTGCTTTGTCATGCATCTATTTCCATTCATTCCTATATATATGCTAATACTGCATTTCTCATTATAATTGTCATGGCTTAGTGGTTTAGTACTTTGACTATGGTGCACAGTATCCTGGGTTTGAGCCTGGCAACTGCTTTTTTTTTATTTTACTACTGTCTAGACAGGCTAGGAGGTGTGTCTGTGTAAAGGCGGTTTTGATACAGCTTGCTCAACGTTGCCCGCCGGTAAGCCGGTTGGCGCGCTGTGCAGCTCCACGCAAACGGCTTACGCTGGGTAATGCGTTATTTGGCTATGAGCATGCATATTACGCTGTGTGAAGTGTTGCTCAGCTACGGGCACCCATTTTAAGCGTGTTAAAGCGATGCTCAACTCCGGGCACTCATTTTACACCTGTTAAACCGCTGCTCACCTGCAAGCAGTCATACTCAGCTTGTTAGAGTGCTGCTCAGCTATGGGCACTTATAACATTTTTTTTTATTTTATTGTCTCGGATTTCTTCAAAAATACATGGCCCATTTCATTACATTTTACTTAAAATTATAGTTTTATATATATATATATATATATATATATATATATATATGCACACATATATGTCAGGGGATTGTTTCATGCTTATTTAACTAAAAATAGAAAATGATGTTGTGGGGGCTCAAACCGTGACTACCACCTCTTTGGCCAATGTCTATACCGCTACGCTATTGCTACTTGGCTTAATTTGCATATTTAGATCTTATATGCTTTTCAATGACTGCTAACTGTGGCTGAGCAGAGGGCATACCCGCGCAACTGAGCGCAACTACGGGCAAACATTTTTGAAATTATAAAAAAAAAATGAAACTGTTATTTTTACGTTTTACATTACAGTTGGGTTTATAGTATGTGGCGGCATGTGTGGTGTTGTGTTTCTTGACATTTCCGCGGACTCGCTCTTGGGAGTTTACTTTCAGGACTCTGACTCCTCTGGGGGCGTGTCCCTTTGCAGAACTCGCCATTCGGATACGCCCCCTACTTTTCTACACAGACCGTGTTAGCCTAGGGTGTGATTCAGCATGCCCTCATGCATATGAATGGCATGCTGACGTCATACTGTTTAACTGCAGCTTCCGTGTAAGACATGTTAACTCTTACACGGAGGTTTTGTGAATCCTGCCCAGTATGTGTAATTTCATCAACCAGATCAATAGTTTTAGTTGTCATATTGTCAGATATGTCATTCATTGGTGTTTTCTTACTGTCCATCAGATGTGCTTAACCAGCCATTTAAGCACCTGAGCACCAGCACCAATCCATTACAGAGAAAATATATTTTTATTCAATTCAACAGATAAATAAAAAGGCAGACAATATTTCATCTATATGTTTCCTTCTTTAGACTGGATTCAGAAACATGTGACACAATTGCACAGAGCTGGTAGGCATTAGAGAACATATACTAGAGGTATGCATAATTCATAAATGGCAAGCACCTGTGGATATGGTGCCAGTATTGCAACATTTATGACATCCAGGTAGAGAGTACATAAGTACAGTATTGGTTGGTTCCAATTCACAAAGCAGACCTGCAGGGTAAGAGCTTCTAACAGAGCCAGACAGTAGATGTGTACAAGCTCAGACTATTCACATATACCATGCAAAAAATATCCCTAGTTATATATATGTATCCCTGCAGTTACATACCCAGCACACTTCAAGTATGTAATATGTACTTCCCACAATCACAGATATCAGTGTCCCATGGCAATTTTCAGACCCAGTACTGTAGAAATTGTTATTTTAAAAAGTATGGTCCTGATTCCAAAAGACTTGCACTGGCAGACCGAGAGCAGGTGTTTTGGAATCTGATGCATTTAGTAAGCCTGTTTACAGATAGGCCTTGCATCAAATAAGTCACTTAGACTGACAGTAGGTCTTTCAGAATCAGGGCAGACATAACACTGATAGCACCTCTGTTGGAATCTGGTCCTAAGTGTCATCAGGAATTCTGTCTAGTGTCCAATTATCCTAGTGAATATAATCTACTTCAGTTGACAGGGAAGGCAGACAGACACTGGAATTTGGGCAGAATATGGCTAAGCGTAGTATGCACAGGTACCAGAGAGAGTGCTACATATCCAGCTCAGTATTCTTACCAAAGGAGTGCTTGGACTGAAGCTTTCTTCTACTTACCAATGTAAACAATCTAGTCTATTATGCTATCTAGATTTTACAAATGCCTGCAGAGGGAGGTGAAAATGTTAACATTGTTTATGCAGCCCAGTTTTGTGATTTTGAATTATTTGCAGAGTCCCCATTACACAATTGAGTGATTGCTAACATATGAGAATCAAGAAAGTGATGATAAAAAATAATTTTTCAGGCAGTCGTTATAACATTTTTGGTTTGTGTTGTAGCAATAGTTAAAAATGTATGAATTGAGCTAGGGCTAAGGAGAAAGCTGATGCTGTAAAATGGAACCCCTTGTGTGTTAACTAGGGTAATAAAGTGCTTTCTTTAAAACCAACTTGATTTAGATGTCAGTCTGCATATGCAGGTTTCACATTCAACCTACTCATAATTACATTTTAAAAATCACTTTTTATGGTATGAAATATGTGTGTTCATGAGGTAACAGTGACTGCTGCAGTTTACAGTACGTATGCAGGAGTCTACAACAATAGAACTCTGTTAAACAATGTGTTGCTGTCCAGCCTGAATATTCTCTTTGTTGTTGACTCTGCCCGACTTTGCTTCTGGTGGTCCATTCCTGTTGGGATAGGTACCACAGATTCTTTACTTTCTGTGCAGTGTCGTGGTCATTTGTACTCCCTAAGCTAGTCTTTAATATCTGGGCTGTTGTGGCTTTTCCTTTAAAGATCCACACCAGCTTTCCATTTGCTGTCCTTCTTTGCTCATGATGAGTAGCACAAACTTATTAATAAGATATAAAACAATATAGGATATAAATAAAAGATGAAACAAAGGAAAGCTATTAAAAAACATACTTTACTGTGCTGAATGTTTAGTAATTGTGTACAGCAAATGAAATTAACAGGACATAGATAAAAGAACTAAGGAAATCCAAGCATGTAAGTTAAAATGTAAATAAAACAGGGAAATGAAAAGTGATGTAACTGCATTGCAACAATAATAGACATAAGCTTATGAGCACAAAGGCAGCTGTGAGATGCACAGAAAATACTGGCAATTTAAACTGAAGTTTCATGCACTAAAACTGTCTCTAAATGTGAGTTCTGTATTGGTTTTAAAAATTAGTGTAGAATTTGTGCTACCAGGACACTTTTTCAAAAATGTGTAACAGCAAAGAGATGTGTGTTCAAATTACTTGTTCTTTGTTTAACAGATATATGAAAATAAAAACAGCTTCTGCAGAAAAACAAATGACACTTTATTCCATTATACAATACAATATTCAGTAAGCGCTTTCATCTTGTTCCACAAGACTTCTTCAGACTGAATAAACTCACAATTTAACTACATTAAATATTTGTAATATCATATAAATAAATTAATAAATTAATCAATTAATATTTTAACAATTTCTTTCTTAAATACACTGTAAACTCTTCTCTGTTGTTCAGGCCAGGTGGATAACAGGCATTTACTTTTACCTGCTACTAATACTCTCTCCAACTTAGCTCATCTTCTGCATCAATGTCCTTTCATAATTTTCTATTTGACCTAAAACTATAAATTTAAAATCAACCTTGCACTTATTAGTCTTATAATGTTTGCTAAGTGCACTTCTTTCTTCACATTTTAATAGTGCATACTTTTGCTTATACATTATTCTATACAACTCTCTAGTGGTGCAGCCAACATAAAAGGAAGTGCAAGAGTTACATGTTACTAAATAAAGAAAAACTTTGATTTGCATGTATATTTACCCCTAATCTTAACCATAATATTATTCATAATTATTTTATCTACTGCTGTATGTAGATATTGGCAATAGGTTCATAGGTTCATAGGTAGGAACTGGGCTATTGGCCCTAGGGCCTATATAAGCCTAGCCAAAAGGTACCCTGGCTTTTGCCACCCAAGAAAATTATTTCCCTGTGCCTCTGTCAAGCAGAGCCACAGAAGTGATCCCCGGGGTGAATTTCCTATCTCCCATCCAATCATCAAGATTTTTCTTGAAGAGTACTAATGAGGATTTTTGTTTGATATAGATAGATAGTTTGTTCCAGAGTATGGGAAGTCTCTGAGACAGGAATCTATCCCTCCAGCATGTTCTGCTTATTGTGGTGACAAGGTTTAGGTCCCTAGAGCGTGTAGCTCAGAGGGATTGGGATTTCTTTATCTGGAGGATGTCCAACAGCTCTGAGTTTGACATAGCTTTGTATGTTAGGCAGAGATCGCCTCTGAGTAGATGATATGCGACAGAGTAAAGCTGGAGTTTTTTGAGACAGTCTGCATAGGGCATCTGTTAATTACAATTATAGCATTTATACTTACGAGGCTTTCTACGTTCTGTTTTAGGCAAGCTTAACTTAGATTGAAAATAATTTCTGAAACTCTTACCTCTTTTTGAACAAATACTGGATGTTCACCCACTACCTCCTTTACTTCGGGGAAACTTTTCAAGATTTTTCAATTATTTGTTATCAAATTTTTAACAACATTTTCATCATTGCTATTACTAATTTGTATGATTTACTATATTCTACATTTTCTGTATGTTGGAGGTAGTCTTGGCAATTTCCTGAGATCACAAACCTCTGAGAACTTATCTTTGACCAGCCTAACTGGATAGCTTCTACTAATAAATCTGTTACACAAAGTGGCTCTTTCTTCCATAAAATCTTGATCTCTATTAGTGAGCCTACTCATTCTCGTCAGTTGTCTTTTCACCACATTTTCTTTAGCTGTTTTAGAATGCATAGGTTCATAGGTGGGTACTAGGCTATCTGCCCAAAGGTATTTATAAGCCTAGCCAGCATGTGTTGGCTTTCGCTGCCCCCGTAGATTAGTTCCCTGTGCCTCTGTCCAGCAGAGCCACTGAAGTGATCCCGAGGTAAACTTTCTGTTTCCCATCCACTCGTCAAGGTTTCTTTTGAAGAGTGTTAGCAAGGAGCTCTACCTAATGTAGATTAGGATCTTGTTACAAAGCATGGGAAGTCTCTGGGACAGGAATCTATCCTTCCAGCACGTCCTATTTATTGTTGTGGTGAGGTTTAGATCCCTAGAGCATGTGGCTCGAGAGGATAAGGTTTTCTTTTGGTGGAGCATGTCCATCAGTTCTGGGTTGGACATGGCCTTGTATGTCAGGCAGAGATCACCTATGAGTAGGCAGTATGCAACTGAGTACAAGTGTAGTTTCTTCAGTCGAGCTGCATAGGGCATATGTTTGAGGCCATTGATCCTCTTGGTGAGGTACTTCAGTGGTCTTTCAAGCTGTTGCAGGTGTCTTGTAAGGTACATCCCAAATAGGGCATTGTACTGTAAGATGGGTCTGATGAGTGATGAGTAGAGGGGCGCAATGACCTCTTTTGAGCTGGATGTGAACCCTTTTGTGATTAGGTGGGCCATGTAGAAGGATTTTCTAACTACTTTGGCAATGTGATTATCAAAGGTGAGATTACTATCTACTTGGGTCCCCAGATCCCTTATTACATCTTCCGTATTTAGGGGACTGCCACCTATGTGGTAGTTTGTGGGTACTTTGTTTTTTCCAAAGGGGATGACTATGTACTTTTTGGCATTTAGCTTGAGGTCATGATTTTGACACCAGGTATCCATCTCAGTGAGACCCTTTTGGAGGATGTGTGTCAGTCAGAGAGTCAATTATAGCCCCTAGTTTGCAGTCATCTGTGAACTTGATCAGCCATAGTCCTCCTGTGCTTGCCTGTACCTCTGAGAAGTATACACCGAACAGGAGGGGTCCTAGGACAGAGCCCTGGGGAATGCCACTTGTAACCAGTTTAGAGTCAGACCTAGCTCCCACAACTCTCACCATGTGGGTTCTGTCCATGAGCCAGTTGGCAACCCATCTTGTGACGTAAGAGTTTATGTTCAGGCTGGTGAGGTTGTCTATAATACCAGAATGGGGAATGGTGTTGAAGGCCTTAGTGAGGTCTAGGTAGGCTGTGTGTACCACCTTTCCCTCATCTATAACCTTGGTAACTGTCTCAAAGAAGTCCACCAGGTTTAGGAGGCATGATCTGCCCTTAACAAAACCAAACTGGGTAGGGTCCAGTGTTTGGAGGTTCCCAATGTCTCTGTTAATGAGTTCCATGATGATGCGCTCCATAGCCTTGCGACCAAGTTAGTCAGGCTTATAGGGTGATAGTTCCCAGGGTCTGTTGTGGCTCCACCTTTGTGGAGCAGAATAACCATTGCTGTGCACCACTCTATGTTTATGTAGTCTGTGGAGAGGCTGAGTTTAAACAGTGTGTTTAGGTGAGGGGTTAGTTCATCTTTGAGCTCATGTAGGACGCAGCCTGGGACACCATTCGGTCCCATTGATGCTGTGTTTTTTGGCTTTGGAGAGGGCTGTTTTAACCTGAGTGTCTGTGATTTCAAGGACTCTACATTCTTCTGGTATGGTTATGGGCCCTTTTGTGGGTGAGAGGGGGAGTTTGCACTGAACCTGTCTGCCAGGATGTTGGCGATATCAGTCAGTTCAGTGTATTTTGTGCCATTCTGCACTAACTCTGAGCAGATCTGAGCATTGCCACTTAGATTCTTGACATAGTTAAAGAATGTCTTGTGGTTATCTTTGGAGTCCTTAGCAATTTTTCTTTCAAAGCTCGCCTTGGATGATTTTATGAGGGATCGTAGTTTCTTGCTGATACTGATCAGGGGATGTCTTCCCTTCTTGGGGTTTTACTCTTTTCTGTACTAGTTTCCTCCTTCTGTTGTATAGCTTGTTTATGGCAGGAATCCACCAGACTAGTTTCCTTCTCTTGGAGGAGTGAGTCTTGGTTTTGCTTGGGATGGCATGATCCATGCATTCTTGTAGCTGCCAGTAGAATGCATTAGTAAAGGATTTTGCAGCTTGGACAGTGTTATCCTTCAGCATGGGGGCTTTGAAACTTTCCACCTCAGTCTTAAGTAACGTGAAGTTTGCTTTTGAAAAGTTTTTCACGGTTGCTTTCTTGTTCAGGGGTGGGGGTGAAATATGGATATCCAAAGTGATTTGTTTATGGTCAGATCTAACCAGTGAGGGGTTGACCTCTGGTGTGGAACACCAGTCGCCCATGTTGGTGATGACCAGGTCCAATATGTTGTCACCTCTGGTGGGAGTGTTGACCAGTTGAACCAGGGTGTTTGAGTTTATAAATTCTAGGAAAAGTTGGGCAAGGGAGTTAGTACTTGAGTAGTTCTCCCAGTTAATGTTTGGGTAATTGAAATCACCCAGTATTAGGGTGTTTGGTAGGACCTTTATGTTTCCCAGTGTTTCCAAAAATGTGGAATGGGGGTTATGGGACATGGTGGGTGATCTGTAGCAAGCTACAATTTGAATTGCAGTTTTGCCCATTGTTAGTTGCACGTGGATGATCTCTGAAGCATCGTACTGTGCCACTAACCTGGAGGTTTGGGTATCCTTGATGAATATGGATACACCCTCACCTTTTGTATTTCTGTTTGGGTTCTGTGGCTGAAATGTGTGGTATGAGTTGTAGCCTGGTCGTGCTGTGGTACTCTCTGGATCCTTAAACCAGGTTTCTCTTACTGCACATATATCGATTTTCTCCATTCTGATGAGTGCCTCAAGTGTGTGCATTTTGAGGTTTAGACTTCTGGCATTGAGTAGCATTACCCTCAGTTTTTTGTTACTTGTGCTATTTACGGCAGTGGGTTTGTCTTTTGAGCCTTGCCTAAAAAAGGCACTATGGGGGTGGCAAGAGCCTTGGCCAGTATTCGAAACACAGCTATTAGATAAACACATGCTATTATAATCCTGTGACATCCATCCTCAGGGGCAGTAATCAAGCAGCCTCAACCCTCACCAATGGCACTAGTGGCAGATGTTCACTTAGAACAGAAATAGATACACCCGCTATTTTCAGATGCAGCTCTCTACACAAAACACAATTTCCCTTAAGAGCACACAGGAAACTCACACCAGTCCTGGGGCTGGAATCTATCTGTCTCTTCAGGCCCCAAATAAGAATTCACCCTGACCACTAAGGAGCTCTGAGTCTGTGTTCCAATTAGCTGACACATACACTGTTTGAGATTTGATTTTCAAATAGACACATCCACCCACCCAGTTTACTACCACTGCCCAGGCTATAAGGCAGTTCCACTGCTACCACCCAGATACTCAGGATATCCAATTATACTGAGTGAAATCAATACTAATGCCAATGGTAATGTTGATTGAACAGCAAGACTTTTAGGAGTGTGATGCCACAGTATCACTAAATAAATAAGTACTCACAAAGGTTAAATATTTCCTAAAAAGACCAGCCACAATGAAAAGTTTAAATATATATAATAATAAAAGAACATGACAATAAATACTGTATATCTATTTACAATAAACACCAGAGTTTCAGTCACAGGAAATATTAAAAATAGCACAGATGGAAAGATTCACCCAGATACAGAAAAATAATACTTAACTAATCTGACTATATTTTCCTGACTGATCTAAAGAATTACTGTTTCCTACTTACTTAATAGAGCAAGGGAAGGTGGTGTGAGTGAGTGGTCTTTTTTGTCAAGATTTCACAAACAGACTGCCCTGAGATTTCTGTCTCATCTAGTATTCAAGTATCATCTCTGGTCTATATTAGAATCTCGAAGATTCTCTTCATCGAACACTTAAACACTGACACATAAAGATCGAATGCTGAAAACCAAGAATGGCCACTTCTGCTAATTTTTTTCCCTGTGAAAAGATTTGCTTGGCCATTATCGAGAATTGCCCTTTTCTCCAATGTAGAGTGATCTCAGAGTTGGTATATTTAGTTAAGGGGGTTTGGTGGGCAAAGCCCCCCACTTGATTTGCATTTTAAAGTTTGTTTTTATGTTTACGGACAAGTGAATTTCTTTTCCTAGGAAAATATTTGCAGAAGTAGCTGTTCGTGGTTTACAGCTTTCACTCTTTACGTGTCAATGTTTACGTGGTCGAAGAAAAGACTCTTCAAGCATATAATATAGACCCATCATTTCAATGCTGGATTACAGAATGACATCATATATGGTCACTTGACTCTGTGGTTCACACACTACCCATTTTAATTAGAAGCTGATCCAGGATCTTGCACATATGTGCCACAATGTACAGACATAAAACTTTGCTAAGATGTGTTACAGCATCTGGAAGCAATAAAACCATTTTGACACTTCCACCCTTCCTGGGTAGCAATTAGTTCACCACTAAGGGCAATATAGCAGGATTCCTAGTCCTTGTTTTCAGAGAAGTTGCGTCTCTGGCTGCATTCAGACCTGTGAGATCAATCTTTATGGCTTATACTAAGTAATTTAATGTCAAACTATTTCTCCTAAGCTAAGATTGGCTGAGTTTAACTCCTTCCCTTCTAGCATCCTCTGTTAACATATATACATTTCAGAAGTTATCACAATACAGCCTGACATACATATATATTTATTTTCTGTCCAGCAGGACCCACGGTTGATACATTTTTAACACAAGCAGCTTTACAAATACATTCTTAACAGATGCACCTGTTCAAATAAGTTTGATATACAAATGACATAAAATTCTTTGCAAAACCCCAGCTAGCTATGCTGGTATATGTTACACACCCACTGCCCTACTCCTCCTGGCATAACTGGCACTACCTCACATCATCACATCTCTCCCCCTTTGAAGATTCAAGCTAGTTTCTTAAGTGACCCTGGAGAAATGTTGCTTGAGAGGAATGAGCCTGTCTGGAAACACATTAACCCATACTCTGTCTTAAGATCCCATTGGCATTGGCATTGCTGACTTTGCTATGGTACTGCAACAGGTGGGTGCATCCAGATTTCCCAGTGAACATTCCCCCAAACTTGTGTAACACTGTTTAGATTTCCTGAGCCTGGGTAGGGGATAGCCACTGGGACATTGCTACCCCTTCCACTGTGAGCCTTCCAGAAGAGATCAGTCACTAAATCCCCCTCAGAATCCTCCTGCCATCTACTGCAGTACTTAGCACAAGGGCCTCCCTGTCATAGGTTCATAGGTTGGTACTGGGCTATCTGCCCAAAGGCATATATTAGCCCAGCCACGTTGTGGGGTATTCACCGTCCCTTTAGTAGTTCCCTAGACCCTTGTACTAGCAGCTAGTACCCTTGGTCCCTATATAGTAGTGCTGTTGGTGTGATCCCTGGTGTGAACTTTCTGTTACCCATCCACTCATCAAGGTTCCTCTTGAAGAGTGATAGTGAGGGGCTCTGTCTTATGTAGATCGGGACCCTGTTCCATAGTAAGGGAAGTCTCTGCGAAGGGAATCTATCCCTCCAGCATGTTCTAGTCATTGTTGTGTTGAGGTTTGTATCCCTAGAGCATGTCGCTCAAGTAGATTTGGTTTTGCTAAGATGGAGCATGTTCAACAATTCTGGGTTGGACATGGCTCTATACGTTAGACAGCGATCGCCACTGAGAAAGTGGTATGCAACAGAGAACAGTCTTAGCTTTTTCAATCATGCTGCATAGGGCAACTGTTTGAGGCCAGTAATCCTCTTGGTTAGGTACCTTTGTGGTCTCTCCAGCTGCTGGAGATGTCTAGCCAGGTACATTCCAATTGGTGCATTGTACTCAATAATGGGTCTGATGAGGGAAGAGTAGTGGGACACCATTATATCCTTAGATAAGGCATGGTAAGGCTTCATCATGTTAACATTGTACAGTTTGTGCCACTGCCTCTTGACTAGCAGTTCTACCATGTAGTTAATGTCACTGACCTTCCTCACCCTTTGAAGGGTCCTTCCCAAGTTGCCTGTGCTTATTGTGTCTGACAGGAATGAACACCATAACCTTATGCCCCCAGCATACTCTCGGGATCAAGCATTCCTGTTATACCAGACCTTTTTCTGCTGTTGGGCTCCTGCCAGGTTCTCCTAGACCATGCCCATGAGCTCCCTAAACCCTGTCCTAAGGTTTAGGACAAATGCCACAACAGACACCTTGTGGGATTCACATTCACTCTCCAATTTGTCACAAATCCAATCCAAGGGCCCCTTACCCTATGCACATACAGTAACTCAAAGAGTGAAAATCCTGTGGATTCCTGGGGTATCTCTCAGTATGCAAACAACAGATGGGGCCAATATTTGTCCCACTCACTCCTAAACTGATCTGCAAATGCCCTTAGCATGGTCTTTAGTGTAGAGTTTAACCTCTATACAAGACCATTAGTCTGGGGGTGGTAGTCTTCAGGTGCTGCACCCCACAGACAAGCCAGTGAGTCTGCCTTGAAATTGGCACCTCTGACAGTCAGTGTTTCTCTTGGGAAACTTACTCTGCAGAAAATCTCTAAGAAAGCATTTGCCACCTTATCTGCCTCAATGGAGGATAGAACCACCACCTCAGGGTATCTAGTAATATAAACTACTACCTGCCTTGCCCACTGCTCACAGGTCCTGCAGTACCCTAGTACATCCCTTGGAATCCCAGGCCTATAACAGTTTTGCATAACACATCTCTTGGTATGTTTTATGCACGTATGATCTGCAAAAGGAATGTCATGGGCTGTGGCTAGAACTGCCAGGTGGTAAGCTCTGGGCACTACCAAGTGCAGTATTACCTCACCCTCTAGCCCTATCTCAAGGGTCCATTCTCTATACAGTAATGCTTTGTTCCATTATACAGACTCCCCTTTTCCTTGAGAATCAGGTGCCTTCCTAGCTACCTCCCTCAAGTCTCATAATGTAGGGCCTGACAGCTGAGCCTGTCTCAACTATCTCTTTTTAAACATTTCTAGCTCCCCCTCCACAGGAGGTCTGGTATTTTCTGCAGAGGTGCCTCACTGTCAGCCTGGGTACTACAACTCACCTCTGCCCTTGTAGTCACCCTGTCCAAGGGAACATCGGTACCTACCAGCATCTGTGGCTCACCTCATTACCAATCTCAGCTTCAGGTGTAGGGTCAGTCTGGGTCTCCCCCAGGCTACCAGACCCACATGCCTGTCTCAAAGCCTGACTGCATAAAACTGCATGCACTCAAGGTACTGCATTATCAAAATCATTCACTATCAAGACATCTGCAGGGATATCCTCAAGCACACATACTTGCTTGCTTCCTTTTCCACCCTCCCAGTCAAGATGAACCCTGGCCAAAGGTATTTGGAGTGGAGTCCCTCCTAAAGCTCTGACTGGAATTGGCTGCCCAAAAAAGTATTGCTCCTCTTTAACCACTGAAGGCTTTACAATGGTTATGTCAGACTCTGTGTCTGTCTTAGCAGTGGTTTGTCTTCCATCTGCTAAGATAGGATACAGACTCTGGTGATAGTTTGGTACCCCTGTTGTCTCCAGACAACATACCACTGGCATTCTGTTATTACTATTTGCTGGCTTCATCACCTTTTGTTCCCCACCTTGCTTCAGTGGACATTTTATGCTACATGGCCTCTCTGGTTACATTTAAAATATCTAAACCTTTTTCCTGGCAGTGTACCTGAACTAGTGGCTTCCCCTGTTATTGGTGGACTCTGTTGGGTGGTTTAGGCTGCCCACCATGAGTTTCCTTATATCCATGTGCAGCACTGGGTATCCCCTTCTTGTGCAGTGATACTCTGCTTTCTAAGTAGCGATCCCCTTTTCTCCCTAGTTCTTCTACAGTTACACTCCTGGTCTGCCAACCAGATTCTCATATCTTCAGGCAAAGTGCTGAAGGCTTGTTCCATCACCAAAAGTTCTGCCAGCCTTTCAAAAGTGGTGACCTGACACCCACTCGCCTACCTATGAAAGTAAGTGCTTAGCTCATCAATATAATTACATACACTTTCATCTGCCTTACATCTATGCTCACCAAATGTTTTTTTTTTGTAAGATTCAGGTGTTAACTTAAAACATTCCAATAAACATTTTTTTAACTTCATCATAGTTTAAACAATCAGTATCATATGATTTAGAAACAGCAGTTACAGCTTTACCTTGTAGTAAGAGGTTCAGGAACTGTACCCAGAGCCCTTGGTCAACATTATACTGTTCACATACTCAGCATTTACAGCTTTACCTTGGAGTAAGAGGTTCAGGAACTGTACCCAGAGCTCTTGGTCAACATTATACTGTTCACATACTCTTTGAAATATATGAATAAATCTATCAAAATTACCATCCTCTGTAAACTGTTGAAATTTGCTGACCTTTATTGCTTCTGCGGTTCAGTTATTTCCTTTCTCCTTACCTCCATGACCCTGACAAAGAGTCAGCATCTCCCTCTCATGTTGGCACTGTTTCCCATTTTCATTTGCGTCCAAATGCTGCAGTCTCTGTGCTGATTCTAATTCCCTACGTTTTGCCTGACGCAGCCTCTACACTGATCTTAATTCCAAATGTTTGGCTTCCAGTTCAAGTCTCTTAATTCCATATGGGTTTTTAAGTCCTCTGAGGAAAAGGGCAACTGCCCAGTTTCTGGGGGCTGTGCATCCCCATCACATGGCTGGTTGTCTTCCTGGTTGCTGGTCCATGCTGCAGCTGCAATTAAGGCTGAAATTATTTCCTCTTTAGTCAGGTTGGCATGCACCAGTTTTTTGGTTTCACACACCTTGGCAACTGTATTTTTTTCAGCTTGCAATAATCCTCTGCTGACTTCTTTGACTGCTTTCCCTGACTAAACTAAACTAACAAAAAATAAATAAGTTAATTAATTAATTAATTAATTAAACTGTTTTGAAAATGAAACTCTTTATGTTTACCTTGTGGCTGATGAGAGTACACATACCTTCATTGAAAATGCCTACAGGCTACAGAAGTTCAATTAATATCTCATCACTGCCACGAATATGCGACATTCCTACTCTGGGCTAATAATCAAGGAGACTCAATCCCACCACTGCAATGTATATGTGATGCCCCTCCTCTGGACCAGTAATCAAGGAGTCTCAATCTTCACCATTGATACCAGTTGGGGACAGTCATAGAAAAAAATAGATACATCCAGTATTTTCAGGTGCAGCTCTCTGCACCAAGCACAGTTTCCCTTAACAGCACACAGGTAGCACACTCCAGTCCTGGGGTTGGACTCTCTCTCCAAGACCCAAATAAGAATCCACACTGATCACTAAGGATCTCTGTGTCCCTGTTCCAAGTAGCTGACACAGAAACTCTTTGAGATATGATTTTCACACGACACACCTGGGTAAAGCTGGCACAGAATACCCACTCTACCACCTCTGCCCAAGCTATAATGTAGTTCCACTGCCACCAGCCAGCAAGGGCACCCACAGGCAGGTGCAAGGGGATGCACTTGCACTCCCCTGGAATGGGCTGACTGGGAAATTAATTTTCTTTTAATTACAAAAAAAAAATGTTGTTTTTTGTGTACTTCTTTAATTTTCTTTTAATTACAATAAAAGCGTTTTTTGCATTTTTCTCTAAGAATGGTCCTGCTGGTCTGGTCGCATCACGTTTGTGCATTTAGTATGAGTTGATGCGTTATGAAGTAAGGGTGTGTGTAAGGATCACAGACATTATGAAGTAAGTGTGTGTGTGTGTGTGTGTGTGTGTGTGTGTGTGTGTGTGTGTGTGTGTGTGTGTGTGTAAGGGAATTGGGAATTTAGCATGCTTAGCTGCACAGACATTATGAAATAAGGGTAAGGGTGTGTATGTGTAAGGGTGTCTGTGTGTGTAGGTGGGGGTAAGGGTGTGTGTGTGTGTGTGTGTGTGTGTGTGTGTGTGTGTGTGTGTGTGTGTGTGTGTGTGTGGGTGTAAGGGTGTGGATAAGGGTGTCTGTGTATGTGTGTGTGTGTGTGTGTGTGTGTGTGTGTGTGTGTGTGTGTGTGTGTGTGTGTGTATGTGTGTGGTGGGGGTAAGGGTATTGTGTTTGTAAAATGCCCCAGTTAGGTATACCTGGCAGTTAGTGTTACTCAGGCTCAAACCCTGTAGCTTAGGTACAAGAAGCAAGAGCCTAAATTCTCTACCCATACTACCACATGTTTGTTATTCAAGGAGTTGAGTCCATAGCTCTCAACTGTCCAGATTTTTCACAGAATGTCTGGAATTTTTGTTTCATACTTTTGGTCCGTTCCTCTTAAAATTTGTTTTTTTTCTGGCAAATTAGTGAGAACTGAGTTCACTAAATAATGATAGCCATTTAAGTTTCAGTCTCTTTCAGGAAACGCATGGTAGGACAAAACATTTTATTCTAACAACTTTGTCCAAAAACAGAGGATTCAGTTCCAATAAGGCAGTATGCTCAAGCAGTGGTGTCTCAAAGTTACACCACTAGTAATACACTCGTCAGTCCACAAAGGTAGCAGCAAGAACCGTTTTAATAAAACAAATTAAAAAGACACGTTGAGCGCTTTCATCTATAACAAATAGACTTCCTCAGAACACCATACATTTAAAAAGAGCAGCTTTTATACTCACACACACATTGATCTAATTACATAATTTAGTTCAATTTACTAAAAAAACTTTAACCCTCTAACTGCTACCTCTAGAGTACCAACCTAATTACACTCTAATCACATAGATCTTGTTCTAGTATATGTGGTTTACATATACATAATAGCAAATACAATAGTCTTAGGTCATAATATCGTGGGTATTTTAAAGAAATGTACATACAAAGATTGTTCACAAAATTAAAAGTAAAAAGTCAGCTGTAAAAGCCACAAGTCATGTTGACTATATAAAAATAAACTATGCAGATGATGGCAAATATCTCCAGAACTTGTTAAAAACTTAAATTCTGTTGTCATCCAACATTGGCTTAATAGAAATGTACTCATTTAAACCAGGGAAAACAGTGGCATTGAGTTTAATTTGCCACCATACCTCTCTCTCACCTATTTTTTTCTTTATATTCCCCCCTCTGGCATTAATTTGTACAATTTCTAATATCCCAAATATAAACTTGTCACAAGTCTTACTAGTCATCAAATGTTTACTTAATGCATTTTCATCTCCCTTTTTGATGCAGTAATAATGGTCATAAATTCTATTACGGAGACATCTCTCCGTTTTTCCTACATAATAACAAATACATTTTGTGCAGGTTGCTAAATACACTAAGTGAGATGTTCTACAGTTTCCTTTCTTAAATTTAATATTTGTAGAATTAGTGTCCTGCAAAACTAATGAAATTCTGCCATCAATGTATCTGCACTGATTGCAATTACCACATTTTACTGTACCTTTCATACCATCCTTACATTCTACTCTACTGTTTTTCCTTTCAAATTCCATCTTTAGGTTACTTGCATTACTGTATACGAACCTTGGCCTATCGCCCATTATTTCTAAAATGTCCTTGTCCACACTAAATATGTTCCAGTGCCTTTCCATAATGGCCTTGGTGTCATTTATATTGTACCCATACTCTAGTATACATGCCCCTATATATTATTTCTCTGCAGCCTGATTCACCTTAGTCTGGCCTATAAGAACATCCTCATTTTTGCCCAGAATGGCCTGATAGCTGATATTTCTATTACTAATGACATATTGTCTAAATTCAGTAATCAAACTGTCAGGGTACCCCCTACCTCTAAACATGTTTCCAATCAAGTCCAATTCCATTTCCAAATCAGATATTTCAGAGGTCATTCTGGCCGCTCTTATGAATTGACCTTTTATAATACTTTTTTTCTGTTTGTAAGAGTGGCAACTGTTAAAATGTAGGTATGAGTTACTGAATGTCTCTTTTCTGTGTATTTTTGATGTAAATCCCTCATTCCTTACAGTTATCTCAGTGTCTAGGTAAGATATAGTTTTCTTACTCATATTAGTGGTGAATTGTAAGTACTCACACCTACTATTCAAATAAGCTATAAACTCAGATAATTTTTCTACGCCCCCATTCCAAATCAAGAACAGGTCGTCCAAGAATCTGGTATATAAGTCTATATATTTCCACCAGTCACTGTTAAATATATGTTCTTTCTCCCAATCAAGCAAAAATAAATTGGCGAATATGGGGGCGCAAGCCGCCCCCATCGCCACCCCTTTACATTGCCTGTAATATTCTCCTTCAAAATACACATAGTTGTATTTTAATACAATGTCTACAAATTCCAAAATTAAGTCTTTTCTGTCATTATCAGTAGCTCCTAGTTCGTCCATGCTGCTACTGAATCTACTTAAACCCTCCTCTATGGGAATACTAGAGAATAAATCTACCACATCAATGGTCACCATGATAATGTCAGATTTACATAAATTAGGTGTCAGTCTTCTCAAAAAATCCCATGAGTCCTTTAATAAATGATGAACTTTATCATAACTTGATTTTAACCATTTGTCCACTACCTTTCCAAACACACAAGTTTTAGACTTGTTCCCTGAAATAATTGGACGGAAAGGAGGATCCAGAACATTTTTGTGCACTTTTGGTATACCTACTATGGTGGCAATGATGGGGTCATTTACTTTTAAGTAATTGTACAGATCTACTTCTATTCTTTCTTCTATAAACAAATCTTCTAGAACTAAATCAATTTTATGATATCCTATATTGACTTTATTAATAGAAGAGATATCATAATTCCCTGAGCTGATTAGCATCGTATTAATCTTGTTGTTATACTCAGTAGTATTATACAATACTGTTCCCCCACCCTTGTCTGGCTTCATGATTCGTATTTTGTTGTTACTCTTCAAATCATTCAATAACTTGTACTGCTCATAATTGAGATTGTATGTTGTCTTATTCTTAGTGCTGATATTGGAATACACATACATATCATCTATGACCAGTTTTTCATAAATAGCCAATAAGCTGTTAAGAGGGGGAGTATAAGTACTTCTTACTCTAAATTCACTGTTTTTAAAACACTTGTCCCTATATAACAATTCTAAATTCAGTTTCCTGATATATTTTTTGAAATCAATAATGCTTCTGACTACATTAATTTTTTTTTTAACAACTTTCTAAGATTATACAAGCAATGTTTAAAATATGTCCTTCGTTTTGGGCCTTTGCTCCCCCCCCCCAATAAATTTTGGCTTTTACAGATTTCTTGTGCTGCAAAGTTGAGAAATATAGTTGAGCTGAGAGCTTCAGGGGGACAGAAATTTAGTGCTGCTTAAGCCAAGCCTGTTTGCAACAGGTAGCATTATACCTGCTTCTGATGTAGAAGACTGTGGGTTCTACTCTTCAGTATGTAGATGGATTTTGGATTCTGTACTGTATTGTACTTTAAAAAGGGTGGATGCTGCAGTCCTGAGAATGCCCTCCTTTGGAGGAGATACCTATTAACTATGAACATGTTATCAGTTTGCCATCAATTCCCTATTGCAATATTACTAGTTTATCATTTTTGTTAATGTAACATAGGCAATTTACTCTTCAAAGGCAAAATGACTTTATTTATAGATGAAACAATGAAATATAAAAGTATTTTCTAGGAGCAACCTCTTCATTAGCTACAGATATCTTTAATGTAGAATGATTTAGATGACATTTACATCTGCAGAGATTGTACATATTTATGGATATTGGTTGATTTTAATGACAGACATTTGAGTAGACATTTGTAATGGAAATGTTCTGATTTTGGGCAGTTTTGTCATTGCTGGTTCATACATTTTATTTCATTGCTTACTACAAAAAATGTTCAAAACAAATGTAAAACGTGGTCTAACGCATGTGCTGTATTAAGGAATGCAGCATGTGGAATTTATTTTCAAATGCATTTTCAAGGAATTGTGAGCTTCAAGGAAAGAGAAGTTTACTGCTGCTCATGCTAAGTCTGCTTAAAATGTGCAACTGTTTTGTTTAGCAAATGGTATCACTGTTATGGTAAAGAATTTAGTAGCACATTGGGTAGCATGCTTGCATCTTGATGTAGATGGCTGTAGGTTCTACTACCACAGCATGTAGATTTGTATTTTAAGGGGATTGTGTGCTGTAGTCCTGAGGATGTCCTCCTTTGGATGAGATGCCTAGCAACTGAACCTGTTTTTTAGCTTCCCACCCATTCTGTATTGCAATATACCAGCTTACCATTTTTTGTTAATTGTGACATAGACAATTTATTCTTTGAGGGCAGCAGGCACTGAATTTGTACATTAAACACTGAAATATGTAGTTGTTTTCTGGCAGCAACCTCTTCATTAGTTTCAGATATCTTTTATGTGGAATTATTCAGATGACTTTTACTTCTGCATGAGATTGTGTATATTGTCTGATATTGGTGGATTGTAATGGCAGAAGTTTGAGTGGCCTTTTGTAGTTGAAATGTTCTAAATTGGGCAGTTTGTCATTATTGGTTTGCATGTTTTGTTTCATTGCTTACTGGAGAAATGTTCAAAATTATAAATTTAAAACATGCTCTAACAAGTAGTGCTATATTATACAGGGGATATGTATTATACAAGGGATACAATTCAATTACATATAATTAATACAATCAGGAAGGTGAAACCAAGAACTTTTGCATGGCCCTAAAACTGTGTGCAAGGGGGTCTCTGGTTTGAAAACAGCCCAAAGGTAAATTTAACATGCCACTGGCTAGATGCATTTTCTTTGAATGTGGGTTTCAATGCTGTTTCGGTGAATGTGAGCTTCAGAGGTAGAGAAGCTTTAATGGTAAGTCTGTTTTCATTATAAAACTATTGCTTTGTTTAGCAAATGTCTGTCAGTGTTTGTGCTATAAAATTTTAAATAAAAGTTGTAAATTAAATCCAAATATCATTAATCATTGTAGAAGTAAAGCATAAAACAGTATGCACACTGAGAGTTTTGAACAGTGTTTATGGCAACTGGGGAAGAATAGCCAAGTAATGGGACACTGCAATGGCTGCAGGGGGTTGCATGGGGGGATCTAGGTTTGCACCATCCTGCAAAAAAATCCTGAAGGCTCTTCTGCCATCCAGCTACTCTAAGGCTGTTAAGAGGATATCCAATTATACTGAGTGAAATTATTACTAATACCATTGGTAATGTTGACCAAACAGCAAGACTTTCAGGAGCATGATGTCACAGTGTCAATAAATAACTGTAAGTACTCTCAAAGGTTAAATATTTCCTAAAAAGACCAGCCAAAATGAAACATTTAAAGATATTTAATAATAAATAATACAATTAAATTAAAATACTGAATATCTATTTACAATAAACATCAGCGTTTCAATCACAGAAAATATTAAAAATAATGTTGATGGAAAGATTCATACAGATGCAGAAAATCAGTACTTAACTAATCTCACTATATCTTCCTAACTAATCTCGCTACATTTTCCTGACTCATTTAAAGAATTACTGTTTCCTACTTACTTAATAGAGAAAGTCAAGGTGATGTGGGTGAGTGTTCTTTCTTGTCAGGTTCCACAAACAGACTACCCTGAGACTTCAGTCTCATCTAGTATTAAAGCATTATTTCAGTGCTGGATTACAGAATGACATCACATCTGGTCACCTGACTTTGTGGATCTCATACTACCCCCTTTACTAGAAGCTGATCCAGGATCTTGCACATATGTGTCACAATACACACACATAGAGCTTTGCTAAGATGTGTTACACATATGGAGGCTGTAAAACCATTTCAACACTTCCTCACTTCCAATTTGTTCACCACTAAGGGCAATATATCAGCATTTCTAGTCCTTGATTTTATAGATGTTGCATCTCTGGCTGCATTCAGACCTGTGAAATACAATCTGTGTGTCTTATACCAAGTATTTAATTTCAAACTATTTTTCCTAAGGTATGCTGGGCTGAGTTTAATCCCTTCACTTCCAGCATCCCTTTGTTTGTAAGCTGTGCAGTATAAAAGGACTTTCTTACTTTACCCCAGGACTGCCCCCATACTACTAATGCTTTATCTCATGCAAGGGTCCCCTCAAATTTTTTATGATATGAGTCCAGTTATTCTAATTAGGGGTAATATATAATTATCAACCATGGGATGGGAAAGGCCAATCTATAACCAAATTGGATAGATTCTTTCAAGCACAAAAAGGAAAATAGGCTAGGCTTAAAATTGCCCGGAAGGACAGCTAACCTAGTACTTACCAATGAGCCCATGAACCCATGTTTCCACTATAAGTAAAAATCCTTCTATCTGGCCCAATTAATTTTCAAGGGAATATCGTCAAGATCTAGAGAAGTCATCATACCCCTATAGTTGTCCTTATGAGAGACATCATGGAATTCATTGTCCCCTTTTGTATGTAGAAATCCAAGCATGTCACTCAACTGGTAAAGCTGCAAAGATTTGTAACCAAAAAGATTAAAGGTCATAAATCATTTGTCTATACTGATAGATTAATCAGACACAACAGCATCTTCAACAGATAGTCACCCTGATACTATGGCCAACCAATTTGATACTTATTTTATCCATTTTCTTCTTTTCCTAATGAGGGATAACTCCTCAAATTCCCACACAAGTAAAATGCTAGACACCCACATTCACCTTTCAAATGGTACCTACTTAAGTTATTAGAAAACACCTCCATACTTAATGCCAACCACTCTGGCTGCAGAAATCCTACTAAATGAATATATTAAGATGACAGCAGATGCGCCTGCCTACCCAGTCTCAAATTTAATCAACCGCTCCATTGAAGAAAGCTCTGTTCCTGCCCTCTGGAAGAAATCCTATATTGCACCCCTACACACAGACAAGAATTCCAGCCATCTATCTAGTGTCCTTTTGATATTCTACCTGTTTTATCAAAAATTTTACATAAATGCATACACATATAACTTTGTCAACATATCCTAGACAATAAACTCATTTCACTTCTGGAACATGGTTTTCACCTAAACCACTTTACCACTTTATTTTAATTTCACTAACTATATTTTTTATACAATCTCTCAACAAAGCTACTAATTGAACAATCCTACATCAGCCTCTCACAATCATCACTGAGATGGTTCCATAGTTATCTAAGCAACAGAAAACCAGCCATAAAATGGCAGATTGTTTTTTCTTTCCTTGAAGTATGTGTTGCTGTTCCTCAAGTTTCAGTACCTGTTGCAGTACTGTTTAATATTTTCATAAGTAACCTCCATACTGCATCTAAACATGCTTCTGTACTACAGCATGCAGATACTTCCACCCTCATCTGCTATGCCCGTATTCTAAAAAAATTCAAAAAATCACAAAGACTTAGTTTAGTTTCTTCAATTAAATCTTGGCTTTCTAAACCAAACCTATTTTTAACCCAATGAAAATGTGTTATTGCTTTTCACACCGAAACAACTGTCCAATAAAAAACATGAATATATAATACAATCTCCCAATAATACCACAAATTGAATAGTACCTCATGCAAAGCTACTTAGTGTTATAATAGAAAATCTCAAGTATGATCAGTGCATAGAGAAGTTCATCAGAAATTCCCATCAAAAGCTTTTTTTCTATATAGGGTAACACCTTACATTAACAGATGCTGCCAGGAAGTCCTTTTCATCAGTCTATCTCCTCCTGTCACTAATTAACACATCACCAATACTTGTAAATCTTCAGGCTACCCAGAAATTAAAGCTAGTGGTATGTTATAACAAAATAACTAAATTCACATCAGAACACCCCAACAGAACACAGGACTGTAAGTCAGTTACTACAATGTGTCATATACTCTAAACTACTTACAACCAACAATCTCCTTAACAAACCGCAAAACTGCCCATCCCTACAAAATAGGCTTCAACAGTAATCTCCACCTAAAAGCCTACATACTAAAGATGAATGCCTACTTAAAATTATTAAATCATAGAACAGCTCTGGAGATTCCTTATATACAGACTATGTATCTAAATTATGGAACAAAATACCACTACTAGTGAAACAGTTGGGTTAATTTTGGGTGATGTTATTTTATCTAATACAATTTTTGATAGAGACATGACTATGCCCATGCCTACCACCAGACTAATATACTACTATGTATCGCTATAATATTCAAACATTTGCTGTTTAACACTCATCATAAAAATACTCCTTTCACTTTCCAACAGTAATAATCTCCAGCTATGCTACTCTATTTTCTCTATCAATTCTTAGCTACTCTGACTTTCTCTCCAACTTTCTAACGTGATTCCTTCTTAGCGCCATAGTACCTTTGCTTCTCTTAATATCTGCTATTTTGCATCTTTTCTTTACACCTATCACCAGCTGTAATATTCAATAATACAGAGATGAAAACTTGGCAAGTTGCCTCTATCCATAAGTGTATTGCTCCAGTATTTTGACAGAAACTCGGTGGAAACATACTTTGTCATCAGAATAATCTAAATATAAATGTAAACCCAGTTCTTATATATGTTTTAATGTTGTTTCTCTGCATTCTACTGCTTATAACATAAATAACCTATTCTGCATCTGTGCCTGTATCTTCCTTTTCTTTTATGCTGTGTGTAGCAAAGTTTTTTGTAATTGGGGAGCTTGTTTTCCTGTATATGCACTAAAAACAGGCTTTTTTTTGCCCCGTCAGTCTGTCCCAGTCAACAAAAGCAATAAAAATATATAAAAAGTGCTCCCTACACTCAGTAGCCCACAGACTATTTGAGGTGAACTGTGTCTTATTCATCCTCCTATTTTTTTCACTAAGCAAGTGGCTCTATACTTCCTTCTATTTTTTTCAGTAAACAAGTGCCTCTACAAATGGACAGCACAGTGATGCAGCAGCAGTGTTGTCACCTCACAGCAAAAGGTTCTCCGGTTCGAGTTTTGGATGGAGTGCCTTCTGTGTGGAGTCTGCATGTCCTCCCTGAGTTCATGTGGGTTTCCTTCAGGTGCTCTGGTTTCCTCCCATGTTATAAAGGCATGCATTTGAAGCATTTCTCCCTGGGCCTCCACTGGAAATTGGCTTTCTTCCAAGTCAGACTTTCCCAGTAAACAAATGTTAAATAAATATAAATAAATAAATAAAAAATACAAATTCTCACACTAAAGACCTCCATTGACACAAAAAACAAACAAGACTGATGGGAGGAATAGGTCCCAAGCTCAATGCCCTCCCAGCCTATGGGTTACATTGTCACTACAGGTCAAGCAAAATATAATTTGTGATGACTGGATGGGCAAGCATAAATTTACACTGGGGTTATCATGTATAACTCCATTTGACTTGTAAGGTGGACAAAAGTAAGTACTTATAAAGGGTGGCAATAACTTTTAAGTATGTCTACTTAAAAGATACATATAGCTAGGCCTTTGATACCTCCATGATTGCTTGCTTATTGTTCTGATGTTCTTACTTACGACTAAAATGTGGCACTTTGCAATTACAAGTAAAAATCACGTAAAACAGCCAAAATTGGACCAAAAAAAGTCAAAACTATATAAATAAGAAAGAACAATGCCCCAAAACTGTCAATTTATTATAAAACAAAGCTTTCAAGTTAACAAACTCTTCTTCAGTGTAATCTGAAAACAGACAAGCTGTAGTGCATTAATATATATCATAAGCCAGCCAATAAAAACAGCACAGTTCATCACATGATTAACATAGAAGTCATACAGTTTTTAGAAATATTACAGTATTAACCTTTATATGCTCAGCAAAGCTAAACCAAATAAACATTACACACAACATCTATTTAATATTATGTTACATAGGAATGTTTTTCTTTTAGTAGTGGTTTTAAACTATTAGTGACATTTAGTCCTGGTGGGTGATCAGCCCAAAAATAATTGATCCATTTATATTCCTCTATCTCTGTCTTATTAACAAAGTCACTGCCTCTTTTCCCTAGTGTAACTCGTGATACACTATTTATCATAATATGTTTTGCTAAAGCAAGGAACACATCTTCTAATATCAGAAAGGTGTGAGGAAATTATTTTCATTTTTGATTAGTCTTTCCAATGTAAAATGACTCACAGACTATGCAGTTCACTAAATAAACCACATCTTGGGTGTTACATGTTGCATACTCTGTAAAGTAAATATTTCTATGGGTATGTGGATGTGTAAATTCATTAGATATATTTATATATCTACAAAAATTACAACTATAACATGGGACAATAGATTTTAAACTGTCCTTTCCTACTCTTTTAGGTTTCTTCTCACTTAAATTTTTATAACATAGAAACTGCTGTAAGTTCTGTTCTCTTTAAAATGCAGTCTCTATCTTATAATTTTACTTAACTCAGTATCAGATTTAAGTATAGTCTAATACTTCTATATTACAGATGTTATCTGAGATGTACATTTGTTGTATTTCATTATATATCTAATAGACACATCTCTCTCTCTTTTAACTGTAATGAGATCAGAATTAGTACCTTGAGATGTATTCCTTTCACTTCTAACCATAAGTTTATTATTCTCTATTAATTGTATATCACAGCCTTTTACCCTAAAGTCTGAAGACATAGCTTTTAGTTCTTTCTCAAAACCATTATTAGTAGTATTTAGCCTGATGGCCCTCAAAAATTGACTTTTAACAATGTTTTTATGTATATACCTAAGATGCATGCTTCGTGCATGCACATATATTATTGCCCGCACATCCTTCTTATAAATAGATGTATCAAAAGATGGATAATTACGTGTAATATTAACATCTAAACAATTAATAGTCAAATCTGAACAAGACAAATTAAACAACTTTCTTATTGTTTAATTTGTCTTGTTCAGATTTGACTATTAATTTTTGTGATACTAATTTGATATTTTATAAAATATTCATGGATGACATCTTTCTAATATGGAAAGGGACGATAGAGGAATTAGAAGATTTTGTAGTGTATCTACAGAGTACAACTATACAAAGTGATACAACAAATGATAATGATTACCAAAATAGTTGTACTCTGTAGATACACTACAAAATCTTCTAATTCCTCTATCGTCCCTTTCCATATTAGAAAGATGTCATCCATGAATATTTTATAAAATATCAAATTAGTATTACCAAAATTATTAGATTCATAAATGACTTGCTCCTCCCAATGTGCTAATACTATGTTTGCATAGGTATTTGCTACTGGGGTGCCCATAGCTACCTCTAGCAGCTGATGAAAATACTCCTCTCCAAACATAAAAACATTTTTAGCAAGCACTTTATCTAACATGGAGTATAACATATTAATTTTGGTCACACTATATCTACTATGGTTACTAAGAAACTCCCTAATAGACTGTATTCCTGTATCATTAGGTATGACTGTGAACAGCAACTTTATGTCTAGTGTAACCAAAAACACTTTTGTGACACAGTTCTCTTTTGACCAAGTATGCAATGATGTTAAGAATTCATTCACATCATTAATAAAGCTTTTGCTGTACTGTAACATAGCATGTAGCTCTTTCTCTAAATATTTTGATAGTGCAGTAGTAATCCACCTTTTCCATGATACAATAGGTCTCATTGATGGATTAGTGATATTTTTGTGAATTTTTGGGAGACCATAAATATGCTAAATACAGATAATTATATACCTTCAGTGTAATGGAGAACTCCATTAAAAGGTCGTATGAAAAAGTTTTTACTTTATAGATAATGTCATTAAACTGTAAATGATTAATCTTCTTAAAAGTACTTTTATCTTCTAATAATTGTAACATCCAGAGTCATCACTGTTCATAACTACCACACTTCCTCCTTTGTCTGCTTGTTTAATTACTATATCCTTTCTGGCTAATAAATCATTTAATGCAGTTCTTTCACCATACATTAAATTATAAAATATTGTACCATTTTTCTTAAAGAACAGTTCATATAATTCATTCTCACACATTCCATAAAACTCTTTAGTACATGATGTGCCATTAGATATAAAAGTGCTACTATGTTTTAATTGCAAATCATAATTACTTTCATTGTTTTAAAACATATTTTTTAATTCTAAGTTCCTTACAAAAAATCTAAGTTTTGATAAGGCATCATTAAGATTCCCCATCTTTGGCTGGGATATAGGTCAAACCTTTACTTAGTAACTGTATCTCAACTCAGAGCACTAGCAGAGAAATTTAAAACAGTATTATAAATGCTATGATTCAGAACAATATTATACCTACTAACATTTACTTCTTTATTACTACTTGACTTCTGGTTGTTGGTCCTACCTTCGTGAAGGTAGTGATCCCCAGCTGTGTCTGTGTGGCTAATTCTCTGTCTCTTCTCTTTCTGCTCCTGCTTCTCCCTTTGCATTAACATATGTCTCTAAATATGAAAGAACCAGTAGTTCTCAAGAGTAGAGCTGAAGAGAGAAGACTTACATTTGTATTCATCTACAAGATATGAATAAAGTAATTAAATCTGAGAATTACCCATTGTTCACAGTAAAATCAGACACTGAGTTCCTTACTGAGTAAGAGACAAGCCAGGGATTCTGGCAGACAAAACAAGATGGATAAAGCTCCAAACTGTCTACATTTTTTATGCCATTAGGACAGTGTAGATTCCTTAGACTTATAGTTGGTATTTCATCAGTAATGGTATTGCTCCAAACAGCTGTTGCAGTGGTAAATGGCAGTTGTGTAGGGGCTGCAGACATACAAGATGATCTAGTAATGTGGGTTTAGATACTGCAACAACATGACAAATTTTAATACAGTTAACAAAAGGATTAATACAGTATAATTTCAAGTTAGAAGAGCAAAAAAAAATAAAATAAAATCAGAGTGATCAGTCTAAATAATGAAATACAAAGTTATATTCTAATGTCAGAGGAACTAAAGCCTGATACAGAAAAAGTGGAAAAGCAGGTGTATGATTGATTTCAACAATTGGCTAAGTTTTTGGTGTCAGTCTAAGGGGATCCAGTATCTGTCTTCCTGGGATGACATGATTGACGGACTTCAATTCTTTGCCAGAGATGGCCTACATCTGTCACCCGTGGACTTCTGGATACTGGCCAAGGCTCTTGCTACTCCTATAGTGCCTTTTTTAGGTGGTGTTCCAAAGACCAAATTACTACCGTAACAGGTACAAATAAATGCAATCTGAGGGTCATGCTGCTCAATGCTAGAAGTCTAAATCTCAAAACGCACTCGCTCAAAGCACTCCTTAAAATGGATAACATTGACATTTGTGCTGTAACAGAGACCTGGTTAAAGGCAGCAGAAAGCACCCCTGCACTACCAGGCTAAAACTCATTCCACACCTTTCAGCCCCAGAACTTGGACCAAAGCTCCAAAGGTGGTGGTGTATCCAAATTCATAAAAGATGCGCAAACCTTCAGACTGATAGCCCAACGTTATGAATCGGAGATACTTCAGATGCAGCTAACACTGGGAAAGACAGCTATTCAGGTCATAGCCTGCTATAGGTCCCCAACCATGCCCCAAGACTCACACTCCATGTTCCTAAGCACCCTGGAGGATATTAGGGTCCAAACTAACACTGTCATACTGGGCGACTTCAACCACCCCTCCATTAACTGGGAAAGCTACTCATGTACCAGTGCACTTGCCCAATGTTTCCTGGAATTCATTAATTCCAATGCCCTGGACCAGCTTGTTCTTACCCCCACTGGAGGTAACAACATCCTTGACCTGGTAATAACATGGGTGACCGTTGGTCTACACCAATAGTAAACTCCTCCCTGGTTAGATCTGACCACAAACTAATCACCTTGGAAATCCACAGCCCACTCCCCCCCTCGCAAAGGTAACCACCATGAAAAACTTCTCCAAAGCTAACATTAGGCTCCTAAACACAGAGGTGGCTAACTTCATGGCACCCATGCAAATGGAGAATAGCTGCATGACCACTGAATCATACACCAATGCACAGTACGAACATGTACACAAATGCATGGATCTCGCCATACCCAATAGAACCAAGATGCTCTCCTCAAAAAAAGGAAGCCAATCTGTTGGTCCCTTGCCATAAGCAAACTCTACAACAGAAGGAGGAAGCTGATGCAGAATAAGGTGAAGTCCCAAGACTGGAAAAACTCCCTTATCAGCCTCAACAAAAAGCTGAGATCCCTCATCAAATCCTGTAAAGCTAGCTATGAAAACAGAATCGCAGCAGGTAGTAAAGACAACCGCAAGGCCTTCTATAGTTATGTAAAGAATCTCCACAGCAATACCCAGATTTGCTCTGAGCTACTGCACAATGGTACCTCCTATACTGAGCCAACAGATATTGCCAATATACTGGCTGACAGATACAGTGCCTACTTTACCCCCCCCAAAGGACCAATCACAATACCAGTAGATTGCCAGGCACCCAGTATTACTGCTGCACAGGTTAAAACAGCACTGTCCAAGGCCAAGAATACAGCTTCTATGGGACCTGACAATATCTCTGGCTGTGTTCTACATGAACTACAGAGTGAATTGGCACTTCACCTGTGTGCTCTGTTCAATCGCAGCCTCACTTCAGGCTTTGTCCCTATTGAATGGTGCACTGCTACAGTCATCCCTCTCCACAAAGGATAACTACAGACCCTGGGAACCTGACAATATCCCTGGCTGTGTTCTACATGAACTACAGAGTGAACTGGCACCTCATCTGTGTGCCCTGTTCAATCACAGCCTCACCTCAGGCTTTGTCCCTACCAAATGGATCCCACACAGTTTGGTTTTGTGAAGGATAGATCATGCCTGCTCAACCTGGTCGACTTCTTTGAGTCAGTCACCAGAGCTGTGGATGAAGGCAAGGTGGTTCATACACCCTACCTGGATCTGGCCAAGGCCTTTGATACCATTCCCCACCCAGGAATCATAGAAAAACTCACTAAGCTAGGCATCAACCCCTAGGGTTGCAAATTGGCTCACAGATAGAACCCACAGTGTGAAAGTAGCTGACTCCAAGTCAGACTGCCAACCAGTCACAAGTGGAGTCCCACAGGGTTCAGTCCTGTGTCCTCTCCTGTTTGGTATCTACTTCTCAGAAGTCCAGGCCAACATGAAGGGACTCTGGCTGACAAAGTTTGCAGACAATTGCAAGCTGTGAGTTATTATTAACTCCTCAAGTGATGTTGATATCCTACAGAAAGGCCTCACTGAGACCAATGACTGGGGTCAGAACCATGGCCTTAAGCTCAATGCCAAAAAAAGTGTCATCATCCCCTTTGGGAAAAACCCAGTTTCCATGAATGACCACATCAATGGTAGTCCACTGAACACAGAATGCGTTATAAGAGATCTGGGAACACAGGTTGACAGCAACCTCTCTTTTGACCACCACATTGCCACTGTAGTCAGAAAGTCCTTCAATGTGGCACATCTCATTACTAAGGGTTTTGCATCTAGGAAGAAAGAGGTCATTGTCTCCCTCTGCTCTTCCCTTATTAGGCCAACCATCGAGTACAATGCCCCATTTGGCATGTACCTCACTAGACACCTGCAACAACTGGAGAGGCCGCAAAAGTACCTCACAAAGAGTATCCTAGGCCTTAAACACTTGTCCTATAGGGACAGAGTCAAAACACTTCAACTATTCTCTGTCTCATATCGCCTACTTAGAGGCGATCTCTGCTTGACTTGCAAAGCCATGTCTGACCCAGCTCTGTTAGAAATGCTACATCTAAAGAATTCCCAATCCCTCCACACCACATGCTCCAGAGACCTCAGCCTTATTACCACAATCAACAGAACATGCTGTAGGGACAGGTTCATAACCCAGAGACTGCCCATGCTATGGAATATACTTCTCATACATGTCAAACAGAGCACCTCACTGGCCCTCTTCAAGAGAAATATTGATGAGTGGATGGGAAATACAAAATTCACCCCAGGGATCACTCCAGTGGCTCTACTTGACAGAAGCACTGGGAACTAAGGTCAGGTGGCATGATGCCAGCGTAATCCTATGGGCTAGGCTTTTAAAGGCTCCAGGGCCATTAGCCTAGTACACACCTATGAACCTATCAGTGTCAAAACCAGATAACAAGCAGACATTTTGGTGATTTCCAGAATATGATGCAATATCTTGCAAAATTTCTTCATAACGTATTCAACAAATATAGCCTTAAGAAAGCCTTTCACGTGGATGAGGAGCCCTTTCCATAACCCAGAGATCCTTTGAGACACATTCTGGTCTCTCTGGTATGTTCTGTTTATGTCACAAGCAAAGTTAAGGTCCTTAGATCTAGTGTTTCTGGTTTGATTGTTTTGCAGATTTGCAAGAATTCCACCAGAACTGGATATGAGGATGCCTTATATGCCAGGCATAGATCCCCTTTCAGTAACCTGTAGGAGACTGAGTACAGAGAGAGGGGCTTAAGGCAATTTTTGCAGGACAGGGTATTCATATCCTGGATTCTTCTGGTGAAGAGTTTCTGTGGACTTCCATTTGTTGCAGGTATCTGATTAGGTGCATGACAAAGAGGGCATTGTACTCAGTGATGGATATGATAAGTGCTGAGTAGAGTGGTACTAAAACATCCCTACAGTTTAGAGAAATGAACTTCCATTTCCTCATTAGCTAATTGACTCACTATGTGCTCTGGAATTTCACAATAAAAATGATCATTTTATACTGTGGTGCACATTGTGTTACATAATCAGTACTAGGCAGGAGACCACATTGACTGTTTTGTGAAATACAAAAGCAGTTGGAATACTTGCAGTAATGGTGTATGTGCCAATTATTTTGACTGTGGTGTATTGCGTATGTGCACACTTGACCAGTTGGTGGGGTGTTTTTATGAAAATTAAGCCATAACCATTTACCTGAGGAGCAGCTCAGAGGTTGCACCTAACATATTCAAGAATGGCTTGTTGTAGGACTAATGATCCTGTTATGTTATGTCATGTGCCTGGCTAAGTAGGATTGCACTCAACACTGATAATGATCATGATGTTAACATAAGTGAATTGAGAGTGAACTTTTTTGTGGGTGGGGACTTCCACACATCATAACTGCAGATTCAGAGTGAACAGTATGGTGTGGAAGAGGCCAGTTACAGTCAGCTACCCTATGGTATGCAAAAATGTCTTGTACCAATCTGGTGAGCCAGGTGCCGCACTTTCTGTGCTCTGTACTGACATAGGGGTAGAGGACAATATTATAGCTGCAGCAGATATCACCTTCCATTCATTGACTATAACTTTGTGTTAACATTTATAGGATGAGATGGCTCCTAAGGAGCATAAACTTATTTAAATATTCTGCAAAGCAGAGATTAATATCTTTTGGCAGGCACTATGTGTACATGACCTGGGGACTTCCAGACTGACAAAAGTAACTAGGCATTATATGACCTGTATAGTAGAACCTTGTTTTAAATGCCTGTGCAATCAGTAACTATAACAGACTTACACTGCGTGTGTACTGTAGTGTCAGTGACATGATGTACCATGCCTACAGCAAGACGACTGCGACTGCAAGAGAGAACAGACACACCCGGGTGTTTCACCAAATCAGACTATCCTCATGGACATGGAGGAATTCCTGACATCTCTTGCTAGGGTGAGAGGACACTCCACCGCACCCAGTAGAGAACTAGACATTACTGCAAAATGTCACCCATCACCTTGGGTGTCTCTGGGGTGTATGCCCTTGTATCATTTTGTGCAACATGTCACAGCCTTCAGCACTCAAATGTTGAATGTAGTCACACCATCACCACAGGCACTTCAGGGTTTCAGCAGCTAAGAGATTCTATACAAGGTACGTGGACTTGCATTGTTTGCAAGTCATGCTGTTGTACAGCTGTTGCAGCACTGGAATATGATATTATCACTAAGTAGCAGTGATACACTTGGGTATTTCTGTCTGCTTTTACAGGTGATTTGAGCAGCACAATGATGACAGCCAAAGCATGGTACAGTCAATGGTCACATTGCCATTGTCAGCCATGGGTACTGTTTACCCCTTCCACATACACAGCTCTTTTGCCTGTACATCCCAACCTTAGGTCCAAGGAGAAACTGAAGGACAGCAATTGGGCAGAACAGAAGCACAGCATGTACCCTTGAACCATGCCTTCCACCAATAGTGGGGACTGGCAGCTCCAACATCAAAGGAACGCCAGTACAGTGTGGCATGCTGGCGGCCAATAATGCCATGGCTCCCACCTGAGCTGAGCTGAGTGTCTCAATGGCCACTTTGGAATCTATGTGCAAAGCAGTCATCCAGTCACTGGGTATTTCCACCATTGCCACAGTATAGCTGACTGGTGCTGTGCATGGATTACCAGAAAATCTCAGGTGGGGCTTAGTGGTACATAGATAATATGTTGGCAGTGCACCTCTAGAGGTTGTTCTACTGCCATATGCCTAGCCATTCATTTTCTGACCCCACTGGGAGGCACACCATGGGAGAAGAAGGTTATGTTCAGTGTCACATAGTGCTACATCCTCAATGCCTACTACTGTAGGTTATGGTGATGTGGTCTGCCTTGGACACCCCCGCATATGAGGCATACATGATGTCCATCACTATGGGACAGCCCACTTTTCATGCTCACAATCCTCTATGTTGGTTGCTATTCAAGGCAGTGGCACTCCTCAGAGGAAAATCACTATGGACAGTGGCCTGTACAGCCAGCTTCATTATGTAATGTGGCCCATCACAGATACTTGCACACAATACATCAACATCTGCAGGGGCTGTGTCCACCCACACATACAGTGATTAACATCCCATCACTTCTGAAGATGCAACTAAATCAGAAAGCTCCAACTCTTCCCTACACAGTCTTCCCAGCTCACCATAATCACTAGACAATAGCACGTGCATCCACAATGTTAGGCACCCACCCACCCAATGCCTATTGCTGACACCAGTCACTGTGGCCATCCACCTCATTGTTCATATAACAGCTGTACTCACATGTCAGAGCTCTGTACAAGGGTAGCTTGTGTCTGATACACAGTTTGGTCAGTCTATCCACTGCATTGCACAGCCTAGTTGTTGTGCTGACTGCATTACTGTTAATGTTTTTATTATGTCTAATTTTATCCATAGTTGTAAGCCAGATGCTACCTCATAGGCAGGCCACAGTGTACTGTGTTTGCCTTTACTTCTCAGCACTCCCACCAGTCCAGTCCTTAACTGTTGACACCGGCACAACCCATTCTATGATAATGATATTCTGCTGCATCTGTCTGCATATTATGATGTTGCACAACATTGCACAGAATGCAAATATCTTGATGGAGGTTTATGTTGCATGCTGCAAGGTGCCATTGGAGACATCTAAGCAGCACAAGTGAGCCTTCATCAGTCTGAACACATGATCAATGATGGGGAAGATCTTTGATAATACCATGTTGTAGGCATTCTCTGCCATAGTCTGAAGGTCATTTATCAGGGTCATGAGTCATGTGCTCCAGAGCATATCCAGCACTGACAAAGGGAATAATAGACATTACCTCAGTGGCACACTGACAACTTGTATGTTATGCATTGCAGACCACCTGGCAGTTGATGAAGCAGAATACATTACTGATGATATACTGTTGTCCCTGTATTCGAGGTAGGACCCTCACAGTGAAGTGGGTACAGTTGATGGCATCAAGTACATCTGAGAAATGGGCTATCTCAGAAATCATGTATAGTATTGTTTCTCTGCTCTGTGGTAAGTGAAACCCAGATATGCTCTTCCATATACTATAGCATGAAACTGAGGAACTGGTGTAGTACCATGAGGTAGATGTCTGGGATAAACCCACCATATCCCTAGCTGGTTGTTGAAAGAACTCTGGCGCAGGGATTGTCAAAGCAGTATGTACATTAATGGCCATAGAAACTGGCATTCTACATATCACATATATTTGCATGCCAGGGCAGCACATGTGTACCAGCTCCAGTGTCTCTGTCCACATGATGGCAGTCTTCTATGTACCGATCATGGAGGTGCAGTTGGATCCTTCAGTAATACAGAGGGTGGCAACATGCTCATGGCTACTGGCTGCAAAGAGATGGTACCAACTCTGTCACTTTTCATCAGAAAATTATGGCATACAGCTACACTGGTGGGTGCATTTCCTTGCACATTTTATACATTTCTGAATCACTATGTGCAGTTGTTTACCATCATTTACATTCATTACTGGTCTCATTTTCGTAATATTGACCAATTCCATCTCATTATATGTACAATTGTAAACAATGGTGATCTGGATGTTTTCCATTACAGTACAACCACATTACCTATGTCTTTTGACTGCACCCTGTGCACCATCCCTCACTGTGCAGCTTACCTTATCTATTACACTATTAGTGTCTTCCATAGCTAGTATTCTATGAACACTTCATTGTTGTTGCTTATCTTTTGAGGTTTGCAGTGACATTCACTAAATGGCTCTTTTAATCTTTTATGTTAATATAGTCACCCTGTCCATAATCTAACATTCATAACAACTGTACATCTCTTCTTACAGTATATGAAATTGTGCACATTATTGGAGCTTCTCTCCCACTGAGACTCCATTATAAATGATATTTACCATGTACAGCAACCCAATAAACATATAATTTAATTTCAGAATGGAAAGCACAATATCAACACAAATGTTTGACAATCAATCAATAACTTTAAGATGTGAATTGAATACATAGACACAAATGCATTACTTCTCATCCTCTACCATCCCTGTGCATTTTATAAAGTAGGGTTGAGGTTCTAGTATTGCTATGACTGCTTGTTCATTCATATGCATTTCACAATACAAAAGCCTTTGCATTTCATTAATTAGTGCAGTATTCTTCACATAAGGGATCTACTACCAAGGATAGCCCAACATCTGGCCAATATATCAAAGCCTTTAGATTTTATAGGTGCCGTATGTCACACATATGCTCCCCATACCAGACGTAGTGCATAAAGGTAACATACGGATGTGAACACTCAGAATTTCTTTTCTGCCAGTCTGAATGCCATTGTCAAACATCAGTCTGAACACCTATCTGTTGTACTGGCTACCAAGCCATCTTCAGATAAGTGCCCCTTTTGGGTTTCTTCTCTACCTTTTTTCTTGTATTGTATTGTATTGTATTTGCATTAATGTCATCAAAGAATGGAAAGTTTCAGTGTGGGAGCCAGAGTCCCCATAAAGACCATCATGACCAGTGCCCTTTTCACTTATGCACAACCATATGTAGGGTTCCATCTGTCAAGCCTTGTCCCTAAGACCCTTCATAGTAGCTTATTTTCCTTATCCACATACCTTGAGAACCAAAGACTAAAGCTGTTGGACCAAGCTGTTACAGTAGAATCCTCCCATCTTGAGGGTCAGCTGCCTACCAAGAAGAAGGCCAAAATGCTAGGCCTGATTTGATTGCTGTCCAGCCTCCCCATAACATTTCTATAGAAGTTACTGAAGGCCCTGAAGACCATCTGGTGCTTGCCTCAGATTCTTCTGCCACAACCCTGTTGGAGGACGGCATGGATCCAACTTCATGGATGTCCACAGAGGCTTTTCCAGCATCTGTTATGGAAGTTGAGGGGGAACCTCAGTTGATTATTTCTGAGGGGCCAAGAGGATTCCTCATATTTTAGTAAGAGAAGAGATTCTCACTACAATTATCGAATATAGACAGGGGTCTGAACCATTGAGAGTTTTTCAGGTGGACATTCTGCTTAAGAAAAAACAAAAAAACAAACACATTGCCTCATTGTTAAAGATCCCCAAAATGAATGGCAGGATTTTACTCAGGGTTTAGTCAATGCTTTAATGGCCTTGAACCTCCCTCAAGGGATGTCTTCCATCACTGTTAAAAGACCTAGGGAACTGGATTCCTCAGAGGAGGGCTTTTACTCTGGGTTGGAATCCCTAGATTACTCCTCTCAGATTCCTTCCCCTCTTCACTATTCTTCTAAGGAACAGGATTCTTTGAGCCCAGACTCTCTCTTTTGGGGATACTATTGCTCTTATGATGGAGTACTTCAAATGGGATTGCTACCAGGTTTCTGCCATTCAGAAAAGATATTATGAACTCTTGTAAATGGAGTCTCCTAAGCCATCTGCTGTTGCCCCTTTTGTATACCTTTTCTGATGCCTGTCTGGCACCTGATTCTCAAACCCTGACTCCTAAGAAACCTGACAGGTTCTATAAGGTGCTTGAGGAGTGCAGATGTTTGTATGAGTGTCCATCTGCTGATCTTTTAATGGTTTTAGGTTCCTCTGACAAGCCTTCTAAGCACTTGCTATCTGCTAAACTCCTTCCCTCAGATAAGAATAGTTGAGCAGTGGAGAGGTTGGGTAAGTAAGTTTATACTGCTATACCTTGTCTTTTATGCCAATTAATTGCCAAACCAACATTTCCAGGTACATTTTAGCCCTTCTTTCTCAGAATGTTTCTGTGGTCTCTGACCTTGCTGATTCTGATAGGGAGGCTTCTGCTCTTTCCCTCATTGGATCCACTTCCCAGGCTGTCTGTCACTCCATAAAATGCAGCTGTGATACTGCTAATGCCTCTTCCAGTGTTGCAGCTTTTGGTTCTGTGCTGAAGCATTATTCTTGGCTAAACCTACAGGCTTAACTTGATGATATTAAAGCCAAATATTTGAATGCACCTCCAGATAATAAAAATCTTTTTGGGACAGCTGCTGCTGACCTATTTAAGTACCTTCAGGGTAAGGGTAAGGCCTTACAAGAACTCAAACATACTTTTTTTTCCTATATCCAAATTCCAGAGAAATTATCCTTCTAAGTCTGCCTTTGTCCACAGTCAGACTCACCCACCTCCAAAGGGTAAGAAGGGATCTAGGTGTATTCCTCCTGCTACTTAGATTCCTTCCTCACAGAAGCCTTCCTTTCAGGACAAGCCTATCTCCATTTGACAGTTAGTCTCCTCTTGCCCTCATTCAGGTTCACCTGTCTCTCCACCTTTCTCTGTCCCTTCCAAATTGGTAGCTGATTACCTTGGACTCCTGGGTGCTATCATTTGTTGGGGGTATTTCATGTTTTGGAAATCCCCCCCCTCCTTTGGCATACCACAGTCCCCACAGGAACAGCTTCCTCATTTTCCAGGGGTTTTGCAGTCCCTTCTAGATCAGGGTACCATTCAGCCTGTCCCAGCATCTTAAATGGGAATGGGGTTTTACTCCAGCATGTTTTTGGTTCCTCAAAAGGAGGGTACTTGGAGATCCATTCTGGATCTTTCTCTGCTTCACACCTTTCTCAAGGTCCCTTCTTTCTGAATGATGTTTAGTCAGACCTTGTTTCCTCTTCTTCTTCACCTGGCCTTCTTGATTTCCCTGGACCTCAGAGATGCTTACCTCCCCATACCCATTCACCCTCTGTTCAGGAAATGTTTATGTTTCTCTGTTTATTCTTCTCATTTTCAGTTCCCTGCTTTGCCCTTTGGCCTTTCTACTGCCCAAGGGTATTAACCAAATGCCTCACTTTTGTCATTGCCTCTTGCAGGCTTTCAGGGATACAGATTTTTCTTCTATCTCAACAACGTCCCCATTCAGGCTTCCTCTCCCAGTAGACTGTTACAGGATCTCCACTTTACCACTTTTCTTTTACAATGTCTGGGGTTCACCATAAACCAACCGAAATCTGTTCTGATGCCCTCCCAGGATCATATTTTCCTGGGGTGCTGGCTTCAGACTCTAACCATGTTGGCTTCTGTTCCTGCCTGAAAGGTTTTGTTTCTGACAGCCTTTTCCCAACATCTCCTTCCTCTGTCCTCTCTCATGGCAAGGAAATTTCTCATTCCTCTCACTAGACTCCATATGAGGAAGCTACAATGGTACCTCAAATCAGTGTGGCTTCAACAATCCTACCCTCTGGAGTGTCCTGTTCCTCTTCTTCCTTGTCTCAAACTCAGGTTTCAGTCATAAATTCAACAACTCTCTCTCAATCCAGGGCTTCCCTTCCAGACTCCAGTTTCATCTCAGGAACTGTACATGGATGCCTTAGACTTGGGGTGGGGGGGGGCTCTTGCAGCCCTCTAAAGGTCCAGGATATCTGGCCTCCTCATTAATGGTCAGATCATATAATCATAAAAGAGATGAGATCTCTGCTTTTGGATTTGCAAGCTTGTCATTTTCTTTTCTGCCCTGGCACCCTCAAAATCTTCATGGACAATACCACTGTAATATGTTGCATCAACAAGTGGGAGTGGGCATGAGATCCTATCTTCTTTGCAGGTTAGCCCTTCAGGCATGGGATCTTGCTACCCATTATCAGGTGACTGTTTATACAGTTTACTTTCCTTCAGAGCACAATCTAGTGGCAGATTCACTGGGTAGGTCCAGCAAACAGGCTCACAAATGGATGCATCACAGAGATTTGTTTCTGGACATAAATCACTGGTGGGGTATTCCTCAGGTAGTTCGTTTTGTCTCCTCTCTGAACAGACAACTTCCTCTTTTCTGTTTCAAGGTACCAAGTCAACTAGCTTGGAACGTGGATGCCTTGCCTTTTCCTTGGATGGGAATGTTTCTATATGCCATGCTCCTTTCTCTGTTGCCTCCAGTTCTGCACAACATCAGACAGGACTTTCCCAAAATCTTGCTGGTAATTCCCTTAAGACCCAGGCAGCATTGGTTCCCCCTTCTTTATTTTGAATCCTTTTAGGCAACTCTTTTTTTGAGGACATGTCCCGGGTTCTGCAGGAGGCCAAGAAACCCACTACTAGAAAATCATAGGTGTCCAAACAGAAGAGATTTTCTGTCTGGTGCCTCTCTCACCATGAGGATCCCATTTCCACACAGACAGGGGATCTCTTCAGACTAATCCTTCTTTTATATACAAGGTGGTTAATGAATTGTCCCTGAGTCAGGCTGGTCACCTTCCTTACTTTTGCCCTTCTCCACAGTCTGCTAGTGAGAAGGTTCTTCATAACTTGGATCTGTATAGACAGCTCAGGTATTATTTGGATAAAACAAAGGCAATTTGTAAGTCTGAGCAGCTTTTTGTTTCTTTTCTTTCCAGAACTTTGGGTTTGGCTGTTTCCAAGCAAACCATCTCCTCCTGGATGTGTCATGGAAAGCAGAAAACATTATAGTGAAGAAGATATGAGACAGACAGGAAGAAGGTAGGAAGAAATTAGGGTGTCCAGCAAAGAGGTGGATGGATTGTGTGAGAGAAAATTTGTGATAGTCAGGCATGAGTGTTGAAGAATGCTGGAGTGTGGCATTGAATTGAGAGATGGCAATAGTTAACACCACACCTCAACCCCATGTGAAAATTGGAAAAAGGGGGGGGGTTCTGTTTGCTAAGTGGAACAGATGATTTTAAAAGTGCTCACTTGTGTGCAGTATTTTTATGAAAAGTGCAATGTACTTTTGTTGTGCTCTTCTATATAATTTCACAATATTGTTTATCACTTGCAAGATGCCCAAGTTCTTAGAAAATATCACTTGATCAAAGTGATTATTTATCAAAGGAGATTGCCATAGTCAATTTTACCCCCAAACTGATCATATTAAGTCTGATTTCAGCTGTTTTTTTTTTTTCTGGTGAAATGGCTTTTGGTCAGTTGGCATGAATCCATTTACTATAGTCCTTCAAAGATAAAAAAAATTCTAAACTTCCCTGAAATTATTTTTTTTCCTGCACTTGAGATATGAGGGTTGTTTTAGTCTCAGATTTACCAATTAACTATTCTGCAAATCTCTTACAAAACAGAAACAAAGTAATGATGAACATGAAATGGAAAAAATGTAGTATCACAAAAAATATACACACACACACAAACCTATATATATATATGTGTGTGTGTGTGTGTGTGTGTGTGTGTGTGTGTGTGTGTGTGTGTGTGTATATATGCACACACACACACACACACACACACACACACACACACACACACACATACATACATATGTGTGTGTATAGATATAGTGAACTCATTCCACTGAATTAAAACAGTTAGCACACTAAAGTCAGCATTAATGATGTTAACTCAGCAAACCATAGAATCCATTACATTATAATGAGGTCTTAAATAAATCTCAACTCATCCTTTATCCTCACTGTTTCACTCATATGAAACAGACAACCTTAGGTACCCCTTTCATTTTTTTCTTCAGCATATTTCTTTCTGAGTTCTGTTTTTATGTAGTATTTCTTTTCCTTGGACTTGACAGCATGTATGTTGTAAAAACCTTCATTATTTCTGTGCTTCATACATTAACATCTTGCCTAAGAAACCTTGGGCTACAAGGGTCATGTGGCTTTGCACTCCACCAAGGAATGTCCGGTTATTTCTGTGGCTTGAAAGTTCAATGCATTTTACATTTTTTTTCCTGAGATCTGCAGCACAATGCATTCTGTAAATAATGTTGCAGAGGTGGTTTCACGTGTGAATTTTCCATCTCTGATCTGATTCATGATGTCATTTCTACAGACCTTGCCTTTCTATATTAATTCAGGTTATCTATGTCTCCAGGCACACTACCACTTGACATATGCTGTCTGTTTTATTTCCAGCTTTATCTTCCAAATTCTCCACTGAGGATTTAGTGGTTATATCTAAAGATTTAATAGTTTCATTTAAGTTACATTATATTATCTGACTGTCCCTACTGTACAGATTTTTGAGTCATTTGTTTTCTGGTTATTTTATTTCAACTCAGGCAGGATTTCAAACACTGTACCATAGTAAACACAATTAAAAGTAAGGTTACAACAATTAACATTAAGGTTCAAAATAATATTCTTGTCATCTTTTTGATTATTGTGGACCCTACAAACTCATTAAAGTGGTCAAAATGAGATTCATTTTCACTTCATTATTTATTTAACATTTGTTTACTGGGAAGGTCCGACTTGGAATGAAGCCAATTTTCAGCGGAGGCCCTGGGAGTAATGCTCCAGATGCATGTCTTTACAATGTGGAAGAAAACTGGAGCAAACTCACACAGATGCAGGGGGGACATGCAGACTCTGCACAGAAGGGACCCAAGCCAAGAATCTAACCAGTGAACCTCTTGCTGTGAGGAGACAATGTAACCGCTGCACCACTGCCAACATCCATACTTCCTTGGGGATTTACTCTCTGGAAAATAAGCTGGTTGGCTAGCAAGCATAAATGTAGTGGAAAACAGTGTCTTTAACATTATTTGCATTTTTTAAACAGGATTGTAGACGCTAGCTAACACATCTGATAGCAAGTAATGCTTCTTTCAAAAGCTGTCCAATGCATTACTTGAGGAGCACACCTTCTAGTGAAGTGTATTCAAAAATATTTCAGATACTATAATGTTAATGTAACATTCACTTTTAAATCACTTGTGCTTCATATATAATCGTACAATTTACTGAGCCCCCAGACTACCTTCACAAAAATAAAGAAAATGACAGCCAAATAGCCCTGCAAATTTGAACTTATGATGACATTAAACAGTTAAATCACATAAGCTTCAAGTATAACTACATAATGGTTGGTCTTCAATGCTTGGACTATGCTTTACTTAATTCAGCTGGAAATGCATCTTTCATTATATAGCAGCTAAAGGTGAGTAGAAGACAAAGAATAAAGTCATTGACCATTATAAACTGGGCAAGTTGTGTTCTGAACAGTAAAATGATGTAACAATTTTAATGAGAAAGCATTTCAGTGGAAACAGTAAAACCAATGTTCATGACTTTTGAGGTAAGAGCTCATTTCAAGATGCAACTTTGTACTGTAGCTGAACAAACCTGACATCTGGAAAGGCTATTGACCAAATTTTTATTCTATTGAAATAACCATCAAGACACTGTATCCATCCCTCATCCACTCATCGTGAACAAGAACTGCTTATATAATTATAATGTTTAGCACATTTAAATCTTGGTTCAATAGAATACATTTGAAGAACTACAAATTTCATACACCATTACAAGCTTTCTTTGCAATCTGCCATTAATGTTTTACTTCAGTGTTTTCCTACATTTTTTTAAAAACTCTTGGTAAAGTATCAAATCGTCTAGAAAACTATTCTACTCTTTCCCAGGACAAATAATTGTCTAGGGTTGGTAGGTTCCTTTCATAAGTAGGAGGTACAAATAAAGTGGATTCATGTAAAATTGCCTTCTCTCACACAAACAAGCCATGAACAAAGACCATCATTAAATCTGCAGGAATGCCAATCAGATTTTTTGCTCAAGAATTCTGGGTTAAGCCAAAAATAATGGGAGAGGGAGGCAAACAACCAAAATATGGGGCAGATTGTTAGACATTAATCCAGTTCAGTTAAAATGTTAATAGAACAACAGTTTTTTTTTTATTATCATGCATTTTCTGAACAATATGATGTATGACTCTATAATGATTGTTATTATTGACTATTTGAAATCCTCAGAGATTTAGCAGAAAATCAAACATTTTATAAGCAACAAAGTGAATATAAGAGGCAATACGACATACCCTCTCTGGGCCAGTAATCAAGGAGCCTGAATCCTCCTGACTGACACAGGAACATTACTGGACAGGGAAGTTCATGTTGAAAAAAGTGGATACACCCAGGCCGGGATTCACTAATCCTACGTATAAGACTAAGTCTTACTCGGAAACTTCAGTCTAAGAGTATGATGTCAGTGTGTCATACATATTCATGAGAGCGCGCTGAATCAACTCTAAGGCTAACACGGAGCGTGCACGAGTGCAGGGGGCGTGTCAGACTGCCGGGCAGTCCAAATATCCACGCGCCTGCAAGTGCCTAAACTGCAAATGTCAACTGAAATGAGCAAGTCCGCTCAAATGTCTACATACCCAACACTACACTCCCACACATTCTAAATCCCTGTGCAAGTTTAAAATGTAAAGCTTTCCTTATTTATTTATTTTTTTTATTATTCCCGAAATAGCTGCCCTTATTTGCATGTGTATGCGCGGGTTTGCCCATTGCTTAGCTACAGTTAGCAGTGTAGACATTGAAGAGGATAATAAACTACTTATATGCAAATTAAGCCAAATAGCAATAGCATTGTGGTAGAGCCCTCGCACAAAGAGGAGGCATTCCCGGTTCGAGTCCTGCTATTCCCCTTCCTCTTTTCTGTAGGAAATGTGTGCATAAAAAGAATTCCTGACATTATATATATATATATATATATATATATATATATATATATATATATATATATATATAAGAAGGTGGAACGGTCATGCATACTGATAAATGCATAAGTAACATATCTTAAGCAATGTGAAGCACTGCTAAGCAAAGTTTAGTAGCATTAAGTACACTTAAGTATAATTGCTCATAGCTTAGCACTGCTTTAACTAGCACAATGGCTTTGCGCGGAGCTGTGCATCGTGCCAACTAGTGCAAACAAAACATGTTCACGCGGAGCTACGCACCGCGCTAACTAGTGCAACGTTGGGCAACGTCGGGCAATGTAGAGCAACATAGAGCAATGTCGAGCAACGTTGAGCAACATTGGGCAAAGTTGAGCAAAGTTGGCTAAACACAGCCACCCCTCCTAGCTGGTCTGGCCAGTAGTAAAATAAAAAGCAATGACAGGCCTCGAACCCGGGATACTGTGCACCATAATCACAGCACTAAACCACTAAGCCGGGACAGCTTTAAATATGGATGCATTTCCAACACACTCATATATATCAATGGAAGTTTACCCATGGCTAAGCAGGCTTGCTTTTAGCTGAGATTTTTCAAAACCGGCCAATCACAAATAAGTGTGGGAAATGAGGCATATTTAAGCTCCATAGGCGGGAATAATTGCCATAACTGGTTGTAGCTCCCATCTGCAGAAAGTATGGCTGGTGCTGGAGAGGGCTCTCTTTTTCGAGCACAATGGTTGGGCATTGAGGAATCAAAAGTAATGGTTTGGCTCCTCGTCCATCATCATGATGCAAGACTCCTGCAGCGCCGGTTTCAGGGCACTAAGTATAAAGCGGAAGCCTGGAATTGTCTAGCACATGATCTCATCAGTGCCACAGGCGTCCCTCGGACTGGTGAGCAGGTCAGACCCCACTACTCAGACCTGAAGAGATGCAAGGGGGACTGACTGAACCAGTGAATACAGGAGGCCCATGAAATGGAAAATGTCCCACTACTGTGTATGTAGTCATGGAATGAAGTATGTAAGAATTGCTACTGTAGTCTATATTATGGATATGTATGTCTCAATATCCCTTCATTTACTTCACAGCTGCAGGTGTCCATGCTGCGAATCAGCAAGCCTATGCAGATAGGCTGCTAAGGCTGAGCCACCAGGCAGGTTAGTAATTATTCTGCATGTGTTGTCATATAAAAGAAGTGAGAGAGCCTGAAAAAGAGTGTTGTAATCCATTAGTAAAGGTATAATAAGTGTTGAATAACTTCTTTGCATGTACTGTTATATAAAATAAATGAGACAGCGTGAAAATGTGGTATAACCCATTAATAAAGGTATAATATGTCTTGAATAAAAGACCTCTGCATGCACTGATATATCAAATAAATGAGAGAGCCAATAGAAAAGTGTGCAATGTAATTAATAAAGGTATAATTCCTGGAGTGTGTCCGTGTCACTTTCTTCGATATGTTGTTGTACCCTTGCATTATAGAAATAGTACTGCTGTATTAAACGCAGTCAACCCACACATGGGTAGGCCCATATAAAGTGGATTAAGGGAGTGCCAGTATCTGTTAAGCATATATACAGTCCTCAACTGTCGGTTCATGTCCAGCATGTACAGGTTAATCTGGCACATGAGTAGCTTGTTATTGTGTTCCCCAGAAATGTCAGTGTACTGCTAGAAATGTAGGGGGCTGTTAACATATACCTGATAATGTCACCTGAACACATCCAGATATGTAGATATATAAATATAAATAAAATATATCAATATGTAGCTGTAATATCCGCATCCAGGACAGTTTGTATGTCAGATACAGGTCAGGTATATCAAGAACTAGCAAAACACATTTCACAATTTAACTGACATTGCCTAGTGTAATAATACATGTAGGGGATATATAACTGCAGTCAATAGAAATGTGGTGTAAACTATAAGTATATATAACTTGTTAATGGAGGTATCTTTTTACACCCTACTGTATGTGCATAAACAATGCAATTCCACACCTCAATGGGTATGTCTAATCTCATAACATTTGTTGGGACACATGTCCTATTGGTTTATAAATATCGCATTTACTTTGATGCATGTGCCCTGTTCACATACCACAATCTTGGTGGCCTGTTGCCACCAATCAATCCTGCATGCTGTTGGAATGTCCACTGTTGTTCTATATATGCATGTGTTATGCTTGCTGTTCAACTGTTGGAACTCTGGTGTGTTGGGTTAATGGGAATACTATTGTATGCTGTTACAACTAAATTGGAATGCTGTTGGCTATTACTAACCCATATTGTCATTAAATCCTCCTAAACATAGAACATATGGGAAGGCCTGTCCCAGCAGACCCACCTGTCTCACCTCAGCTGGCGATGGCACCTGGCACCAGTAGGTCCGGTGCCCAGCCCTGAACCTCCTCCTCCATTGGTTCTGTGCCACCTTCAGGTGGAAGTGCTTCAGGGGATGGGGCTCGCCCCCCCCGTGCAAGCGTGGCCAGAGGAGGGCCACCTATCACCCTCCGAATGGTCCGGGCTGTGTTGTGTAGGGAGATTGAGCGTTCAGTCGCTGATCCTCTACGCCAGCTCAAGGCAAGAGTGGTGTGACTCATGGGTGAGCCTGTCCCTCCTATGCAGCCCCCAGCACAGCCACCCTCCGGGCTGTGAAGGTGCAGTGGTGAATGCCCATGGGTGGGGATCTCAGTTCCACTGTTGCCATCTGTGGGCTCATGGGCTTGCGATTTCCAAACATCCTTCCCCATCAATGGTGTTCACCCACCCCATGTGTCATATTCCGCCCCTGTATGCGTCTTGTTTGTCTTGTCTGTTTACCTCCCCAACCTACCTCCCAAAATATACCTACTTCCCCTACCCCACATTCCACTCTCACCTGAAAAAAAAAATGGGCAATCTGCTCCCAGAAAAAAATTCCGCCCCATACATAGTTGCCCATTGTGCACACATGTCCGCTGGACACATAAACTGAAATTTAATTGCCAGTACAACATACTTAGTTGTCCTCACCCTTCTCTCAGGGGTGGAAGGTTTCAAATTTCCCTCCAAATTACTAGTATATGCACAGCTGTTGCTGTTAAAGAAATGGGCAGCTATGGACCTTCCCTAAACCCGTCCTGCACATTCTGAGCTGTTTTCCCTACTGTCTTTCCCTCTTTGTGCCCCTTTTTCACCGCTTTCCTATCTTCCCATTTTCTTTTCTTTCACAGAAATGAGCACAGTTGTTAGCGGGAGTAAGCACTTTTAAGCAGTAGTTAGTGGGTTTGCACAAGTGTGCGCTTAGCTAAGTATTGCTAAGCATCGCGCAAACCCACGCAAACCCGCTTACAACTGCTTAAAAGTGCCTTAGTCACCCTGCATGTGAGGGCCCTTGTTCTGCTCAGCAGCAAAATAAAACACCACTGTCCATCTCAAACCCCAGACCTTGGACACACTAGACTTCATGAAGTACCACTAAGCCACAGTAGATATATAGCAGGTTGTTGCTGAAATATATATATCATGCATCAGAATGAGTGAATGTAAAGTAAAGATAGGAATGCCATAACACAAAACCTGTTCTGTGGAACTTTACCAGCAGTTGTTGTGGAATTGCATGACATGACTGTGATAACAGAACCAGACATTCTAGCAGTAAATAATGTTACAGCAGCACTTTACAACCCCCACACAGTATCATAGCAGGACAATCCCCACCCAAATGTACAAAATACCTGTGTGTTCAAGGTCCAGCAAGGATGTAGATAGGCATACTCAGTACTGGAATTGTCCAGTTTTCATGAGCATCTTGTGATAATGTAAACAAAAGAAAAAGCACAAACTGTGCAGAAGTGAGTGCATTAATATCCACAGTATAGCAGTTCCCAAACAGTTCATGTGCCAAATGAAAACATCTCAATAACTACGTATGTATGGCAGCTAATTGTATAAGTAGAAAAGAAACTATATACTCCCATGTATCTTGTGTTAGCATTTGTAGGGGTGAGTACAATTCTACACTGTCAACTGTGTACTGGAAGTGGCAATATTCAGGTCTGAGTACAACATTCAAATCACTGGCTACACCCCTAGCATCAGTTATAAGAAGTATACCAACCTTCTGACTTACACAACGGTGTCCACATTAAACAAGCATGGTCCCCATTTTGGAAAGCTGAAAGGGCTATGCCTACCTGACTTAGCAATTTATAGCATTGGGTTGCTATGACAGTGAGTACTGCAAGTACCACACAGCAGGCTGCATGCAATTGCCAAATGGTGGCCACCAATTGGTGCAGAGGCCATCACATGCACATGTGCAGATACCTATAAAAGCAGGCTGTACTTGCTGTCCACACATGCAATCATTTCATTGCAAGTATGGAGGGAGAGAGAGAGAGTGAGAGAGAGAGAGAGATGGATGCAGACAACAGCAGCAGAAAAAAGAAAAAAGATCAAAACAAAAATATATCGAAAGAAAAAGTAATATATTAAAAAAACAAAAAATAAAAGAATATATTGAAAAAAAATATATTGAAAAAATATATATTGAAATATATATATATATATATATATATATATATATATATATATATATATATTTTGAAAAAAATTATATTGAAAAAATATATATCTCATAAAAAAAAATAAGATATAAAAAAGAAATTTATTACAAAACACTCAGAACCGACAAATACGAACACATACAAAGGAAAGGTATGTAACAGCTATGTATTTACTGGCATGTAGTAGATGTTTATGAAGAGTACTCTACATAGTTTGAGTCATCCATATGTGGCAGCAGTACGTATCTATGCACAGATGCCCTGCATAACTACTGGCATGGAGAAATCAGTGTGTAGCTGTGTGCAGTGGGATATGACTGTGACATATGTAGTTCAGCATTAAATGTCAAACATCTGATCCATGTTATCTGTGTTCTGTGCAGTAGTGTGTATAATGTCTGTTTGGGGGAGTAGTGCATACGGTTATATAAACATGGATGTGACAGAGTAACAAATGCATGATAGTCATATTAATGTGTAGCTTAGCATTGGCAACAGCTGTACCAGGCTAGTATGCTAATCTAGTATTTGCAGCTATATATACACTCTCTAATATTATTGTGTGCTCACATGTGACACCTGTTCATGTTGCAGCAAGGCCCAACAGGTCAGCCATGAGGTACACGAACTTACAACAGTGTGGACCTTGTGTGTGTATGGCACACACATATTGAGAGATCTGTCTGTGTCAGATATATTAGCATTTGTATGTGCATAGAGCAAGGGACATACTGCAACTGTTTGTGAATGATGGACATATATATGTTGTTGAAGGTTGTTATGTGCATATTTCTATGTAGGTTGTAGTGTGTGGTAAACAAGACAGCATACAGTGCTGGTATATGACATGTGGTGGTTAAACGCTGTGGGTATGATTCATCAGGTTTGCAGTGTTGCAGCCATTAAGGCCTGCTAAAGCTACATGGGCTGAGAACACCTTCAATGCATTCCGCACAACACTGTGCAATATTATGACATAACTGTATACCTCACAACCTTCACATAATTGATATCCCCACAATGAAAGGTGGACTGTATATGTGCCTATATGTATATCTATATGTACACCAATGGATGCTTATATGTATGTGTGTGTGTATATATATATATATATATATATATATATATATATATATATATATATATATATGTTTGTGTGTGTGTGTGTATATATATATATATATATATATATATATATATATATGTAGAGAGAGAGAGAGAGAGGGTCATATTTACTGCAACAGATGCCTGGTGACAAAGCCATGGACTCAAGCTCAATGTCGACACTGCATTAGCATCCCTTCTTGAAAAACTCTGTACCCATTAACTACCACATAGGTGGTAGTCTACTTAACACCGAAGGTGTGATAAGAGACCATGGAACACAGGTGGACAGTAGTCTCCCCTTTGATAATCACAGTGCCACACTAGTCATGTCATCTGTCTATGTGGCACACGCCATCACAAAAGGTGTGTCATCCAGGGAAATATAGGTCAGTGTTCCCCTCTACTCATCACACATAAAGCCCATTATAGAGTACAATGCCCCATGTGGTATGTACCTCACAAGACATCTACAGCAACTGGAAATGACACAGACATACCTCACAAAGAGTAATACCAGCCTCAAACAGATGCCCTATGCAGACCGTCTCAGAAACCCACAGCTAGACCTGTGTCGCATACTGCCTACCCAGAGGTGACCTCTGCCTGACATACTAAGCTATGTCAAACCCAGAGCTGTTGGACATGCTCCACGTAAACAGATCACAATCCCTATGAGCTACATGCTCTAGGGTCCTAAACCTTGTAACCTTAATAAACAGCACATGCTGGAGGGATAGATTCCTATCTCAGAGACATCCCATACTCTGGAACAAACCACCTATCAATAGCAAACAAAGCTCCTAATTAGCAGTCATCATAAATAATCCTGATGATTGTATGGGAGATAGGAAATACACCCCGGGAATCGCCTCTGTGGCTCTGCTTGACAGGGCCACGTGAAATGTAATTACCTGTGTGTCAAAGGCCAGGGTAGCACATGGCTAGACTTCTATAGGCCCTAGGGCCAATAGCCTATTATTTACCTATGAAGTGATACACACCCACATGTACTTGTTGCAATAATTGCTATGTGAGATTGACTGAGTGTGATGGTGAATGTGTTGGTGAATGTGTCAGAGTTTTGTATATGCGTGATAGCTTATTGGGAAACTGTTTCTGTCATGGTATTATGTGTCCTAGCTGTGATCCAAGCAAAAGATGTGTATGCAATTGCTAGGCAGAAAAAGCAGTATGCCATACAGTCTGTCGTAGTCCCTTGGTGTCGACTGTGGTGTCCCATTGTAGTCTAAAGCAGTACATGTATGCTTATTGAGTGTTACTGCTGGTGAATCCAACTCCTGTATGAACTGTAGTACTACCTAAAGCTGTATGCCTAAACAGCACAGTATGGTGTATGTCCACATTTCTTGAAACCACTGTTTTGTGTGTTCCCTGTAGTCCTCACAGATTACATACCTCAGGCATAAGGTTTTGTAACTACTGACACACAGTACTGCATGGTACACAGGTAAAGGTCATCTGGGTTGCCATACCTTTGTGTCTGGTATGTATGTCTGATGTGTGTGGGTATGCATGTACCATGGCCTCAGTCATATGTGAGTTACAGGATATAGGTGCATATCTAGCAACATGTATAGTCTAGTACAGCAGTATGCCACCTATATTAACGAATGTGCACATATGTTAGGCAGGGGTTTGCCATCAACGACTAGTGTGGTATACCGGTAATACTGTAACTGGACTTTACAATCATTGCAATGGATTACATATTTCTTGATGCATTAGCTTCATATATACCTCTTGTGGCTAGGTGATGCATTGTGTCGCATACAGTGTGCCATGTACTGTTGTATAGTCTTACATACTGGTTTATCTTTGTTGCTTTGCAAAACAGGGTTTGATATATAGAGTGTTCCAGACACTGTCAGGCAGTTGTGGGCTGAGCACTGATATGTGGTATTGAAAGTGTGTATCCTCTGACAGCCAATAGGTTGCTATATATGGCAGTTAATTGATATCTGACTTTAGAATGCTAAGTGTGCCACATGACTTGCTCACACATATTGTTTCATTGTCTTCCAGGGTCATGGCCCACCATCGTAACCCCACCTATAGCCCGGCAGAGGAGGAACAGATAACAACAAGTCTGGTGCAGCACTATGTACTGCTGTTCTCCAGGACCAGCATGAGCGGACTGCACTGTGGCAAGATCTTGACCGTAGGGTAAATGACATAGGCATGCATAACCGGACATATGAGTAGGTACGCCATCACTGCAGTGATTTAATTAGACATGTCCGGCAGCGTGCATCTGATATCCGTAGACAACAGCTTGCCACAGGTGGTGGGGTAGCCATCCACCCCTCCCTCTCCAGAGTGGAGGAGCTGCTCCTGAGCCAGTTGGCTCCTGGCCAACAACAAGAAGCAAGTAACATGTATCATCATGGAGGCCGGAGCCACCCAGCAAGTTGACACAGAGCATGCAGGGAACATGGCATAGCTGTAGACTACTGTTACCTCTATTGGTAGAGCATGCTTATGTGAGATGTGTCCTGTGTAGTTAGAAGATTTGGTGCCTAGTATTGTGCAATACTAATAATTAGGAATATAATCTGTAGGCTTGTGACTGTCAACCATTGTACTACTGTAACATTGCAAACACACAGTAGCAATGCCACAGTTGTTGCCACTGACAAACTGTTTCATATCCTTGTAGGTCCCTCTGGTGTGACAGCAAGGCAGCAGACCCATGCTGGTGAGTGTGTTCTACATTTAAAATTGCTAATTATATGTGCATTTCATAGGTGAGGTGTAGGCCATGTACAGGTATCACACCTACGGATAATGCATGCTGTGCATGTTTGCTGTGAGACTATGCACATCCCAGTAATGTGGGTAGCTGCCTAAAACACATACAATACACAGAGCATCCCACACAATTGTGGCAACACTGTAGTGGACATTGGATAGGCAGAGTCGATACACATGCACACAACATACACAACTTTGTCATACACAGTACATGTTAACATGCTATACATGGTGTATTCAGACACCCGCTGTAAGGTCACACTCCAGTATTCCAAATGTCATCCACACAACACACATAATATACCTGAGGGGTAGATGCCTCTCATGAGCATGTGTGACACTCTTCAGCACATAACACATTCATGTTAGGCAATGCCCTCTATTGGGCACCATACAAACCCATGTAACAACTGGCTGTGAAATGGTGAATGTAGCCATGGTACTGCAGTTCCAGTGCAGCATGGTATGTGCCGGTCTGGCACACATTAGTAGCCTTGAGTGACCACATGATGCTGCATGATGATGGCTCATGGTATTACACCCCATCCAGTTACAGTGAGCACAGTACTACACATAGCATTAACTGCTATGCACCTAAATGTTGTGTGTGTGCAAACATATGCACCGATACACAATATGCATAGCAATCACCATTTGTACAAAGTGACACAAATATGTCTTGTAATGCTATTGAGTGTATAGGTCACATGACACACACTGTGTATGTGTGATGTTTAATGTTGCAGTTCTGTTGTAGCATGCCATGTCATGGCTGGCACTGGCATGTCCACAATATGTCCTACACTCACCATAACCACTGTACAATGGCTATGTTGAGCAATGGTATTCCATCAGGTATACATGCACCACTCATCCTGTGTGTATACATAGCATGCATGTGCTAAACCTGTGTCCACAATTATCTGCTAAAGACACAGCCACTCTAATCAGAAATGGTTATCTATGTGACACACAGATACACATCCAGCCATGGTATGTATACCTGTGTGTGATGGTGCACAGGACATTGCAGAGCTTTTAGTACTTGCACAGCAATGTTGTGTCCATGTACACATTGCGTTCCAGGGTGAGGCCAATCACTGAACAACAACACACATGCATCAAAGCCATGTATACTGTTATTAGCAAGGGCTGTCTACACCCACACTGCTTGCTGTTGAGCAACACACGTCCTGCATGCTGACATGTGTGATATAACTGTTTGCTTTGTGATACTGTACCCCACCATCACCCGCTATTGAGTATGTTCTGGATTGCTGGTGGTGTGTGTGTGTGTGTGCGTGTGTGTGAGTGTGTGTCTGTTTTAGTAAGGAGTGCATTTGTGTGCATGTGTGCATGTGTCCATGTGTGCATGTGTTCATGTGTGCATGTGTTCATGTGTGCATGTGTGCATGTGTTCATGTGTTCATGTGTCCATGTGTGCATGTGTGCATGTGTTCATGTGTTCAAGTGTGCATGTGTGCATGTGTTCATGTGTGCATGTGTGCATGTGTTCATGTGTGCCAATATCATGTACATGTCGTAAAGTGTGTTTCCTGTCTTCCTCTCACAGGTGCTGACTTTGGGCTGGTTCACTGCAGCAGGGAAACTAATGTCACTGAGCAAAATAGTGATAATGATGATAGGTGTCTTGAGGCACAGGCATGTTTGCCAGAGTCTGTCTTTGGGTCACCAATCGACAGTACACAAGTGTCCACCACATCCATGCACACAGTCATACTGCCAATACATCCATCGCCAATGCCCTTAGCTGAGGGACAGCTTACAGTCAGCATTGGCCAGGACAGTGTGGTATCCATGGCACATGCATCCCAACACAGCAGCCATACCCAGATGTCTGGAAGGGTACCACATAGGCAGATGTCCAGGGGTTCTCATCGGAGCACTGCTGCTCATCATGCCACTGGCAGATGTGCAACAGGTCTTACAACATCACGCATGTTCCAGGCTGTCATGGAGGCACAGGCACGTATGGAACGGTACACCAGACAGAGACTAAGGGCACAGAGGGCACAAAACACTGCTGTAATTGACAATATCCGTGACCTAGCATGTGCCATCCGTAATTACACTGAGGTCACTGATAGACATTGGGGAGAGACATTAGATGTCCTCCGTAATGTCATATCCATGTGTCAGGACAGTGCAGGATGGTTGAATCATCTATGTGGATGTATGCCAGCAACATCAGCAGCTGGCAGTCCCTGCGGACATCCCTCAAGTCACAGCCATTCCAGTAGTGCCAGTATCACCCCAGCAATGTTGTGGTGGGCTGTCCATAGAAAGTCCTAGAAAACCATGTGCACGTGGCTCTGGGCAGTCCCAGCAGGGACCTGGGTCCAGTGTACATCCATCTACCTCTTGTTATAGTACCCAGTCTGGCTTAGTACCTGATAGTGTCAGTAGCACCCCTGCCAGGCACAGGTACCGTATCTGTGGCCAGAGATGGTGATCTGTAAAGCCTGGCAGGTACAGTCTGTGGCTGTCCCACAAATACCCATATATGGCAGCCACATGGTGGAACTGTGTGCATGCAGACACACACACACACACACACACATAAACCAGACACCTAGGGCTAACAGATACCCGCACACAGTACATCAACATTGACCCATAGCAGTACTCTTGCCCCTCACACACACACACACACACACACACACACACACACACACACACACACACACACACACACACACACACACACACATACATGTTGATTGGATAGTTCACTGTAGGCCTCTGGCAAACCAACAACACACCCTGTGCATATGATGAAACCTGTGCCACCTCCTGTCATCTGTAACATTGATGCAGGAACAGGCTACCATGGTGCTGATGCACAGGGTGACTTTATAGCAGTATAGCAATGTTACTATGTTGTCAGCAGTTGAGTGTAATCATATGCTTGAAGGTGTAGCTGAGCAGGCATGATGCATTAAAGCTATGATTGTCATTGTAGTATTGTTTACACCAGTGTTAGTTAAAATAGTGTATTGTCTGCCCACGTGCCACTTGGCTGATGTGTGTAGTATTGGCAGCATGTGTTAGAGAGTGGACAGTATGTGTGGGATGTGTGTAGTACAGATTTGCAGGTGTACATTTGTGAACATGGTGGAGGTGCACTGTCTGCATGTACGTGCATAGTGGACACGTGGGCAGGGTGACATGCCCTGTATTACACAGTGACACTCCATAGTTTCTATTGGTGGCCAGTATGCATTGTACTACACACATGTCGTAACCTGACTACACATGTGTGTATGACATGGTTTGACACTGTGCTGTGGGTGATACTGTTACTATCTGTCATTGTTTTGCATTCTGGTAGTATACATAACTTCAACAGCCTGACCATAACCAATTGTTAGATGATGTCTTGACAACTAACACACAGATGTAGGACACACAGCAACATTTGGATCCTTCAGGTACTATACTATGCCAGTAACCAGTGGTATTCACCTGCACCTATTACTGAGACCACTTCTGTTTGGCATATAGCTCTCTTAGGTACAAGCAATCACAGTAGGGATATGTCCATCCACGTCTGGTAATGCATACTGTGGCCTATAATGCATTCTCCAGATGACACACACATCCTCCACAAGGGTATCATACAGACAGATACCTGTTGCCAAACCCATGCTGTAAAGCTATAAGCCAAACTAAGCATAGTCATCCACCTTTACGGAACATAGTATCCCCACAGTACCACATAGGTAGTAGCCACCAACATGATGAACAGGTACCGATGTGTACATGCAACCAAGTATTACATCATCTCTCCTTTGATAATCACATTTGCTAAGGTATTTTGAAATCCCTCGGTGGATCACACAAGCAATAAGGGGTCTGCATGCATATCCACAAAGGTTGTTGCACACCTATAATGAATAGTCATCATTGACAGACTTTGCTATGTTTGAACAGGTCTGACATATACCTCGGCCATAAACCCTCACTCACACAATTCAATAGAAGCCATAATGAGTGTGTGTGACACGGATGACCTAGGCCAGGGATCACTGCAGTGGCTGGCCTTGTCACAAGCATACAGATGTGACCTAAGGTCTGGAAAGCAGCAGCACAGTCTGGCAAAGATGACAGCTGTGTTCTTGGAGAAAGCAGGGTTCCCACACATGCAATAATTGATGTAACATGTACGTATATGTATTTGCCACACAGCTACCTCACATGTGCAATGCATACTGATATGTCATACAGTAGTAAAAGCAAAATCCACAATACATTCACCAACAGTGTCACACACATAGAGCACACAAACTCATCGCGTGCAGGATTCAAACCCCTATCAAACTACTTCATGATACTAGAGGAGTATGCATTAACACAACGTCAGCTTTAATAATTGGCTTAATTACTGGTGTCATTCTAAGGGGATCCAATGTCTGTCTGCCTGGGATGACATGCTTGACAAGCCACGCTGCTTCGCAAGGGACGGCTTGCACCTGTCACCCCTGGGCTTCCGGATATTGGCAAAGGCTCTTGCCACCCCCATAGTGCCTTTTTTAGGCAAGGCTCAAATGATAAACCTACCGCCCTAGAAAACAAAAATGGAGAAAAACTAAGGGTAATACTGCTCAATGCCAGAAGTCTAAACCTCAAGATGCACGCCCTCAAAGCCCTCCTCAGTATGGAGAACATTGATGTTTGTGCTGTGACTGAAACCTGGTTCAAGGCTCCTGAGAGCACCCCAGCACTATCAGGTTATCTCATATGCGTTCCGGCCCCAAAATCCGGACCGAACTACAAAAGGAGGGGGAGTATCCATATTCATAAAGGATACCCACACCTCCAGGTTAGTGGCAATGCACAAAGCATCGGAGACCATCCAGGTGCAATTAACCATAGGTAAAACTGCCCTACAGTTTGTAACATGCTACAGACCACCTTCTCAAACTCAGGAAACCCACACAGCCTTCCTGAAGACACTGGAGAGTATAAATGTCTCTCCAAACACCATCATATTGGGTGACTTCAACTACCCAAACATAGACTGGGAACATTACTCAAGCCCCAACACCCTAGCCCAAAGGTTCCTTGAGTTCATAAACTCAAACGCTATGGAACAACTAGTCACCATTCCCACAAGAGGAGAAAATATACTAGACCTGATCATCACAAACATGGGGACAAAATGCTCCACACCAGAAGTATATCCCTCATTGGTGAGATCAGACCATAAATTAATCTCACTGGAGATCCACATCCCGCCCCCACCACCAGCAAAAAAGACCACAGTGAAGAACTTCTCAAAAGCAAACTTCACACTTCTTAAGACTGGAGTGGTATCCTTCAAGGCCCCCGAGCCAGTGGAAACCACAACCCACACTGCTGAAACCCTTACAAATGCCTTCTACGAGCACCTCCAGGAATGTATGGATCAAGCAATCCCTAATAAAATCAAGACCTTTTCCACCAAAGGCAGGCGCCCGGTCTGGTGGACTCCAGCCATAAACAAACTCTACAACAAGAGGAGAAAGCTACTACATGACAGATCAAAATCCCTAAATGGGAAGGCATCTCTGATCAATACTAGCAAAAAACTACGATCACTCATAAAATCATCCAAGGCCAACTTTGAGAGAAAAATCGCTAATGACACAAAAGACAATCATAAAGCCTTCTTTAGCTATGTTAGAAACCTGGGTGGAAACTCCCAGATATGCTCAGAATTAGTCCAAAATGATAAAAAAATCACTGAACCCACAGACATTGCCAACATACTGGCAGACAGGTTCAGTGCAAATTTCCAAAAGGAGAAATATCTATCCCACCAGAGTCTAGCCTCCCAAACATCTCAGATGCCCAGGTGAAAGCTGCTCTCTAAAGCAAAAACACAGCATCAATGGGACGGACGGTGTTCCCGGCTGTGTGCTACATGAACTCAATGAGGAACTAAACCCACACATAAGGCTGCTGTTTAATCTTAGCCTTACTACAGGATACATTCCAAAGAATGGTGTACGGCAACTGTGGTCCCACTCCACAAAGGCGGTGCTTCTGGACCCTGGAAATTACCGCCCCATAAGCTTGACGAGCCTTGTCTGCAAAGCTATGGAGAGGATCATAATGGAACTCATAAATAAAGACATTGGGGACCTACAGACACTGGATCCTACCCAATTTGGCTTTGTCAAGGGCAGATCCTGCCTCTTGAACTTGGTGACTTTTTTCAAACAGTCACTAAGGCCATTGATGAGGGTAAGGCAGTTCACACAGCCTACCTTGACCTAGCAAAAGCATTCGACACAATACCCCACTCGGGCATCATAGAAAAGCTCACCAGCTTAGATGTAAACCCATATGTCACAAGATGGGTTGCAAACTGGCTCAAGGACAGAACACACAGGGTTAGAGTTGCTGGTGCCATGTCAGACTCTAAGCCGGTCACGAGCGGTGTCCCACAGGGCTCAGTCCTGGGCCCCTCTTGTTCGGCATTTATTTTTCTGAAGTGCAGGCAAACATAGGGGATTGTGGCTGACAAAATTTGCAGATGACTGCAAACTGGGCACCATAATTGACACTCCATCAGACACAGACATCCTCCAGAAAGGTCTCATAGAAATGGATAACTGGTGCCAGAGCCATGGCCTTAAGCTAAATGCCAAAAAATGTATAGTCATACCCTTTGGGAAAAACAAGGTAACCCCTAATTACCACATAGGTGGTAATCCATTAAACACGGAAGAAGTTATCAGGGACCTGGGGACCCAAGTTGACAGTAACCTCTCTTTTGACACTCACATTGCCAAAGTGGTTAGGAAGACTTTCTACATTGCCCACCTGATCATGAAAAGATTCACATCCAGATCAGGAGAGGTCATTGTACCCCTGTACTCTTTACTTATCAGACCAATGATTGAGTACAATGCCCCATTCGGAATGTACCTTACCCGACACCTGCAGCAGTTGGAAAGACCCCAAAAGTTCCTCACCAAAAGGATAAAGGGGCTCAAACATATGTCATACGATGCCCGACTGAAGAAACTCCAGCTCTATTCAGTCGCATACCGTCTGCTCAGAGGTGATCTGTGCCTGACATACAAGGCCATGTCCAACCCGAATTAATGGACATGCTCCATCTCAAAAAATCCAAATCCACCAGAGCCACGAGAGCAAGAGACTTAAACCTCAACACGGATATAAATAGAACATGCTGGAGGGACAGATTCATCACCCAGAGACTCCCTACACTATGGAACAGAATCCCAGTCCATGTGAGGCAGAGCCCCTCACTGACTCTGTTCAAGAGAAATCTTGACGAGTGGATGGGAGATCGTAGGTTTACCCCGGGAATCATCTCTGTATCACTGCTGGACAGAGGCACAGCAAACTAATGGGTATAGTATTCTCATCCTAAGGGGTGGTGAAAGCCAAACACACTCTGGCTAGGCTTATAAATGCCCTAGGGCAGATAGCTTAGTATGAACCTATGAACCTATGAACCTATACACATTTCTGGGATGTTTCTTTTCCACAGGTATATTTGTAGGATGGTGACATCATCAGACTTGACAAAGATAAGTATACCACTTGTAAGGTGCTCTACTAGTCTACAAAAAGGTTGCTCCTCTCCAAGGTAATTACACATAAACACACACAGGTATCAAATGCAGGATTCAAACCCCTATCTAACTACTTCATGACACTAGAGGAGTACGCATTAACATGACATGCTAGACACATTACTGAGATATCTCTTTTCCACAGATATATTTGTAGGATGGTGACATCATCAGACTTGACAAAGATAAGAATACCACTTGTAAGGTGTTCTACTACTCTAAAAAAAGGTTGCTCTTTTCCAAGGTAATTATACACACACAGGTGTCAACTCCAGGATTCAAACCTCTACCTCACTACTTCATGATAATAGAGGAGTATACATTAACATGACACGCTATACACATTACTGGCAGATCTTTTTTCCACAGGTATATTTGTAGGATGGTGACATTACCAGATTTGACATAGATATGTATGCCACTTTTAAGGTGTTCTACTACTCTCCAAAAAGGTTGCTCCTTCTCAAGGAGACCACACACAAACACACGTCAAGTGCAGGATTTAATCCCCTACCTATTTTATGATACTACAGGAGTACGCATTTATACGACGCGCTATACACATTACTGCGAGTTTTTTTCCACAGGTATATTTGTAGGATGGAGACATCATCAGACTATACAAAGTGGGTTACATTAGGTGACATTAGGTGGGTTACATAGAAGGAATGTCTAAACACTTTGGCCATGTGATCATCAAAGGGGAGTTTACTATCTACCTTTGTCCCCAGGGCCATAATGACTTTCTCCATGCATACTGGATTACCACCTATGTGATAATTTGTGTGCACTTTGTTTTACCCAAAGGGGATGACTATGCATTATTTGGCATTCAGATTGAGGGCATTGTTTTGACACCAGGTATCAGTCTCTGTAAGACACTTCTAGAGGATGTCTGTGTCAGCCGTAGAGTCGATTATGGACCACAGTTAGCAGTCATCTGCCAACCTGCAAACCTGCAAATCTGCAAACCTGTTCAGCCATACACCTCCCATGCTTGCCTGTACCTCTGAGCAGTATCTACTGAACAGGTGGGGTCCCAGGACCAAGATCTGTGGAATGCCATTTGTGACTGGCTTAGAGTCGGACATGGCACCCGCAACTCTGAACGTTCCACTTTGGTCTTGGGAAGTGTGCAGTTTGCTTTTGAAAATGTCTTCACAGTGGTTTCATTGACTGGGTGGATGTAGATGTCCAGTGTGATTACTTTATGATCTGATATTACCAGCGAGGGGTTTATCTCTGTTGTGGAACACTGGTACCCCATGTTGGTGATGATCATGTCCAGTATGTTGTCACCTCTAGTGGGCGTGGTGACCAGCTGTTCCAGGGTGTTAGAGTTTTTAAACTCTAGAAAACATTGGGCAAAGGACGTTGCACACGAGTAATTCTCCCACTCAGTGTTTGGGTACTTGTAATCTCCTCATGTAATGGTGTTTGATAGGACCTTTATATTTTCCACTGTTCTCAGGAATACTGAGTGACATTCCTGAGACAAGGTACGTGATCTGTAGCAGGCTACAATCTGATGAGCAGCTTTGCCCAATGTTAGTTGCACTTGCATGGTCTCCAAGGCCTCATGCTGTGCCACTAACCTGAAGGTATGGGTATCCATAAGGTAAATGGGTACACCCCTTCCTTTTGTATTTCACTTGTGTTTTTGGGTCCACAGGTCAGAGGGATTGTGAGTGTTTTATGTGGAGCATGTCCAACAGCTCTGTGTTTGACATAGCTTTGTATGTTAGGCAGTGAACACCTCTGAGTAGGCGATATGCAAGGGAGTACAGATGGAGAATTTTGAGATGGTCTGTGTATGGCATGTATTTCAGGCTGCTAATGCTCTTTGTGAGGTATTGCTGCAGGCTTTCCAGTTGTTGTAGTTGTCTTGTGAGGTACATAGCAAAAGTGGCATTGTACTTTATTATAGTTATAGTGAGTGATGAGTAGAGGGGAACAATGTCCTCTTCTATTCTGCATGAGACATATTTTGTGATGAGGTGTGCCACATAGGAGGGTTTTATGACTACTGTGGGAATGTGATTATCACAGTTGTGTCCACTGTCCACCTGTGACCCAAGGTCTCTTGTCACACATTCAGTGTGAAGTATACTACCACCTATGTTGTAGTTCTTGGCTACGGAGTTTTTAACAAAGGGGATGACAATGCACCTTTTTGCATTGAGCTAGCGCCCATGGCTTTGACAACAGCCATCTGTCTCAGTGAGGCCCTTTTGTAGGATGTCCACATCTTTAGTGTTTACAATTATGGCTCCTAGTTTGCAGTCCTCTGGAAACTTCAGTAGCCACAGACCTTCCATGTTAAAGTTTACTTCAGGGAAGTAGATACTACACAGCCTGGGAAGTTATCTGGTCCCATGGCTGCTGTGATACTGGCTTTGGAGAGTGTTTTTTACCTGTGCAGCCATGATGACAGCAACTTTGTAGTCTTCCATTATACAGATGTGTTCTTTCATGGGTGAGAGGGGGGTAAAGTTAACACTGATCCTATCTGCCAGGATGTTGGCAATATCAGTTGGGTCTGTATATTTAGTGCCATTGAGCTGTAACTCAGAACAGATCTGAGTGTAGCCATGACATGGACCTGTCTGTTGGGCAGAGATCTCCTGAGTAGACAGTATGCAACAGAGTACAGATTGGGTTACATTCAGTCTTCACAAATCAAAATAAAACCAAGAAGTTGTACCAGTCCACAGCACACAGGATCCAAAGCCAAATAATCCAAAGGCAGGCAATAAAATCAAGTTTTTTAATTCAAACCAACACACAGAATAAATTCTTAATAGAACAGCAGCACAGATAAGCCAAGCGCTTTTACCCAGTATATTACTAGGCTTTCTCAAGGCAAAAAACAAAGCTGTCCAGTGCACAACACTTTTAAATAACTAAATCAATTAAACATTAACTCCTACCATTAATTAAAGGCTGGTGCTTTTGATATTATGCTTAAAAACATTATACAAAAGAAACAGTTTCTCAGTTTGAATAATAACACATAATATTGTCAATGATAATAAATTCCATATAAAGTACCTTGTGCAGTGCAAAATTCATTAAAATGCATCTTGAATTAAAATGGTGTTTAAAATTTGAACTAATTAACTGTGGTATAACAGATTAAATAACATTTCCATTCCAACAACTAAAGTAAATAAGTAAGGAAATGAGTGAATACAAATAAATATAAAAAAATCTTTGACACTAACATTGTATTAAATATGAAACTTTCTAGCTGTTGTCATGACCCTACTTACTACCTACAACAACTAAAAGGCAGAAAAAGAAAAAGAAAGAAGAAAAGGAGGAACAGAGAGACCTATACAAGGTTAAAACTAGATGTTCACATGTTAAAGCCGTGCCCTTCTCATTTTCAAAATGATATTAATGTTCAGGCCCTCATTCATTCTAGGGGGGGGGGGTACAGGCATCCAATTTCAACTGCCAGAACAGTTCTCGAGTCTCCAATTTGGCCTCCCAGTTACCCCCTCGTGGGTCTGGCACCACCTGCTCCAACACCAGAAATTCGAGATTCATGCCTTCACATATCTGGGAGTGTTTGTAAAAGGCGTTGGTGTCCTTACATTTGGTGATGTCATATTGGTGCTCATACACCCTCCTCCTAAACTGTCTCTCGGTTTTTCCAACATAAAACCCAGAACAGAAAGTACAAATACCCAGGTACACCAACCCTTTAGTTGCACAGTTAAAATGCTGCTGAAACTTGTACTTGAACCTCCTTGAGGGAATTGTAATGGTGTCTTGATCAAACATGTATTGACATTGTTTGCATTGGCCGCATTTAAAAGTGCCAGGCCTCTGGTTATTGGTGTCATAACCCATATTTCTTCTCCCCTCAAACAGATCTTTCAAATTTCTACCTCTTTTTCTGATGAAGCTAGGCATCAGGGGAAAAAATTGTTTAAGGTCAACATTAGTGGATACTATGGGCCAATATTTGCTAATAATATTTTCCAAATCATGTGAACTGGAAGAAAAGGTGTACGAAAAACTGTCCTTAACCTTATCAATCTTCTTATTTATGTTTTCTTCCACCAAAGGTACACCAGTGCCCAATAGGGGCTGAAAAACCGATTCCCTTTTTCCAGTAACCTCCAAAATCAGTTGATCTATCATGTTTACCGGATAGGCCTTTTCCAAAAAATGTTCGTGCAAAACCTTAATTTCTTGCTCATAATGTTCCAATGTACTGCACATTCTGGAGGCCCTTATCAACTGTCCCTTAACAATCCCCCTTTTTGATAATAATTCTTGGCTACGGAGTTTTTAACAAAGGGGATGACAATGCACCTTTTTGCATTGAGCTAGCGCCCATGGCTTTGACAACAGCCATCTGTCTCAGTGAGGCCCTTTTGTAGGATGTCCACATCTTTAGTGTTTACAATTATGCCTCCTAGTTTGCAGTCCTCTGGAAACTTCAGTAGCCACAGACCTTCCATGTTAAAGTTTACTTCAGGGAAGTAGATACTACACAGCCTGGGAAGTTATCTGGTCCCATGGCTGCTGTGATACTGGCTTTGGAGAGTGTTTTTTACCTGTGCAGCCATGATGACAGCAACTTTGTAGTCTTCCATTATACAGATGTGCTCTTCCATGGGTGAGAGGGGGGTAAAGTTAACACTGATCCTATCTGCCAGGATGTTGGCAATATCAGTTGGGTCTGTATATTTAGTGCCATTGAGCTGTAACTCAGAACAGATCTGAGTGTAGCCATTACATGGACCTGTCTGTTGGGCAGAAATCTCCTGAGTAGACAGTATGCAACAGAGTACAGATTGGGTTACATTCAGCCTTGTTGCATGGGGCAACTATTTGAGGCCAGTAATCCTCTTGTTAAGGTACTTCAGTGGTCTTTCTGGCTGCTGAACATGCCTAGTCAGATTCATCGCAAGTGTGTTGTGGTACTCTCTGATGGGTCTGATGACTGCTGAGTAGTGGGAACCTCCTTTGACCTACATGCACAGACCTTAGCAGTTTGAGTGAACACATAGCATGGTTTTCTGACCACTTAGTGAATGTGTTTCTGGAAGTAGAGATTACTATCCACATTTGTCCATAGATCCCTTATTATCACATCCATATTTAGCCTAAGTGTATGAGCATGCCCAGTATAACCTTTCAGTATGTTACTGCCTGACATTTGCTTTGTTTCTTTAAGTGTGTGAGCATGCCCAGTATGACCTTTCAGTGTGATGCTGAATGAAATCCAGTACATTTGTTGGAGTGTGTGAGCATGCCCGGTATAAACATTTATACTATATGTGTATGGAAAATCAAGTTGTATTTTTACAGCAGGGCTCACCTTTGTATCATAGATCAACAGGGATCATGCTGTGCCTGCAGGGCTTCCATGAGACACTTTGCATAGACTTATCAACATTTCTACATGCAGGGGGGACAGCTATTCTTTGTATATTTCTACCCGTGGGAGCACATGATTGTTACTGTGGGTGTACATAGGATGAGGGTTTCACCTGACACTTATACATATTTGCTATGCCTGCACTGCTATGTACGGTACACCATTTCAGTCTGCACTGTTGCCTATCGTACTGGCTTGAGGCATACTACTGTGCTACAGATCCTAGTGTCCAATGTCATGTATATTAGATTGCGACTTCATAGCCTACACAACCCACATCACACCGCCTGGCCTGATGTTCTCTGTCTGCATAGGCCTGTGGGGGAGGTTACCCATATGCCTCTTTAGGGACATGATACAACATTTCTTTGTGTTTGCATTAGTGTACAATTGTCCTGCTGTGTCTGTGCCACTGAAATGCCATCATGGCTTAGTGGTTCAGTATTGTGACTGGGTTCGAGCCCTGTCACTGCTTTTTATTTTCATGCTGGGCAGACCAGACTGCTTAAGGAACAGTAAAGCAAATATGAGCATGTTTACCTGACTTTGATCAACTTTGCATGACTTTGCCTGACCTTGCCCAACATTGCTCAACGTTGCCCAACAATGCGCTAGTTAGCACGGGCAATTTTGTTTACATATACTAAATATTGGTAAATGCTGCTTAGCACTGCTTTATATTGCTTAAAACATGGCAATCATGCCTCCGGTGGTGCTGCAGGGCTGCCTATGTCGGATGCATATACTACACTCCCTATACATGTTTGAAAGCAGGTAGTGTCAAGTTAGGCATCCCTTTTATTTTATGTGTGGGTCAGAGAGAGGTATCATTTCCAGGTTTCCTACTGAGCCAGTGTATGTGCTATGCGTTGCCTCTTTGCCAAGGCCAAGGTATACTGGGCACGCCTCCTTCTGCCTACTGGGGCAGGCTCAGGTTGTTCCTCCTCTGAGTCATGCTGTGCCTATGCAGGCCTTGGCAATGGTGGGGGGCTGTTTGGCCCTGCCCCATGCTGTTCCTGTTGCAGCTGTTTTCACAGGATCATATTGTGTAGCATGGCACATACCATGACAATTTGAGTACATGTAGTTGATGAGTACTGCAAGGCTCCACCAGATGTGTCCAGGCACCAGAACCATGACTTGAGCAACCCAAACACATGCTCGATTACATTTCATGTTTGTGCGTGTGCCTTATTATGGAGTTCTTGTTCAGGTGTGTGTGCATTTCTAATGGGTGTCATCAGCCATGGCTCCAGTGCGTATCCAGCATGCCCCACTAGGTGACCGTTAGGGATGTCCCCATTGGCAAATGTCTTGTACAGCTGTGTCAGATGCCAGATATGGGAATCATGGTAGCTTCCAGGGCAACCAGCACACACATTCAGTATTATGCCCTGGGCATCGCACACGATCTGGCAGTTGATGGAGTGGAAGCCCTTGCGGTTGATATAGGTCCTACCCCACTCACCGGCTGGTGCTTTGATGTGTATGTGCGTGCAGTCAATTGCACCCACTACCTCAGGGTATTCCACTATTTGCTGGAAGAGACGCATATTGCTGGCCAATACCTCATGGGAATTGGGGAATTATACATGATCATCGACATGTGCTGACATGGCATTCAGGAACTGGTGCAGTACCCTGGATGCTGATGCCTGTGAAATCCCCATCATATCACCAGTTGGTCTCTGGAAGGTACCTGTTGCTAGTATTCTTAGGCCAACACATACCTTGGCTTCCACTGGGATGGGTTCTCCTCTGTTGGTTCTGTGTGTGAGGCATGGCCTGCACAGCTCAACAATTTGCTGCAGGAGCTCTCTGTCCACTCTATAGTGCTCCACTATCTCCAGCTCATGTAGCCCCTGGTAGGTTACCCAGGGGCTGCACACTCTTCTCCGTCTCCTCACTGTGGGTTGCTCAGCAACATTCACAATGTAACCACCCTCAGCATCTTACACATGTTGCCTTATAATAGCAATGGCAGCCCCTAATATTTTTTGTCTCAGTTAAGCTTTTTAAGTTTTCACTTCTCTTTGTATACTGCAGTGTTGCAGTGTTTCTGAGTAAAAAATGGGGGAATGTTGTTTGCAGAGTTTTAAGTGCTGGGCTGGGCTAGTGTACTGCCTGTGCAATTGGATGATTCTGATTGATTTCACCTGGCAGCTCTGCTAGTTCTCCTTGGTTAACTTCCTACTACTACTTTTCCTTCCTTTTCCCTTTCTGTTTCCACAGGGGGCAGCACTGCACAAACAAGCACAAACACGCGCACACAAGCGCACACGCACGCACATAGCCTTACACAGGCTTACACAGGCTTAGTCGGGTGCACATCCATGCACACAGGCTTAGACAGCCTTACACAGGCTTACACGTCCGCACACACGCGCATACAGGCTTAGATGGGTTTACCGGTGCGCACACGTTCGCACACAGTGTAAGCATCTTTGCAAAAAACTTTGGTGGTAGCCACGGCATACACCTTTGGTTTCTGGGTTTCAGTTCAGACCACTGTAGACACGCCTCTTCCAGTCCGGAGTAACTCACAGCAAACACATGCCACTCTGCTCCAATAAGCTTACAGTCTTTGATACATACCCCCTCATGATGTCACCTATCTTCTACTCTGTTACTCCCCTAATCCTACTCTTACACTCTAGGGACATGGTTCGCATGGCAGGGAAAATTGGGATTCACTATCCTTATACTCATTTGCATAGGATTGCCTACTAATGCTTGGTTACATCTCTCAGACTGAGCTTCCCCCCTTAGCAACCACTACTCAGTAGCTATGTTGTCTACAGCCTGCCATTCACCTGCATGTCAGATGGATATTTTTAATAAAATGCCTATTTTTGGCTTTTATTTTTTTTCTGGTTTTTAGAGCACCGCACGTTTGCGTGGTGCTGCGCTACGCTTAAACATCAGAGATCAGGGGAAAAATAATTATTTTTTATTATTTTGCAACACATATAAATGCCAATGGTCTTATATTTGGCCATTGGCATGCTTCCTCAACTGGATGCATCCATTATTTGGAGCTGTCATTGCTCCGTTTTGCTATTTGCAGAACGGTACTCAGTTACCAACGGAGTACATTTCTGCAAATAACACTACTCTTACTCGGACATGTTAGTGTTTCCTGGATCACAAATTTACCTAATTTGCATAGCTTTCAGCAGCAAATGAGGTAATTTGCATAACCTAACACTGTCCGTGCAAGAGTTGTTTTAGGAGCTCTAATGCACAGCCCTGCCGGCTGTTCCTGGATCATTCGGCAGACATATTGGAGTCTTACTCTACTCTTAGACTCCATGCAAGCCTTCGTGAATCTGGCCCCCAGTATTTCCAAATGTAGCTCACTGCATCAAGCATGATTGCCCTTAGTAGCACACAGGGGAACACAGTCAGTCAGTCTGGGAGCTGCGTCATCTCTTTCCAGATTCCCATTAGTACTTCTGATTGGGACAGCTGTAGTGTTGAGTCCTCAGCCAAGTGTCTAAGCCAAGTCCTCCAGCAACCTCTCTGTGAAACAAGTGCATTGTGTCCCTGCTCCAAGCTTTGATTTTCTTACACACACACACACACACACACACACACACACACACACACACACACACACACACACACACACACACACACGCACACACACGCACACATGCACACACACACACACACACACACACACACACACACACACACACAGACCTGGAAAAGGCTGGCACATATTTACTAGCTATGGCCCCTTCTGCCCAGACTATATGGTAGTTACACCACCAACAGACCCCCCAAAGTCAGCTACTCTAAGGCTCTTGCAAGGGTACCCAATTATACTGAATGAATTTAATATTAATACAAACAAGTGCTTGGCCAGTATGCAAGGCTTTCAGGAATTGCCACAGTGTCATCAACTAGATACAAGTCCTCTCAAAGTTTAAAATATTCTGTAAAGGACCAGCCACAATGAGAAGTTTAAATATATTAAATAATAAATCATAAAGAACATGAAAATACTAAATATCTATTTAAAATAAACATCAGAGTTTCAATCACACAAAATATTAAAATAACACAGACAAATAAATTCACACAGATACAGAAAAACAGTACTTAACAAATCTCACTATACTTTTATGACTGATATAAAGAATTACTATTCCCTGGTTACCTACTAGAGCAAGACAAGATGAATTGGGTGAGGGCTCCTTCCTTGTTAGGTTGCAAAAACAGAGTGCCATGAGACTTCAGTCTCACCTAGTATTAAAATATCATTTTTAGTGATGGATTATAGAATAACATTACATACATCTGGCCATCTGACTTGTGATTCCCATGCTACCCCCTTGGCACTAGATTGTGAGAATTGATCACATATATGTCAATAATACACACACACAGATCCTTGCTAAAATCTGCTGCAGCTACTGGAAGTCATAAAACAATTTCAAACCTCTATCCTTCCAGAGTAGCAATTAGTTCACTCCAACGACAATGCAGAAAGCTTCCTAGTACAGACTTTTTGTTTCTAGTTGCATTGAGAACTGTAAGATAAATATTTATCACCTAAGCTAAGTAACTTAATTTCTTACTATTTTTTCAAAGTCAGGTGGATTGAGGCTAACCTCTTCTCTTCCATTATCCTCAGTTACAATATATACATGTCAACAGTTACAATAATACATGTACATTTCTTCCTCTGTCTAGCAGGACACACTGTGGATATATTTTTAACACAATACCAATAAATGGTAAAAAATGGAGTTTCATTGCTCAGAATGTGCCAGTAACCAAGAGAAAAGCACTGATGAAAGGGCCACAACATATGTAAATACCTTTATTTACAATCCCAACACAGTTCCACAGCACACAATACAAGCATTAAATGCTTTAATGATTCACACCATTTTTTGTCCAGCTGTAGATTTATTCAGATAAAAAATCCATTCCCATCAACACTATTTAAACATCCCCTTAACTTAAATCCTCCAATAAAATCATTTTCCCAATAAATTAATCAATTAATTGACAATAAAGATCCAAGTATATAAAACATATAATAAACAATTTAAGATCTTGTAAGACAATATAATATTGTGTGCTGTGGGACTGTGCTGGGATCGTTAATAAAGGTATTTACATTTGTCGTGGGCATTTCATCAGTACATTTTTAACACAAGCAACTTTACAAATACATTTTCAACACAAGCATCTGTGCAGACCTGTTTGATATTCAAATAACATATAATTATTTACTAACTCCCAGCTAGCTGTGCTGGCATATGTTACACATCCAGTGCCTCCTGGCATAGCTGGGAATACCTCACATTGTTACATCTCTTCCCCCTTTGAAGACTCAAGCTAGTTTTTCAAGTGACCCTAGAGAAACATTGCTTGACAGGAATGAGCCTATCTGGGAATACATTAACCCATACCCTGTCTTGAGAACCAATCTGCATTGGCATTGCTGACCCCACTACAGTGTTGCACTGTCATGTCATCTGCCTGCAACACTAGGCTCCACCATAGTAATTTGACATTTTGCTGGCTGGCTCGATATAACCATAGATCCCCCTTAGACTTCAGACTCCACCTGCCATCTACTGCAAATACTCATTACAAGGAACTCCCTATCATGGTAATGTTCCATCATGTTAACATGGTACAGTTTGTGCCCCTGCCACCTGCCTAGCAGTTCTACCATGAAGTTAACATCATTGACCTTCCTTACCACTTTGAAAGGTCCCTCCCAAGCTGCCTGCAGCTTATTGTGTCAGACAGGAATGAGAACCATAACTTGCTAAGAGTATACTCTCGGACTCAAGCATTCCTCTCATACCAGACCTTTTTCCACTGTTGGACTCCTGCCAGGTTCTCTTGGGCCAAGCCCATGAGTTTCCTAAACCTTGTCCAGAGGTTTAAGACATATGCCACAACAGATTCCTTGAGAGATTCACACTCACCCTCCCACTCATCACAAATCAAATCTAAAGGCCCCCTCACCCTATGGTTATACAGCAACTCAAAGGGTGAAAATCCTGTGGATTCCTGGGGTACCTCTCTGTATGCAAATAGCAGATGGGGCAAATATTTGTCCCATTCTCTCTTAAGCTGGTCTGAAAATGTCTGTTAGTCTGGGAATGGTAGTGGGTGATTTTAAGGTGCTTCACACCACAGCGCTTCCACAGACAAGTCAGCAGGTCTGACATGAAATTGGCACCTCTGTCAATCAGTATTTCTCTCAGGAAACCTACCCTGTTGAAAATATCTATTAAAGCATTTGCCACATTCTCTGCCTCGATGGAGGACAGAGCCACCAGCTCAGGGTATCTAGTAACATAATCTACAACCATCAGGATATACTTCTTCCCTGTGGAGCTTGAGGTAAACTGAGGCCCACAAATATCCATAGCTACCCTCTGAAATGGCTCCTCAATCACAGGCAAAGGCATCACAGGAGGTTTGATCATTTTCTCCTGTCTCGCCTACTTTTTGGCACTGCTCACAGGTCCTACAGTACCCTGTCACATCCCTTACAATCCCAGGCCAATAAAAGTTCTGCATAATATGTCTCTTGGTATGCTTTATGCCCATATAACCTGTCAAAGGAATGAGCTATGGCTAGAAGTGCCAGATGGTAGGCTGTCAGCACTACCAACTGCTGTATTACCTCACCCTCTAGCCCTCTCTCAGTGGGTCCACTCTCTATGCAGTAACCCTTTGTTCCAGTAAACAGATTCCCTTTTTCCTTGAGAATCAGGTGCCTTCCCAGCTACCTTCCTCAAGCCTCTCAGTGTATTGTCTGAGAGCAGAGCCTGTTTCAACTGTTACCTTTGTAATTCTTCTCAGCTCCCCTTCCACAGGCAGTGCTGGATTACAGAATGACATCACATACATTTGGTCATCTGATTTCTGGTTCCTGTGCTACCCCCTTGGCTAGAGGCTGTCAGGATTTAGCCCATATGTGTCAATAATACACACAGAGACAGCCTTGCCTTGATCTGCTGCAGCTACTGTAAGTCATAAAACAATTTCAAACTTCCACCCTTCCAGAGTAGCAATTAGTTCACCCCAAAGACAATGCAGAAAGCTTCCTAGTACAGACCTTTTGTGTCTGGCTGCATTGAGAGCTGTACGATAAAATATTTATGGCCTAAGCTAAGTAATGTAATCTTTTACTGTTTTTCAAGGTCACATGGATTGAGATTAACCTCTTCTCTTCCAGTATCCTCTGTTACAATATATGCATTTCAACAGTTACAATAATACACGTACTTTTCTTCTTCTGTCCAACAAGACACACTGTTGATAAATTTTTAAAACAAGCAACTTTACAAATACATTTTTGACACAAGCATCTGTACAAATCAGTTTGATAGTCAAATAACATCTAATTATTTACTAAATTCCAGCTAGCTGTGCTGGCGTATGTTACACATCCAATGACCTACTTCTCCTGGCATACTGGCAATACCTCACATTGTCACAGGCAAATTGAAGACAGTCAAAAGATATTAGCTATACCAGGGATCCATTTATGAGTATAGCTGTTGCTTCTTGCATAGACATCATCTCTAGCACACAACTTCTTAATGTTGCTGCTGTTTATACTCTTATCACTATACTGATATCAATAAAACAGAGGAGAAGTTGTGAATAGCAGTTAATAAAGAGCTGAAGGACTTTGTCTTGGGGGGGGGGTGGCAAGAGTCAAGTGGGATAAGTTGATTATTCCAGTAGAACAGGGTGGATTGGGACTACCCAATTTGAAAGGGTATTTCAGAGCTACACAGTTAAGGCTCCTATACATAGCACAAGCATAAAGCTATAATTCAAGGTGGAAAAGGATGATGTTGAAATGGGAAGGAAGCTGAAGAAATAAGGAGAGCTTGGGATTTTGGATTCAGGCCTTCAAGGAGAATAACAATAATCATACAGACTATTATATCCATAAAGTAGCAGAAAGTATTTTAAGAACTAAGCCATCATGGGAAAGGAAAAAAGAGATTATGTCAATAGGAATGACTGCAATTAGGGATATAGACTATAAGCAAGAGGAGGCTGGAATTTATTGGAGAACACTGGCAAAGGAAACAAGGTATCGGGAGCAAATAACTAGAGAGGGAAAGGTAATAGAACGGGAAAAGGCCAAGAATTAATTTGGACTGCAGGTTAGAGATTGCTTCCCTATCAAGGACTGGTATCAGAGTATAGGCAATGAGAAATAAATAGGCAGTCCTAAATGAAAGACTAGTACTGGTAGAGTTTTTTAATAGAATCTAGAACAGAAGCTGCCATTAAAAAAGGAATAATTAGTTGAGCATATAAAATATTGTATGATAACTATAAGAATCAATCAGAGGAGGTTAGAAAGGATTGGGAAGACAGACTGGATAAGTAATTCACAAAGAAACAATATGATGATATATGTATGCCTCTGAAATACACAACAAAATGTAGAAGATTTAGGATTTTTGCTTGGAAATGTTTATATAGATATTTTTATACCTCAAGTAGACTCCAGAGAATGTTTCCTCTGGTAGACAGCAAATGTTGCTGGTGTGACAGGGAAGAAAGAGGTACTTGGGAGCATATTTTCTGGGAGTGCAATGGGTTGGCTTAGCAGACTTTAAGGATTCCCTGTGGGAGGCACTGTCAGAGATGTTAGGTGAGTGGATTTGTGTGATGAGGGAGATGATATTTCTGAGCTATGATACAGAATTGGAATTGTCTGGACATATTAAGGCCTTGTTGTGTCTAATTATGATGGCTGCCAAAAAAAGCAGTTACTAGAAAATGGAACTCAAAATCTAAACCAACAACATTAGAAGTAGTGAATATGGTAACAGAGATAAAACAACTGGAACTGAGATCTTTAGATAAGGGTAGGAGCAAACTACGTAGGAAAAAATGGGAATTGTAGGAACGATACATACAGGGGAGGAATGAGGTTTAAAAAAGGTAGGAGTTAAATAAGCTATGTAATGTTTGACTGAAAATGATTGGGTAGATTATAAGTGATGTATAATGTTTGCAACTGGGAATGTATCAGTATGGTTTGCGATGTAAAATGCTTGCAACTAGGACTGTGTCAGTGCGGTTTGTTTTCATTTATATAAATGTATGATTGATTATGTGGTTTACCTTTAATACTGCGAATCACAAACGGGCAAACAATATATGATCGAACTACCATTTTCAAGATAGCCTGAATGCGAACTGAAACTGTGCGAATATGTAAAGGTTAACTGCTGAATGCTATTCGATGATTAAACAGTTGCATAGATGCAGTACAACCTTAAATAATGTTGCATACATAATAACATATGTCCGGCGTTCTGTAAAACATTTTCTTGCCAAAGTTTCATGTGTATGTTGTTAGTGGTGTTCACTAGTGTTGGAAAACATCAGAATCGGACGCGGAAGGGACTATGGAGGTAATAATGTTAACAATGTATTACAGAAAGCAATTAAAATAATGTGGCATATATCATCAATACAGTTTCAAATGTCTACAAGCTGTGTTAAGTATCATGATCAATATATGTTAGCACTAAATGTACTTGTATTTATATGTAATTCTACGTAGCCATACTTTGTCAAACTAAGGGTTTTTATAATCTTGTGATGTTACTATCGCAAATTAAGTTGTAGGCAGTGTTTGAAAGGTTGTGTTTGTACAACAGAGACATTCACAGTTGTGACTGTTTATAACATGTATTACAGGCTGGGAAAGGAACCTCACAGGAATATGCACCAGGCAGAGTTAATGCAATATACAGCACAAGTAGGACTCAGAAGGGTCGGGAAATGTTGCTAGTTGACGGGTATCAGTACTACCAGGAGAAGGCTGTTGAGGTCAAGCAATATTGGTGTTGTACAAGAAAAAATAAACAAAGGTGTAAGGGTAGATGTGTAACTGAAAGAGATGTAAATGGCTATAGGCTGATGATAAGCACACCACATTACCATGCCCCTGATGCAGTGCAAGAGGAGGTGCTGAGAGTAAAAGAACAGTTGAAACGTCATGCTGAGCAATCTGTGGAGGATCCCTGTAAAATTGTTGCTGAAGTCCTAGCTGGTACATCAAGTGATGTTGTCAATGAGTTACCAAATACAAGTGCCCTTAAACAAACCATTGGGAGGCAGAGGTATAGGAAGAAATTGGAAATGTGTAATGGCTTCCAGTATCTTAGGGGATTGAGTGCTGACATGTTACCTTTGAAGATTGGTTCCTTCATTATAAAACATGAAACTGATACCAATGTTGTTGTCATAACCACCAGGGATAATTTGAATATGCTTTGTGAGTCAGAATACCTCATGGCAGATGAGACCTCCCCTATTAGCACTACTGAATGTAAACAAGTGTATACATTACATTACATTACATTACATACCACTGACAGGTGGAGTCAACAAAAAGGTGGTACCTGTAGTGTATGAGATATTGCCCAGCAAAAGTGAAATAGGTTATGATATGTTTTGGAGAATTGTGTTGCAATTGTGTTGTGAACAGGAATTTAGATTGCTTCCCAATATGGTGTTAACTGATTTTGAAAGGACTGTAGTGAATTCCATTCAGAAACATTTGCCTAACACATTAACCAAGGGCTGTTGGTTTAATTTGTGCCAAATTGTGTGGAGAAATATTCAACGTTTATATTTGGCAGGACACTTTGGTAGCTGTATCTCCTTTGCAATGCTGTGCAAGGAGATACCTGCATTAGCATTCATTGACCCTGGGGACATATTAACACTTTTCATGAAAGTGAAGCTGATATGCCGGAGGAGGGTAGGCCATTGTGTAATTTTTTTAAGGAAACCTATATATATATATGACAGGCCACGGCGTTATGGTATCAGGGGAAACACAAGTGAACGACTGCCTCCTTTGTTTGATTGCACCTTTTGGAATCAATATGACACCTATGGTATGGGCTACCCTCTTAGCCAGAATGCAGTTGAGGGTTGGCACAGGCAGCTATGTAATTTGTTGGGTAAGAAAACACTCTATATGCTGGACCTTCTGCAAGCTGTACAACTCGAACAAAATCATGTTGATGATTTGAGACATAGAATTATGTTATGTCTGCCTTCCTCACCAAAGCGTAGGAGATTATTGGATAAAGAAGCATCTTTTACAAATCTCCTAGCAAAACTTACTGAGTTCACTCCTAGGGGATTTGTTAAATTGGTTGCAAAATACTGCTCCTTCTCCTAATTGTAGTCTGCCTTGCACTAAATTGTCTGGATTACTTCACTTTATAGGCGAACACTGAGAAATAAGGCAATTCTAGAAGTTATATCTTGTTTACTGTAAACACGGGAGTTTCATGTGGTACATTCATGGAAAGAATCACTGTTTTGTTTCATTTTACGTTCATGGCATGATGGTGAACACACGGAGATGCTTGCGGTGGTGTTATGTCGAAAAAAAGCGAAAAAAATCCACTATATGTTTTTCGACATTTTTTGATTTGACCGTTTTAAAATTCACTTTTACAGGTCGCTGATTTGCATACACACACATGTGCAATTCGCCTATTTAAAGGTAAACCGATTATGTTATAAGTGATGGTTTATTAAAGATGTTTCTTGCTTAAAAAAAGGGGGGGCAGAAATTGAATAATTTATGTAATGTTGCTTAAGTTATATGATATGTAGCAATATATGTGAAGTATGTTTGTTAATACAGTTTGATTTCTTTTGTATAAATGTAAATGTGCCTATGTCACAAATATTAATTCAGTAAAGGTGTTAAAAATAAATAAACATTATCCAAATTAGCAGGCTCAAAAGTAGAATTTCTCAAACTACACAGAAAATAGTTGTAAGGTACATGTTGTTACTGCAGCAGCCATGCATTTTAGCCACGTGTGTGTGTGTTTAAGATGTCTATTAACTTGCACGCTGTTGCACTTCCACAGTATACTTCTTACAAGAAGACTTCCTGATTTATAAGCTGCTCATACAGCTCAGAGTGGCCTCCATAAAGGATTAAATCTGAAGATAGTAATTGTGACATGAAAGACAATGTAACCAGTCATTTCCAGACAAAAAAGGAACAATATTACAATCAGTGTTGTAGTTTTGCTCTCACATTCAACAAACCAAGCACTGTAACTTTTTTAACTTGGCCATTCTGCATCATTATGTAAGGACTGCCTTCATCTTCCTGTAATATATTCCAACTTCTATTCTGACTACCTGAAGCAAAATCCTTCCATTTAATCGAACTTCTTACTTATACTTAATACTCCAGTGATTTTTCAGTGTGTATAATGATGCACCAGTTACTCACAGCAGCCATTGCATCTGTGTTAAAAAAAAAAGGTGTCTTGAATGCTGCTGCCTCACACACACAGTTCTCAGACAACATAGATGCACAGACTGTGTGTGTAAATATGATGAGATGTGATTGTTTCATTGTTTGTCCTCACATTTTCTGTCTGCTTTTATACTACCAAATTCACCACATTTTTTCTGACACCATCATTGTCTAGTATTGTAATACATATCGCAGCAAGATATAAAGACTTCCAGGCATGCTCTAACATAACACAAAATTGTTTTGACAGTTTTCCTCTTCATTAGTGTGTGTGGTCATGATTGTTGGCATAATTAAGTAAAGCCAAGGAAAATGTATGTAAAGAGATGTAGGCCTTACTGCGAGTGAACAGTTTAATTCACCGGTGCTGACACATTTGACTATACAGAAAAGTGGCACCCAAATTCTCATATTGGCACTGAATTTACTACACTAAGATGAACCACAGAAGCCCATAAATCAATATGTTAAATCTTTAATTCATGATATTGCATTTAAAGTAGCCAATTTTAAAATGTTCTGGTTGATTTGCACAACCAGTTTAATGAAGATGAGGCACAGAGAGTCTCTTTCAAATCCTCTAGCTCAATTCCAGAACTGATGACCCAGAGAATATGTCAAGGTAAAACAATTTAGAAATATTTGGCTTGCCTGACAATCAGGGGCAGCTTCTCCTTGTCACGAACATCCTGCAAGGATATAGTGGACAGCTCTTTTCTGTAGTAAAGCAACACAAGGTAGTATAAGTGAATTCTTTATATAGAATGTCTGGGTGACTATAGCTGTCTGTGTGGGGCTGTTGTACTCTGACCATCCAATGCAGTGTCTTCACAGAATTGAAAACGTATAGTGTGTACATCTCCTCCAAAGTAAAACAACAAAAAGCAATAATAAGTGTAGCTCTTCACCAGAAGGCTGAGTGAGCTGCAGATGTCTGTTTTGGGCTAACATACCTTGGCTAGCCCTGTACATTATCTTCTGTAATGTACTATTAATTGTAGATCCTTGGTTTGGCCATGACCTAACCCTTCCCTCAAATCATTATCTGCTGTGAAGGTAATGTTGTTGCATCATTGCCTTGCTGCAGACATTTTTTCCTTATAAACTGCATCTAACAGCACAGAACAGTGTCTTTTGACACATAACTGGAACACTTTGCTACATTGCTGGGCAGAAATCTATTATTTAGCTGTTGGAAAGGCTCCAATTACTGGTATACTGTTATATAGCTATAAATTAGGCCTCATGAGCCCTTTTCAACATGCATTTACATTTACTGATTTTTCCATTCTGCTCTCAGTGACACAGAAAGGAATGTATTTTCCTAGGCTACTTTCAAAGTCTAATGTATGATTTATCAATATACATTTGTTTAGATAGTTACTTTAAAACAAAACAAATACATTTGTCAGTATTCGTGGCTTAGCCAGGTCAATGCCAATAGCAGCATCATTCAAACCTCCCTGCTGTAATATTGTGTCTTGTGATTTGAGTAGAATTCAAAATGCTCTTTACCTTTCTCTCAGTATATTTCTTCAAGGTCAGTTCTTTGCTACTTTTCATTTTAATTTGACTATTTCAGTTTAGTACTGCTTTGCCTTATCATCTGTAATATGTAATGACAATTATTAAATCCACCTGCACCCTGACATTAATTAAGGTATTTCTTGATAACTAGCCAAGTTGCTGTTCTTCTTCTTCCAGCTTTTCACAGTTAGGAGTCACTACAGTGGAACCCTGGTCTGCTAATGATTGGCAGTAGATTTTTACAGTGCCAAGGTGCCAGCTTGACACCCAGCCTTCAACAAAAGAATGCCCATTCTATGCATGTCTTTTAAATGCCACTTAACTGCAGGGAGAACATGCAGACTCCACACAGAAGACGCTGCAGCTGAGAATCAAACCGGCGAACCTCTTTCTGTGAGGAAACAATGCTACCGCTGCACCACCGCGGCTTATCTTGATAACTAGCCAAGTACTGTCTGTATATAATTATAACTCCAGACTACTTTACTCATAATGTTAGATTGCACTAGAACTTGAGTTGAGGTGGGAGGTTGGTATAATGGTTAAGGTGCTTACCTTACAGACACAAGATGCAACATTTGGTTCTCACAGGGGGTAATTGCCTTGGTTCAAAGTGGCCCACAAGGGCAGTTAGCCTAGTACTAATCTATATTTGTTAATGTTAGGGATACATTTTGATAACTTGGCATGAAGAGCTGTGTAGTCTGTGCTCTCTTTTGGCAGTGCAAGACCTAATAATCTGAATGCCAGCTCTTTGAAATTAAGTGGAAATTCAGATCTAAAACAATGAATTTTGAAATTCATTGTTTTATTTTTTAAGAATTTTTGTTGGTGAAAGTGGGGGTGGGGGGTGGGGGTCTGCAGCCTCACCAGCCCTGCTACTTACATTCCCTAGAGATTGCTAAACCTCAGAGCAGGGGAATGCCCTGATATACTGTAGTCTTACAATTAGTGTATCTTATTTAAATATTTTTTGTCCTTCAACAGTATATGTCACCCCTGTTCATACATATGCTTTCTCTATACTGTGGAGCATAGTTAAGTTCCTTAAACATTCAGTGGTGACCCCTCTGTATTACGTCATTTTGTTGTTCTGCTTCCCAGCTTAGTAATCTTTTGTGCATGTTTTACTATTAAATTTAATCTTTTGGTATTTGTACCTGCCTTTAAGTGTTTCCACCTCAGGTATGTTCCTTTCAAGACACTAGCAGCCTGTCCCCTGCCAAAAGTAAAGCAAGAAAAGGAAATAGTGAAAGCTTCATCGTGATGCCTGAGCAGGAATGTAACTAGTTGTGTTTGGCTTCCATATCCTGTGTAACTCGGTGTATTTACAAAACTGAAAAAATATGTAGTGTACCGTTATTTGCTTTAGTGGTTTGGAAGTAACCTTTGAGAATGGTACATCTGTCTTCCCTCTCCCTGCTAGTTGTTATCTGATGTGGATGTAAGATGTCCACATTCTTGTTTTATTGCATTCTCTTATCATAAGTTGTATTGTATAGTTGTAGGACTGGCACAAAAGCATTATAACCACCTACTGGTGCTTGACTTATATGTCATAAATGTCCTTTACGATAGTTCATTTTCAGCTCCTTAATTTAAGTAACAACATAAAGTGGTGTTTGCAGATGTATAATTCAAGTGCTTTTCTGCACTGTCAGGAACAAATCTGTTTTTAGCTCCTGGAAAGGCCCCATTTAAGGATGCTGTTGAACAGCTGTGATCTTAAGACCTTTTGGATGTGCATGTGTATTGACTGATTATCTTACTCTATGCAGACAGGTGGGACCCTGCACCTCCCACCTTCCTCATAATCAATACAAATTTATAGTTAGGAGAAGCTTCTCTTCACTACTCTTTCAGTCCAAAACCAAACAGAACCTTATCAGGAAGAACTTCTGACAGGCACTGCCATTATATATTGCACTTAGCTATCAGTGAACTAAGTTTACTTGGTAATGTTTTATTATGGGTAACCATTTATCGTACAGATTTCTACACTACAAATTTGACTGTATTAATATATCTTACATTGTAAGTGTATTTTATTCTACTTTAATCAGCTTATTTTAAAACCAAGCTTTACTTCCTGACTTTGGTAATAGAATTCTCATATCCCACTCTTCCCTAGAAAATCTTCAAAGCTTCAAATCATTATCTAATATACTTTCCTGTTAAAAAGGCTACTAACACTCTTATTCTTGACACCGTACTAAAAAACAACTTGATCTTTCATTTTCTCCTCCATATTGACTTGACAATACCCTAAAACTAATGAATGGAATATGGTGACAAAATAATCATGTACCTTTGGTAATCCATTTCAGCTTAACTAACTGAAAATATTGCCATATCTTCTCCACAGCCACTCACCCACAACACAGAATGAGGACTGTGGTAACAGCATAACTGAAAGCCTTTCCTCTTACTTTACACATACACCATGCTAACAACTTTTCTGTTGCCATACTTTCCTTCTATTTAATCTTCTCCAGTGCATAGTCCAAGACACAGTGGTTATGACTCTATCCCTTCTGTTCACTTACCCTTGTATTCCTTACCAGCATAGTGTGTGTGTGTATATATATATATATATATATATATATATATATATATATATATATGGGTCCCTTTCATAAGGTCAACCCACCTTTTGTCGACTTTCAAAATGTCAAGCTGAAAATGTTGTAAGTTTACAAACATGAACTCCAGGAACATTGTATTTCCTCTCTAGGAAAGTAACCACTTGGCCACCATGGTGAATTTTGCCCTTTCTCCACTGTAGTATGATCTTGGAGTTGGTATATTTAAGTAGGGGAATGTGAGCAGTGAAGCACCCTACATAGCGGGGGGGGGCAAAGTCTGGTGGGTGAAATTTGCTAACGTTTGTGATTTTATCATTGGTGGCCAAGTGGTTACATTCCCAGAGAAGAAATAAGATGTTACAGGAGTTTGTGATTGTAAACTTACAATGTTTTCATCTCAATGTTTTGAAATTCAACAAAAGGTGGGTTGACGTTATGAAGGGGACCCATATATATATATATATATATATATATATATATATATATATATATATATATATATATATTATATGTATATATATATATATATATATATATATATATATATATATATATATATATATATATATATATATATATATATAATATATATATATATATTATATATATACACACACAACACACACACACACACACACACACGCACTTATATCTATATATATATATATATATATGGATCCCTATCAAATGGTCGACAGGCTATATGATCGACTTTCATTTGGTCGACAGTTCATTTGGTCGACAAGCAGTTTTATGTGGGGGGCACCCCCCAATGTGGGGGGCTGTGCCCCCCCCAACTATATATATCAACTCCAGGGTCGCACAACATTGGGGAGGGGGGCAAATCTGCCTGTCGACCAAATGAATTGTCGACCAAATGAAAGTCGATCAAGTGGCTTGTCGACCATCTCAGGTAGACCCATATATATATATATATATATATATATATATATATATATATATATATATATATATATATATACCAGAATAGTTTAAATCATTTTCCTAAAACATTCAAATCCCTTTCACTAAAGTGTCACTATGTAAAACATGTCCCACAGCTAGATTGAAGCCAATCCCTTCCATTATTACAGGAATCCTCTTTTCTGCTTTTTTATTGCTTCTAGGTTACCTTTTGACAAACTCTCTCCTCTCCTCATTAGGGTAGTATCCACTGTTCCCCTCAGAATTTATCAAATCTCAATAATGACTTTTCGCCAGCTATCTCTTTAAAAGCAAACTTAATTCTAGTCTGTGACCTTAACATTAAATTTCATGGTCTGACACCTTACAGTCCTGGGCATGTCACAACACAAGCCTGAATCTTCATACTAAAAGCTACCAGCAGTTTTTTTTCTTAGTAATATAATCTATGCTCTTATTAATGATCTTATTGCCATCAACTGGAATTCTTTTTGTCAAGATCCCAGTCCAGAGACTGCCTCCTTCATGTTTTGTCATCTTACTAATCTTACAAAATAAACACATCCCCCTAACTCAAACCTGCAAAAGCCACCAGAGAACACTGGGTGACCAAAGATGCATTCATATTGCTCAAACAAAGGGATAAAGCCTGGTCACTACAGAAGCAAAGTCTGTTTCCAGAAATAAAATTGTAATATCTTGAATTAAGAAACCAAGCCAAACAAGCTGCAAGAAGGCTGATCTTATTGCCATCAACTGGAATTCTTTTTGTCAAGATCCCAGTCCAGAGACTGCCTCCTTCATGTTTTGTCATCTTACTAATCTTACAAAATAAACACATCCCCCTAACTCAAACCTGCAAAAGCCACCAGAGAACACTGGGTGACCAAAGATGCATTCATATTGCTCAAACAAAGGGATAAAGCCTGGTCACTACAGAAGCAAAGTCTGTTTCCAGAAATAAAATTGTAATATCTTGAATTAAGAAACCAAGCCAAACAAGCTGCAAGAAGGCAAAAAAAAAGTTTTCTTAAGGCCTAATAATTCAAGCATGTTAGTAATTCCAGACAGTACTGAATTGAAGTTAGAAAACATTCTTATGCACCATCCTTCCTTCCTGCTATCAGCACAAATTCTTTACCAGAGTGATCACGTCATTCAAACTTCCCCTCGCTTATAATCCATACCTTCTCCCACTTCGTCTAATAAGAATTTCTTATAAATGCATCAAGAAACCTTCTGTATGTGACAATTTTCTCCAATTACAAGTTAGTAATAATTGTAGGAAAATTATTATATTAATAAATAACATTATGTGTGATGTTTATTATAAAGAATGTATTAGTGCTGGGAGTCACATACCTAAAATACTAGTGTTGTTTGTCCACCCTGGATAATAAAGGAAACAGAGTTTGCCTGTGGAGGTGGTGGTGGAATATACCAAAGACAGTGAAAGCAAGATATAATTGTGCCATAGGAAGATATCAGGTAATATCACAGAGAAATGTAAAATATAGAAGAATAAGCAGGTTACTAGTGTGTAGAATGCAAAGATGAATGTAATAGAGTAAGATTAGAACTGCAGTGGACTAATGCACTAACTACTGTGATCATGACTCCTTTATTCCTTTATTGGTGATTAGTTATCAGATCAAAGACAGGGCACAATTCAGGAGAGTTGCATAAGATTGCTATGAGTAAACATCAACTTGACAGTACTTAATAACAACTGCATCATATCCCAAAAGTATGTCCAGGTTGATAAATGTATGCATTCTTTCATATATACAAGCAATGACAAGACTTTAAAACCAACATAGTTAGCAGACCCCTTTACATACAAGTGTAATATGATGTCATATAATATGGACTACATGCCACTGTTCTAAACCTTAGCAAATCAAACTGAAAATGAAATACTAGGCAAAGTGAAGATGCACTGACTGCAGCACCCATTTATTTAATGATGTTTATGATGCTCTGACTTTTCTTGTCAAGAAGAAATTAATATGTCACCTTATAGATGTATATATTTGACTTACCTGCATGTTATGCTGACACTCGGGGTTGTAATCCACTCCATTTCCAGGGATGTAAATATGGCCTGCAACTTAAATAGGACATGCTAGAGGGACAGATGTATCTCCCATTGGCTGTCACATCTTTGGAACAGGCTACAGATTCATGTGAACAGAGCACCTCTATGGCACTGTTCAGGAAGAACCTGGATGAGTGGATGGGGCACCATAAATTCTTACTGGGGATAGCACCCACAATCATCCTGGTCATGGGCAATCATCACTAAATGCAATCTTGGGTATTGACTAGCATTTCTATGGTATTACATTGGGATGAAATGGCTAGGCTTAAAATGACCTACTGGTCAATAGCCTAGTAATTTCCTGTGATCCTACGATCTTATGATCCGTTCATCCTCACTCCACTAAAGCTCACTCTAATCCCCTCCCCGCCCCTCAATTCCCACCCGCCACTCTTTTTCTACACGTATACTAAGCTAAACTACTCTTTCTTTCATACCCCCTCCCAGTCAACCTATCAACTCCATTTACAAAGATCTTATAACTAATCTACTAACTTTTTGCCTACTATTTCCTTTATTCAAACATACCTTTTATAGCCTTGCCGTATCACACACATACTTGACTACAAAACACCAACAGTACTATTTTCTGCTCTGACTTACCTGACTTGACTGTTACGCTAGTCTTAACTACCCATCTACTTACTCTACTTCATAATTATTTATTATAGCTGTCTAAATTTCAACTTCTAAAGACCTCTATCAGGTCTGTCATGTATCCGTTTATTTTCTTCCTGAAAATTATTCATTTTACCTGTCTATACCTCAACTTCTGAGACCTTTCTCTGTCTGTCTACTTTCTCTACATCAAATCTTTCCTTACATATACATCACATTTCACTTAAATCTCCTTACTATAGTCATTTTCTGGGTATCCCAACATACATCATATCATGCACCAACAACATCTAGAATTATATCTCCCTTTAGTACTCTCTCTCCCTACCATAACATACAGCATTACTCTCTACCCATCACTCCATATCTATATTCCACTTCTCCTATTCTCTTTGTCAGATTCAAGGTGCATTACTCATCCCTATATTTGTCTAAAATAAAACCTAGAGAAAATCTGCCTATAATTAAGTCACTTTTATCCAAATTGTACAATGATATCTTGTCACATAGTGGTGATATACACCCAACTTCATACCCTCCATATCTTCCAACCAGACTTCAGCAACTCACAATCAACTAAAATTTACCTCTATAAGTATGCATAGTATTAGTGAGAAAGTTACTGAATTTCAAGCCTGGATCACTTAGCATTCCCCTGATATACATGCAATTTCAGAAACATGGCTAAAATAACAGATTAAAGACTCTGGAGGCCTTCCCCCAAGCTTCAATATGCTCAGATCTGGCCAAATCAAAAAAGGAGGAGTAGCCATAGTATATCCAAGCTGCTATTCTCTCACTGGTGCTATTGTATTGTAGTAACCCCCATCCAACTGTGCAGAAATGGGCATGGCCTGTGTGATTGACATGCCAAATGGCTGTGATGACATATGCAAATGATGCATGATTGACTGCCATGCAAATTTGACAGTGACATCATGCATACATTGGTTGTTGATTGACACTACAGCAGTGATCTAACAAAGAGTACCAACAGTTTTTTTTTGTTTTTCTTTAATCGACATGCAGAAGATGTATGAAACCCAGCATGATTAGACTGTAATTCTTGGTGATATACCAGAAAACAAAAAGTTTTAAGAGTTCGAGTACCAACAAAATTGAACCAATTTCTAATGAAGAATAAGAAGTGTGGTTATGAGGAACGGGAGAAAAGATACAAATGCAGGGATGTCAAAAGTTAATATTTTGTATCAACGTACATTTTGGGGACCAGAACACATATGAAACTCCTTAGCATAACTGACCAACTGTAATCCTCGGTCCTTTACCTTGAAAAAATATAATAATAAAAGGGAGACTGCACAATATACAGTGAAAATCAAAAATTATTTGCAAAACTGGACAGTCACAGTAGGTTAGGAGGCATTTTTGTTTCAGTTATAAGTAAACAATTATAGTGTTGTTGCTTCAGTAGTAGTACATATGGTATTGATTCAAATGAGTACTTTTTTCTTTGTAGCTTTTGGAAACTTTATTAATCAAAGAGCACACAATGTATATGAAGCATACTCATGATAGGCTTGAGGCTGTAAAAAATAGCCATTTTGTTGCAGTGACACCCCGACCCCATGTGCAAAAATGGGAAAAAGGTGTTGTGGTTGGGTGGATGGTTATAAGCAGCAGTAGCTGAAAACAATGTGTCTCTTTCCTATGTGTACAAGAGAAACATTTTGTGGGCTGAGTACATTTTTTAAATAAGTAGGTGGTGGGGTAAACATACTAAGTTTGAGTACATAATACAAACATTTGGCTATACCTTTGTTAGTGCAAATCCATGGAGTAATACAAGTATAACCCTAACTGTAACCCTAAAATTATCAATAACAGAGAGTAAGACTGTATAGTGAAACAAGAATAAGCCACACACATGCAATTTACTTATAGTATACCTATGTATCACCTCAGCTGTCAATAATACTGCAGTCAGTTTATTCCAGCAGATTACTACCAAGAACTGCATAGGTGATCATTTAGAATTCCTCTTCCAGAAAATCAGTTCTTCCCCAGTTGAACAACTCAGGAAATATATTACAATTGCACAGATTAATATTGGGTTGCATTTTGCAAAGACATGAGAAACGGGATTTGAACCACATGCCTACGTCTTTGCACTGGGAAGCCATCAGCAAGTTGCTTAGTTCCATTGCGATACTTGCAAATAAATTTCAGTGTAGTTGTTTTAATTTTATTTTTATTGCAAACCTTAGATTCGCTGCCTTTAAAGATGTTTCATTTATTTATAGGGAATGCAAATACTAATATTGAAATAAACCTGTGACAATTACACGTAGGTGTACACATGGGCATTATTGTATTGTAGTACAACACCAACTTACATACTGAATACCTGATGAATATTCATGTGACCATGAAGACATCATCATGAATATCCATTCATTATTCGTACACGTCACCGTGTGTTGGGTGGTGGGCAGGGTATGGACGGGCCTTGCTACTGTGCATCTAGGGGGGTACTACAGTACAATATCTCCCCCTCATCCCCCCATAATCATCCTATACCTCTCAGTTCAAGTTAAATAATCATACAAATCTGTGCATTCTTGCTTTATACATATCCCTTGCAACAATGTATCGTAGAAGATATCCTATCTTGGGCCCCAACCAAAATATCTCAGGAAACTACAAGTTTTAGGGAAGGTTAATATCACCTGGCAGAAACAAACCTCTTAATTCCCCTTCAGATAGCATTAACCTCCATGGCTTTACACAACTCATAACTCATCCCGATTACACCAATAAACTTAATCAGATGGGTTCTACTCTTGACTGGATTATGGTCTCCCACCAAGTAATGTTATCTTATCTGGTGATCATCACCCTGGCTGCACCACTAGACTTGTCATTCATCTTGTCAAACAACATACTTATAAAACTATCTGCAAGTTAACCCAGTTTGACCCACTTACCTTTACAATCATTTTAAATTCTTTCAGCTGATCTCTCCTTAAACATTTAGATTTTGATAAGGCAGTTGATAAATTTAAATCTATTTTCCTAAATATGTTAAATGGCCTGGCACTATGCAGGAGGAAAACAGTCAAAACTAAATTTTCTCTTTGGTTTTCTGACCATACTAGAGCCCCTATACTAAATAGAGATAAGGCCTGGAAAATCAATCAAAACAGAAATCACTATAAAAACTTACAACATAGCTGTAAAACATTGCAAGAAACAAGTTAACAAAGATAAAAACATTTCTACTCAGACACTCAATATAAATAAACATCTAATTCCAAAAAAATCCAGCAATGAATTCAAAATATTTTACAACCAGGGAAAATTTCAGCTCCACAACCCCCATCAGCATTACCTTTTCTAATATAGCAACTCAATTTAACTTTTATTTCATAGACGGTATAGCTGCCATAACCAACAATTTCCACTGTCAACTTCTAATCTTTCCTTACCTTGTGCTACTAGCTTCTCAATTTATTTTTCTTTGCAACCAGTCCTTACCTCTGGTATTAAAAATTTACTGAGTCAACTTAAACCTTGTTCTCCTTTTGTTGATAATCTTCTCAATGAATTCCTAACAATGGCTGCTGACTCCATTGTCTACCCAGTCTCTTTACTTATTAATCAATCCATTAACTATTTTTTCTTTATTGTATTATATGATTTTATTTCTACTAACATAATAGTCTACTAACAATGGAGCTTTTCTCCCTGGGCCTCCACTGAAAAAAGGTTTTATGCCCAGTCGGACCCTCCCAGTAAACCAATATAAATAAATAAATAAAGTAAACTTATGTCCCTTCCCTCCAGGAAAAATGTATCTTTCCACTCCATAAAGACAGCAATCCCACAGCAATAACTAACTATAGGCTTATAGCTATACAATCTAATTTTTCCAAAATTTTAGAAAAATGTGGACACAAACAACTTTATCATCTATATAAAAATCAACTTCTTACCCCGACTCAGCATGGATTCAGACTTGCTCATAGTACTACCACTGCCCTTTTGTCTTTCACTGACATTGTTAATAAAGCTAGAAATACAGGTACATTTTTTGCCTTGTTACTTGGAATTTATCCAAACCTTTTGATACTGTCTCACACTCTAACCTCTAGACACAACTATCGTCTCTTGGCTCTTCTAACTTTACCTTACAATGGTTTACTAGTTATCTATCCAGTAGATATCTATCAGTTAAATGGCATTCCAGTCTCTCTCCCTATCTACCAGGTAATACTGGAGTGCCTCAGGGCTCAGTACTGCATTCACTCCTTTTCAACATCTTTATTAACAATCTACATAGTTCCTCTAAACAAACAACAATATACAGATGATCATACTCTAACCAGCTCCTCCAACAATCTTGCCCAGCTACAAATAATAGCACAAGATTCTTTCATTCCATTGAGGTCTGGCTTACCAAAAATCTTCTCCCACTAAATCCTAACAAAACCAAGCTGCTGATATTCTTTCCTAAATAGCACACCCTTGATGAAACTAACTTTACAATTTCTTCACTGAACAATACTGTAATTGGAGTTGTCCCTTTTTCCAAACTACTCTGTCTAACAATAAACTATAATCTTAAATTTGATGTGTTAGATTTTATGAATATAAATCTGAAATTAATTATGTTGTAAATATGCTGAAAGAAAAGGATTGCTTAAATGCAGAAACAAAGTTTAAGTAATATGTGATCAGCAGTCATACTAAATGACCATGGCTTGGAAAAGGAATCTGCTGAATGGACATTCTTCCCTTACAGACTCAAAACAGGATATATGCAAGAGCAAAAATAAAGAATGGACATTATTCCCTTACAGACTCAAAACAGGATCTATGCAAGAACGAAAATGCAAAATCTGCTTTTAAAGAACAATGACATGTTATTCTGCATGGAAAAACAGGATAACAGATGTTTTTTATACAAAGATCCATATAAAATACAGGATGTTCACACTGTCAGAAAAGCTGATCTCTGACAATGTGTTTTCTCAAAAATATGTTTTTCTGCATAAAAACAGGATATGCTTATCAGCATTGACATAAGAACATATGTTTCTATACACAGATTCAAATAGAATACAGACAATGTGTTTCCTCAAAAATATGTTTTTCTACATGGACATCAGGACACTGTTACAGGATATTCACACTGTAAGAAAAGCTGGTCTCTTACAAGACATTGTTAAACAAGGAAGTTTAGTATTGTTTCTACAGGATAAGCAATTCTCCAAAATATGTTTATGCATGACTAAAAAGAGTATATAAAGAGCTGTATAAATCCAGTTGTTTAGAGGTTTGGTAGGGACACAAGTCCCAAGGTAAATGTTATATCTCTCATATCATCTGTACTATATGAGAAGTAAAGTTGGAACAGTACTTTTAAGCTGCAACGTTTGTCCAGTTTTATTTATTATAAAAGTTATTGGTTACTGCTCTTAAAGACAAGTGCTGCAAAGTATATTCTCTCATCAGTGTATATTCTGCAAGTTTCTGTATGCAACAGACTGTGAATGCAATTATAACCAGACTTTGATTCCAGCCAGCAAGACTGAGTGTCTTAAGAAGACTTCAAATCCAGTAAGCAAGCAAATAAGATCAAAATATTTTTTCAATGGCGAGGCAGCTGAGTGACTAGCACCATATAATTTTTCAATGGCAAGCTAGTCTGCATTTGAACCTACAATCTGCATTCAAACACAGGAGGAGTGATGGTAAGCCCTGCAGAGGGTCACTTCAGTCAAATTGCAGTAACTAACATTTGTACGTATGTGTAAATCCTAAACAGAAGTATTCCAGTTTATGCAGCTTGCAGTAGTAAAGTTTTTTAGACGTCTACAATCCTCAGTGAGACTAGTTCAAGAACTTCGCAGTGCCATAAACTCTTCAAGAAAAGGGAGATATCCACTAGCCCATCAGTCCACTGCCTGTTGTGCTTTCCCAGCTTCTCAAGTGACATTGAAAAATTTCCAGCCATCTGCAACAACAGCCTGATCACCTGTTTTCTTGCTCACTGGTAAGACTTTTTTCTACGTCACATTTTTTAGTATGGTTGCTATTCGACAGTTTTGTATATTAGACAGTATGGATATTATTTATAATTCATGCAGGAGTAAACCAAACTTTAGTAAATTGCTATGTTGGTATACACAGCACATTAGTAAATGTAAAACTTTATTAGGGCAGGTTGATAGTAAGGCATTATGCAAATGTATTACAATATTTGACTGGTATCTCAAAGAAAACCATGTGAAAAATGACAAATGTTTATTGTGTGCTTCAACAAAAACTGCATTTTGTGTATTATGTCATAAAATAATATTGCATCATATTGCTAAAAAATAGACTGTAAAGACAGATTTGAAGAATTAACTAAGGGTAAAGTGTTTCCATTACATTCTGATGTTGAACAGTTATGTCCTGTCACCACATGTGAGTCAAATCAGTTACTGATAGAACCTCTAGTACATTTTGTTACACAGGAATGTAATAAACTTCTAAAAGACAGACACAATGAGTTCAGGAAGCTTAGACAAGTTATACATACATCTTTTCAAAAGTGCATAGGAGTTTCAAATTCAGCAGAACAGCTTACTAAAGAATGTCAGAAAGACCATGCAACATTACTGAAACTTCAACAGCAGTTGCAGGATAAAGGAAATAAATTAGCTGAACTGACAGAGACTGGGAACTTCCTGCATACACAGTTAATCTGTGCAAAAGAAATATATTTTATAATATGTTTATGTTTTGAAAATGGTTAAACATACATGGTAGGATGGTAGGATCTGATGTCTGGACAAATCATTTTTAAATGTTTTACTTTCATTCAGTTAAAGCAAGACATCTATCAGTACTACAGTAAAGTAAAGCATATGAATACCATTCATTAGCATAGTCAAAAGGTAAACAAAACTGTTCTAGTGTATAAAAATTAAATAAAAATAGTTAATAAGAATAAAGATTTAAAGTCACAAGACTGATATGCTTGTATAAAGATATACAGATACAAGACAGACATGCATGTGTGTTCTTTTCATCTAGAGTACATCTGCTGCAATGCACAAGAATAACAGGCAGACAACAGCAAATATAAATAATATAAATATAAATGTGTTGGTTAAACTAATATCTATTTTGTTTTTTTACAATTTGTTTATAATTATATAGTAACACCAAACAGTTAAAGTTCTGAATTTTAAAAAAGAAAATCACAGATGGTATTATTCAAACAGTTTTTGTAAAATTTATGGCAGGACAGAATAGTTAAATAGTTAAATAAATAATAAAAAAAAAACAAATACTGAAATCCATGTTAGGTAATTGTAAAATGATGTCTATTTATGTTGTATAAATGCATAGTTATGCAAATCACAATCACATTAAAGGAAAAATGCCAAAAGAATTAACTATAGTTTACAGAGTATGAAATGTGAGCTCAGACCTTCCTAGACTAGATGAATAGTTACAGGAAATGCTGGAAAGATAAGATAAACAACAAGACTAATTGCCAGGCAAGTAGCTTGAGTTTTTCTAAAGCATCATTGTTATTAAAACATAATTGTTAAAATGATTACAAGCAACACTATTTAGTAATTGTCATAAAATGCCACAATTGTGCATAGATGTCACTTATAATCTGTTTGCAAGTAAATGTTAAAAGGACAAAAAAAACCTCAGTTGTATCAAGTACAGCCAGCAAATGGGCTACAGTATACATGCAGTTCAAAACAATTGTGCAGGAGAATGTAAATGCCTACTAGTGGTAGTAAACAGCAAACGTTTTATAAAAAATTATCAAATCAGACAAAACTTCATAATTTAATAAAATAAATGTATAACCAAAGTGTTGGGCTGACACATTCTATTCTTACAGCATAGGGCAGGAAAACAGTGCTGAAGTACTACAGGGGGAGGGGCACTTTCTCAGTTTTACACTGACTGTATAAGCAGTACTGAACAAGGGTCTGAAATAAAGCTACAGAAAAAATAAACAAGGGTCTGAAATAAAGCTACATAAAAATAAATAATAAGGGTCTAAAATAAAGCTACAAGAAAAAATATCTCATTCCTTCTTGACAATACTCTTTTATGGGGAGGGAAAAACAGGTATTAGTGTATTAGAAATACTGGTAAACTGGATTAAACCTGACAGGATAAGATATTTTACAAGTTGTTAATAGCTATCATAATGGTTATTATTGTATTGTTTAGCATTAAATTGTATTTACATGATGTAAATATCAATAACAATATAAAAAGACCCATCAAAAACTAGTTATGTTATGTAGGGCCAGAACATTCCTAACAAACTCCACAAAAGTAAATCTTGCTACTACTTATGGCTTGTCTTCCCTACTCTATGCTTTTCCTATTCTAACAAATCTTCAATCATCCATCATATCAAAACTCAATCACTGTTATAATAAAGTAGCTGTAAAGTAATGGTGGTACAGTGGTGCAGTGGTTAGCATTGTTGCCTCACAGCAAGAGGTTCTCCCTTTCGATTCTTGGCTGCTTTCTGTGTGGAGTCTGCATGTCCTCCCTGCATTCACATGGGTTTTTTCTGTGTGCTCCAGTTTCCTCCCACTTTCCAAAGACATGTGTCTGGAGCATTTGTCCCTGGGCCCTCACTGGAAATGGGCTCTGTCCCACTCAAACTTTCCAGGTAAACAAATAATAAATAAATGAAGTAGCTAAATTTGCATCAGGCCAACCTCAAGAATCACATCACTGCTCTTCACTAAAAACCCTAAATTGTCTCAAACTTTCCTATCAGTTTACTTTTACTCACTTGTTACTAACACACGAAATAATCTTCAGTCCTTCTATTTCTCCAGCCATCACTATGCTCTTACAACACTCTCATATTCATTTTGACCTGCAACTTTTGTTCTTAGTCTGTATTCTAACTGTGTAGCCAAGACCTGGGACAGTATTGCAACATTCATCAGATTGATAGTAAAACTGTAATACCTTCAAGTTTCTCCTAAAAAGAGTATTTTACTAACTCCTGGATCTGCTCATGTTCTGCTCTAACCTAATATTTTTCTCCAACTCTGCTTTTTCACCAATTCACTCTTGACCCACTTTTATTCAGCCTCCTGCTTTCTAAGACATACCTATTTTTCCATAATCCTTCAACCATACAACTTGCTGTAACAAGGTATTTCATTGCAACTATATGCCTACTCTAACATATATAACATATGCAAATCTACTTGTAACACTTCTCATTCTCATTTGAATTGTAATCTATGCCTCTGTCCAATCGTAAAATGGCAAAATTGTAATATTTATGCTTTTATTGTATTTATAGCCTACTAATGTTTGAAATTATGCAACTATTGTATTTACATAGCATAAATGTATGAATTTGTATTATTATTGTGTTTTTGTGGAGCGTTTCTCCTAAGACCTCCACTGAAAACAAATAACCACTACCCAGTCAGACTTTCCTAGTTACCAAATGTCAAACAAATAAATAAATACCTCTGCAGAAGCCACACATTTGAAAACCCATACAAATTAAAGATGCTGACCTGGTTTCCTAGACAAATGTTGTGCATCTGCATACTATTTTCAAGGTGTTCGCTGCATAAGAAGTTTCTTAGCTAATAAACCATGCATTAGGCATTTTAGTGTCATCATTTAGAGAGAAGGATTGCATAAATAAAGCAAAGTGTAGTGCTAACAGGATAAGCAGTGCTAGGTAGCAGAATGGTTGGAATAGCAGTATGGCACATGACCAATGTGACATATGCCACATAAAAAACAGGATGACATAGATTAATTAGTGCATGCACATGTGATTAATGTAGCACTGCATAGCTGTATTTCATACTCATTTGGCACAAGAACGATGATAGGTGTGCACATCAAAGTGCCAGTGCTGTTCATCACAGAAGTAGTGAGGAAATGAGGTAGATAGGAAAGTAGGAAAGGGGAGATCAGTAAGCAGAGGGAAATGCACAAAGATAACCACAAGGTAAGACAGGTGGAGGAGGAAGGTTGTTTTTTTTTGGGGGGGGGAGTGACCCTTTTTAATGAATATAATATAAAGGTTACTGAAGAAAATAGGGAGACAATGTTGTGGATAGGATAGAAGGAGAAGGGAAAATGAGACAAACATAAAACTTAGTCTTAGATTTGGAAGGACAGTAGAAAGAGTCAGACATTTAGAGGGTTAACAAATGGTGACGGGGATGTTTGGACAGTCAACAAGGAATGGGAAATGATTCTTAAAGGACCAAAAGCACCCAGGACTATAATAAGGTAGGTCTTTGGCATGGTTAAATGCCAGGTCAAACCAAAGGGCAACAAATGCAGACATCACTCACCTGGGTAGCTGATGTTATGGTTCACTTGCTGCTCTTGCTATATAATGGACAGGGTCTGTTAATCATATGACTCCATGAACCATCGCAGAAGGCACTCCATGTTACTGAAGCAGGAGGACACTTGCCACTGCAATTCTGCCAGCAACAACTTCTGCAACTAACATCAGAAAACCAAGGCAGACATCTCCAGACTGCCCTCAGAAAAACAGCCTTTGCTTTCTCTGAGAAGTGATCACAAAGGACATCACTGAACCCTCCAGGTTATCTCCAGAAAGGGAGACATCATCCCCTTTCTTTGAGGTAGATCTTTTGGCTTCTGATAACCTTGCCAGAGGCCTTGGCTGGTACAAAATGAGATAAGCATGACCTCATGTCTTCCTCCACAGCCTGACTTAGAGGGATGGCACGATAAGGAAAAATGATTACACTTATATGCTAACAATACACAGCAGACTGACAGAATCATCATATATGCTTTGCTGCTGGTAGAGTCACATCCATCTTCCATAATGTCCAGTTATGTTTGTTTTATGATCTTCTATCATTGAAAATCAAATTATGCATTTTTAAATACACATGTAAAACAGGGAAGATACAGAAATCAGTACTACTAGAAAAAAATAAAACAAATGCTTAAATGACATCACTTGCAGTATTTCCATGACTTCTTTCTGCCACTATTCAAATAGATCATGGTGGTACCATCTCAGATCTAAGTAGTGACTCAACCTCTTAGAAATCGGGACAAAGCCTAAAATAATGGAGGGATAAAGGCCCAAAATAGGGAAAGATTTTAAATTTTGCTCGTTTAAATATAAAAAGTTGCTAGAATTATAGATTTTATGTTACTATGCATTTTCTGAAGGGTATGAAGTCTTAAACAAAGAGTTAGAAGGTCACACTGAAAAAAACAATCAGAAAAAAATAAATGAAAACTCCAGTCAAGCTAGAACTTCCAATGAGTGACCTCCCAAACCTCCTGTAACAGAGGCACATGGGATATATGCAAATGACCCTTATGAACATCAAGTGTTTCAACTATATGGTGATTCTGATTGCCCATGACTTTTACATTTGAAGTCATTTTAATGGACAATAACAGGCCAATAAAGCCAAACCCCAGTAGCTATGGATATGCATATTTCGGCCTTGTTATGACCTCGTCAGCATAGCATAACCAGAGTGTTATAAATAATGATTACTCTTTTCTGGGATACCTAGCAGTGCACAAATAAAATAAATAATGGATGATAGCCAGAAGAGCTTAAAGGGTAGTAAAATAACTACGCTTAACTAATAAGAAAAAATATGTAAATGTAGACTAAAATATACATAGGTTGACGCACAGAGAGAAATAAAAGGTAATAAAATAGCAGGATGCAGACAGGAAAACCTAAGCTTCAGACATTTCCATGATTATCTCTTACTGCAGATGTACTACCATCAGTCAGATAGGTCCAAAAAAAAAAAAAAGACAGTGTGTTTTCATCTCCATCACATATCATCTTCCTGTCACTGGCCTCAGATAAACAAGTAATCAAACCAATCTTATTGTCATATGAATTTTCTCAGTAGCCAAAGCCTAATTACATGAGTTCTGTAACAGTAGAATTTGCCAGTACATATATTTATATTTGTTACCTTCTTTAATGCTACCCTGGTTTCTTAGGGATGTGCAAGTAATTAAGTCACGCAGCAATTACATCTCAAAGTACAGTTCCTGATCTTTTATTTTATTATTTTTTTTTTAGATTCACAAGAGAAATCTGAAAGTCTGTAGATCAAAAAAATTTCAAATGACATTCCCTATTGTTTCACATTCACAAGTCAAAATTCATGCTTCCCTAAGCTATGCAAACAAACACACTGGTTACAGATGAATAACTGAGAGAGAATAGAAAGAAAAACATACATAGAACACGCTGGTTACAGATGAATAACAGAGAGAGAATAGAAAGAAAAACATACATAGAACACACTGGTTACAGATGAATAACCGAGAGAGAATAGGAAGAAAACATATATAGAACACACTGGTTACAGATGAATAACCGAGAGAGAGTAGAAAGAAAAACATACATAGAACACACTGGTTACAGATGAATAACCAAGAGAGAATAGAAAGAAAAACATACATAGAACACACTGGTTACAGATGAATAACAGAGACAGAATAGAAAGAAAAACATACATAGAAAACATACATAGCATTTTAACTAAGTTTCCTTTAGCTTGGCATTGCCCCTGGCATCAGAAACCCATCCAGTCATCAGGATTTAATGAAGGAGGCTAAGTATTGTCTGTTTTAACATGTAGGAGAAGATTCTTCCATCAGTAGAAAAGCCATGGGATGATTAACCTGTCCCTCCAAGAAGACTTACTTGCTCAAAAATTCTCAAGTTATATTGTAGTGTTACTGTTTATAACATTATTACTGTTTCTCATGAGAAATAGAGTAAAACATAGGATTTCCTACCTTGAAAGACAAGAACAAGATCTCCTCATATTGATGTGTACACGATCTGAAAAATGTGAAGGACTTTTTAATCTATCCAGCTAAGGAAACATAGCTTTTTGATTTCTTGGAACTATCTACCTATTAGTACCTGCCTGTTGCTTGCCTAAATAAATGTGGGGATTGGGCAAAATTACAGCTCTTAAGAACTTTGCAGTACTGTCTTATCAGCAGTAACTCTGCTTTGACTTACACACTTTCATTGGCATACTCACACTGTTTCCAGGAATTTCTGCTTCCATAGCACCGCGCAAAAAAGAAAGCCTAAATGATATAGTGTTCTTGGTAAAAAAAAATGGTGGCACATACAAAAGAAAGTCTAAATGATATACTGTTCTTGGTAAAAAAAAATAAATAAATACTTGCTAATAATCCAGATGGGTGCTCACTTAAGAATCAGTAATAGATAGATAGATAGATAGATAGATAGATAGATAGATAGATAGATAGATAGATAGATAGATAGATAGATAGATAGATAGATAGATCTATCTGGCTGGATTCCTCTTTCCCATTTGGTTTGGTGGCGCTCCAGAGCTGTAAATAAAGTGGTAGAAAATGGGTGGATCCCCCCAGTTGCAAACTGTTAGTAGGCCCATTCGGTAGTTGTTGATGAGGCATGTGCACAAAACCAACATTTATCCAAAAAGCCATAAGTGCTATAGTTGCTGCTTATATTTTTCACATTTAGTAGATTGGTATAGGTCCTTTAGGAAGGACAACATGCCACTATAGTTACTAACAAAGTAAGATACTCAATAGATTCATTTAAGAAGCCATGATATAACCTGTGGCTTCTTAAATGAAAACCAAAATGCCAGTCCTGTACTGTCCTTTTGTTTACTGTCCTAATATGCTTTTGCACATGAATTTGGTAGGGCCTTCAGGAATGTATAGCATGTTATGTGTTCCTTTCATTGTGATCCTTCACTTCTCAAATTATTATTATTTATTTATTTTACATTTCTTTACTGGGAAAGTCTGACTGGATACAGTCCTTTTTCAGCATAGGCCCAGGGAGAAAAAGCTCCACATTTGCAACAGCACAATTGTACAAAATATCAAAAATTACAACAGAGAAGTAAAACATAGATACAGTGTAATACATATAAAGTTCTTAATACATCAATTGTACAAATGTAGACTAAGGTTTATGCCCATTTCTAATAATAGACAATACTGATATGTCTTTATACCACAAAGTTTATGTATGTGCATGACTATGGAAGGATAACACAGGTAAATCATTTTATATTATCAGGGAGAGGTAATAATAAACAGAAAATAGACAGGTTACTAATTGAGAAAAGTTGCTGAAAGGTTTTGGGCAGAGATTGAGTCAGATTAATAATTGTGAAGGATGGTGTTAAGAAGATGAGAAAAACAGGGAAGAGAGGATAGAGGAATTAGATAGCAAGGGGGGGGGGGTGAAAAAGCACTAAAAACTTATCCAGGTTTGGTACATAAGCAGAGCTTTGTATTCAGTAAATGGGATTTGAGTCTTTTTTTTTAAACTGCAGAGCACTTGTAGTTGTCCGTATATCTGTCAGCAATGAGTTCCAGATTTTGGCTATGCATGTAAAATAGAGGGAATCTCCAGTGGCATTGTTGGATTTGTTAACTTTTAAGAGGGATTCATTATATGCACATAAATACTGGTTACTAGTGCATGGAAGTAGGAGGTTTTGCAGAGCAGGTTTTTTCAGGTTAATTTAGAAGTGCATGGGCCAAAGTTAAGTTGGTTATAAGTTAAGAGTTGAGGTAGTTCTAGCCAGTTACGTTGTTTGAGTGCAAAGCAATGGTGTGTTCTAAAGTTGGAGTCTGTTGCAAACTTTGCAATCTTATTATAGCAGGTATATAATTTTGCTAGGTCTGATTTTTTTAGGTTTTTCAGAATGGGTGAGGCATATATGAGTGTGGAGATCAGGTGTGTTCTTGGAATGGTAGTATTTGTACTATTGGCTAGGTATTGTTTATTTTTGTAAAGAGTACCAAGTTTTTTATTTACTTTCTTGACTGTCTGGGCTATGTGTAGGTCGAATTTCATAGAGTTGTCTATAACAACACCCAGAAGTTTAGTCTGCGAAATAGGGGCGATGGTGGTATTGTTTGTAGGTGTGATCTTAGAGGAGGAGATTTATAGCTCTAGTTGTTTGGAATATCATGAGTTTGGTCTTGTTGGAGTTTAGAAGATGTTGAGCTTCAAAAAGCCACATTTCAATGGCAGAGAATGACTGCTGCATTAGTTGTAACTGTTAGAGTGATGATGCAGTGCATATTAATGTAGAACCATCTGCATATTGAACTAAGGAGGCACGCAGGGTAACCGTGTACAAATTGTTAGCGAAAAGTGTGAGAAGGAGGAGACCTACAATGGAGCCTTGTGGTACACTTAGAGTAATGGGCAGTAGAGGAGATACACTTTGTTCCCATTTTCCAGCTTGCTGGCACCCTGTTAAGTAGTCTTTGAACAAATAATTGTGGATTGACTAGGGTTAGTTCTAAGAGTACTTGCATAAGTTTGTTATGAGAGACGGCAGTGAATGCTTTTGATAGATCTAGAAAGATGGAGAATATTATTTTACTGTTGTTTCTATGTTGATTAATGATGTTTGTGAAACTCATTCAGGCAGAAATAGTGCTGTGGTAGGGCCAAAATCCAAGTTGGATTTTGGATAGCAGAGTTTATTAAGGAGACACTGCATAATTTGTGAGTGGATGCATCTTTATAGAACTTTAGATAGGGGTGACAGTATATCTAGTGGCCTGTAATCAGACAGTTCTAATGATTTCCCCCTTTGTGTAGCAGAATGATGTGTGAAATTTTCTAGATTGCTGGTACCTTTTGTTCAGAGATGGATTGGTTTATTAAGATGAATACTGGGTAGGAGATGGCATCAGCAGCCAAACTTGAGATATTCAGCTGGTTGGTTATTAGCTGTTTAGGTTGTTGGTCTGAGTTTATGAGTTTTTTCAGTAGTTTTTTTATAGTTTCTGTCTGTGCTGCTACCTGGGCTTGCTGTAGGAATTTCTGTGATGGTGGTGGAACAGTTATTATTTCTGAAGACTATGTCCTATGGACTCTGTGAAATACTTATTAAACTAAATAGCTATAGACCCTGAGTTATTAGTGGTTATAGGGGTGGGGATCCTGGTGTTTCCTGGTTGTAGAAATGTTATTAATAGTGGACCAAATCTTCTGGGAGTTGTTTTGATATTTAGCTTGAATGCCTTTTAGTGATTAATCTTGTCCTGTTTGATTTTTATAGCTTTATTTCTAAGTTCTTGATATGCTTATTTAGTCACTTGTGTTTTGCTTTTTTTGCCACAGATTCCAAGCTTTATCTCTCTCTCTCTCTCTCTCTCTCTCTCTCATTCTCTCTTTTAATAGTGATCTGGTTTCTTTTGTTAACCATGGGGCATAGCTGACTTTTATTCTTATTGTTCTTGGGAGAGCTAGTCCATTCAGAATGTTCAGGAAAGTTAAGTTGAAATATTCTATAGCTTCCTCTAGGGGGAAATGTTTCAGTGGTACCCAATTACAGAGTTTAAGGGTGGATATGAAATTGTGAGTGTTAGTTTTTTTTTTTTTTTTTTTTTTGTTCCTAATTTGATGATAGCTGGTGAATTTTGTTGGATTTATTTGCTGCTTAAGTAAAAAAATTGGAAGATGATCGCTGATACTATCTGGAAGGCAACCAGCATGTAAAAGCAGAGAAGGTCTGCTTGTTAATATCCAGTCAAGGATAGATTGCCTATTTAATATTTTATTAGTTCTAGTGGGGGCTTGTGTGATTTGGGTGAAGCCATGAAGGTTTATGTGATTTGAAGGTTTTTTGAGTAGAGTATTCTAATCTAAGTTGAAGTCCCCCATAACAATTGTCTCCTGGGGAAGAGAGTTTGAAGACCAGGAGAGGATGCGTTCTAGGGTGGAGATGTTACCTGGAGGTATATAGGTTCCAACTATGTTTAAGTATTTTTAGGAGTTTATCTTAAGTTGTATTTATTTATTTATTTATTTATTTATATTACATTTGTTGACCAGGTAGTGTCCGACTGGACCATGGAGCCCATTTTCAGCGGAGACCCGGGGAGAAAAGCTCCACACAGAATGATATTGTAAAGATAACACAAAGTCATAAAAAACATAAATATTAAATATAGATAATAATACACTTAATACAAAACTAATGCATGTAAATTCTAGTTGTACAGAGATAAAAGATTATAACTGTGGCTAGCATTGTAGATATTGAAATTTAATGAATTAATTTGATTGAGAGAAACATCCATGGTGTTATAAGTTGTAGCACACTTAAATTTAAAAAATGAAAATATAAAATGGGCTGGAGCAAGAAGGTAAAGTTTTTTTGAGAGGGGAGTGGAGAAAAAAGTAGAATGTGAGGGAACTGATTATCCAGGATTATCCAAATTACTTTTGCATTATTGAAATCAGGAATATTTTGTTGTAAGATTTCTAGAATAAAGTTACTTTTAAATAGAATGGCTAGTCCCCCTCCCTTTTTGTCCTTTCTATTTGCCATATACCTACTGCACCCTGGAGGTAGAATTTCATTATCATTAATTTCTGATTTTAACCAGGTTTCAGTAATGAAAGTGATGTCAGGAGAGTAGTGGGTAAGAGTAGAGTGAAGTTGTTGGATTTTGTTAACAATACTTCTAATGTTCAAATTTAATAATAGGAGATAAGTTCCTTTCTGAGAGAGGTTTAGTAAACTATGGCTGCCATATTGGGGTGTTTGCTGGAATAGATTGGTGCTGGGGCCAGGGTTTGGATGGATATCTTTGCTAAGGGTTGATTGTGAGGTGATGTGTGATATGGTATTGAGGAGTTTTACTGTGATTGTGTTATATTTCACTGAGACATTGGAATTGTTTTGTTGCGGTATTATAGTATAGGTAATCTGATCAATATAAGTAATTTTGTAGAGTGAGGGTGATATTTTAATATCTAAAGCTTTTATCTGTGGTGGATAGGGAAATGGAGTATTATAGGGGTTGCTGAACCTTTGAAACTAATGTGGTATGCGGTGAGGTTTGCCGCTATTGTTAGGACTATTATTACAGTAACATAGATGAGTATCATGTTGATTTATTTGAATGTTAGCGAATGTCATTTTTTTTGTAAATGTGTTGCTTTAAGCCTTTTAGAGATTAGTTGTGAGATTTATATTAATTATAAGTATTGCTACCTTGTTATGGAGGGGAGAATAGTACCATGTAAACGTATTGTAATTTGGTTTGTTAGTTGGGTTGGGTAATAGGGCTTGTGGGTATGGCTAGTTTAAAATACATTTAGGCATAGTGGGGCCGGGTGGGAAATGGGGTCAGGGTAGGATCGGGGAGTGGAGTGAGCCTGAGGACTGCGAGAGCAAGCAGAGCCAGTAGAGCCAAACCATGACATGCACTAAAAGTGGAATTATCAGCTCTCCAGGTTTGTTTTCACCCAGTGAACTCATTTCCACCTCAGAAGCACTTTATTTAAAAAGTAAGGATTATTTCACTTGCTGCTGATTTGAGCCTATTATTAACAAAAGTTACAGAGTAATTACTGCTAAGCCAGGGTATGGAAGAGTATACTGTGTTACTATATCCTTTTTCAATGGCTGGATTAGTTTGATATTTTCTATGTGCTAATTGTCTTTACAACTAAGTCTAGGTTTATTGGGTTAGGTAGTGGCCAGGACAACTTTTTAAATGACGTTCATTTATCCAGGAGTTAAAGTAAACTCATTCCGGATGTTGAGGGGGAAGCAACTACAGGTACGAGTATGTTTCAAATTAAAGACCAAAACAGTGCATGCACTAAAAGAAAAATTATTAGCTATCCAGGTTTCTTTTAACCAAGTTAACACATTTTCCAATCCAGAAGCACTTTGAAAAGTAAGGATTATTTCACTTGCTTGTGATTTGAGACTTTTATTAACAAAAGTTGCAGAGTAATTACTGCTCAACGAGGGTTTATTTGAGTATACTTAGTTACTGTATCCTTTTTCACTAGCTGGATTACATAAGTGAGATATTTTCTATGTGCTACTTGTATTTATGGCCAAATGTAGGTTTATTAAGTTAGATAGTGGCCATTAAAACTTGTTTGAACTGCTGACCCAGGTATTGTGCTCACTAGATGCACTTTAAGCCTTTTATAGATTTCTCTAGTTTAGTTAAAATAAAAATCCCTGATCTATACTATTTTCAGGTGGTTCTTCTTGCCCGAGTATCTGTGAGGTCCCACATGCTTTTCGGAGCATATGGCCACAATTAATGTGTTTCAGGGTAGCTTAAATGATTCAGAGGTGACTCATCGCTGAGCATTTCATGGTTTTTTTTTTCATTTTTTTCAAAGCATTTTATTTGTGTGTTGTCTGGCCCAGGGTTATCCTACTTGCTTCTGCTATGATTCGGTGAGTTACAATTCTGATTGGAAACGATTTGCAGATCATATCTGATCGGGAATCCAGTACAAAGAACAATTAAATGCAAGTGATATTCAGGAAGTAAATGATATTTGCAACCCTATGAAGGTCAAGACCTCTAGCAGCCTTCTAACCACATTGTGTACTCAAGGGCCTATATCATTTCAGTTGGGTCAGTCATGCTATGAAATATTTAGATGTTAGGTTATTTTCAGACCTGGCAGTGATAAACTTAAGATAGTTGGAGTAGACTGCCTTCTGGCTAAACTGTTTCCCTCCATCTGGACAAGGTTTGCTTTCTTAAGTATTACAGAGCTGATCCTATTTGCCAGTATTTAATTTTCCCAGTATTAATTCGATTTTTTAACTTATAATCTCAGTAGGCCAAGCACATAAAATGTCTACACTTTTAGTGTGTTTTTTTTCTGTCATCATTGGGCGCAATTGTTTAAACGGTATATTTAACTAAGGGGGTGTAATGTGATTTGTCCCCTATAAAAACATCTTTGTACTGCTCTATAGTTTTATTTTTTGTGAGAAGGTTATGGTGGAAATGTGACTAATTAGATGACAGTAGTTTGGGATTTCATCATTCATATGACACCTGAATACATTTTTTATCCAGTTGGGGAGGGATAGGTGGTTGCTGATATGACAGAAGCCTTCTTTTCTAGGCCTGCATTCTCCTAAAAAATGTTATGACTGCTTCAAGCAACAATTGCATCTAGGTTCTTGGTAGAAAACCCATTGTTAGTTTGTCTATTTAAGTTTTTTTGAGATCCCATACACCTAAGCACTATATGGGCAGAGAGGATATACACTAGTATAGAGGGGCTTTCAGTTTCTGCAACTGAAGCATATTCACCCTGTTCCAGTTGGATATGCATTGCATTGTTCTGTCTTATTTAGCAAGAACAACATGGACCAGAAAGATTTAACTCAGGCCTGCCTCTTACCAAAGGTGAGGGCAAAGTAGTCAAGGTTAAGCCCAGGTAATCAAACCATTAAGGACATGAAAATGGTCTGTTCCATTACCTAGGAGTCCCTTCTCTACCTGTCTTGCCCCTGTAACATTACTCCACAAACTACAATATATACTCTGGAATTTGCAGGTCCATGAGTGGACAGCAAGTTACAAAACTCGGTTTCATCCAGGTTGTGCAGTTAGATTGTTTGACAATTCTTATCTTTGAAATATGGGCATGGTTTCATCTCTTTTAGAAGGATGAGTTTGAGTACAAAAATGGCAGTTTCTTTTTTCTAGACTTCCTCTTCAAAGCCAGGAGAATAACACTTCTTAGACCATTCCTACTTTGGTCATCCTAATGGAGACCATGGAAACATTTTTACTAAATCTTTTTATGATGGCCGAGTATAAGATAAGAGCCTTCTCTAATATGATACCTTCCAGTTTCATCAGGTTATACAAGATTTACAAAGGATTATTTAAATGTTTCCACTATCGGAAAGTCTGTACAAGTTTTTCCTGAAACATTTGCTAGTTGCTTGATATCCCTAGACAATAGTTTTGGTTGTTGCCAAAGTTTCATGGGGGAACTGCCTCAAAATATTGAATTTAGGAAATCAAGTAAAAAAGCTAGGGCATGTCAAATGATACGGCATTTCACATTTTTGGTAAGGCTTTTAGGAGACACTACTCTTTTTACATGTGCTCACCACTGCAAGAAAGTGTCACACTAAGAGATGAAAACAAATGAAACTTCTTCATTTAATTTTGTGAGATGAACAGTCGGAGAAATGCTGTAATATGGAGGTATCTGCAGAGAAATTAAAAGGACAGGATCCTTTACTAGACTATGGCTAAAAATGACACTACATTTAAATAATATTTGAATACTACCTCTCAGAGGTAATGCTTATAAAGGTGTCTGATAAGGGAACTATATAAGGAGCAGACTACTCTATTCAAAAAACTTAACTGAAGATGATGGTGCAGAAATGCAATCTATTTAGACTACAGTTTCAAGATGTGCAGTTCTGTGAAGCATTCCCAAGTTTCTGTGTTTGCCCATACCTTACTTGGATAGAAGGAAGTTTATCTGTTCACTGTGAGAGAGGGAGCTTTGAGCAGCCTATCTGTCCCTGGAGGAGTGGTTCCAGCCCAGAAATTAGTAGTTTATTGGCCATTTGGGGCTAATTTCTATCTCTTTCATTTCCCTGCTATAAAACCCACATTTGCAAGGTTTTTGCGCTAGTATACAGCTCAGCAAGCTCCTGCCTGGGGCCCTGCAGAGTTCTACAGCAGCAGAGAGACAAAAGAGAGACTTTGGAGTGATCAAGTATAATTCTTCTGTATTTTCTTGCTGCCTTTAGCTAATTCCGCCTAAAACGCCAATTTTCTAGAGTTTCTATGATTTAAAAAGCTTGTTTCAACTACATATTGTACTTATTTTACTGCCTGCACTTTAACAAAGTATTTTTTGTGTTAAAATTACCTGTTTAACTATTGTAGGCTATACACTCAAGTGTGAAAGCCATTTCTGTGCATTTAAAGTGTTTTTTGATTATATCTGCTTTATTTTCTGAAAAAAGAACAAAAAAAAAAATACTTGTTTTCCTGCCTTTCTAAGCTAGTATAATCCAGTTTTCAGGTTAGTGCTGAATTCAGGGCTGTGTTACAAGTTTCTGTGTTTGCCCATACCTTACTTGGATAGAAGGAAGTTTCTCTGTTCACTGTGAGAGAGGGAGCTTTGAGTCGACTATCTGTCCCTGGAGGAGTGGTTTCAGCCCAGAAATTAGTAGTTTATTGGGCATTTGGGGCTAATTCCTATCTATTTCATTTCCCTGCTATAAAACCCACATTTGCACGGTTTCCCATGCTGGGCAGCGCCGGTTAGCTAGGGTATAACTATTCCCGGCTCCACAAAGTTTACTCTTCAATTTTTCCCTTTGAACTAGACAAACTTTCAACTTCACTCACACCGTTCACTTCTCATCCTGGCACTTGCTCAAAACTCATAGCAAGCATTATTAAACCTTAGCACTAGACCCCCCTATACTGTAGAGAAGGACAAGACTCTCTATTCGACCTTACCAGCCAATCAGTAAATCAGTTCACTGTACCTATCCTGGCATGTCCAAAGGGCAGTTTCAGGTGTACTCTCTGGTCCAAATGGTGAATCTGGGCATTTTGAGGCAATATTAAAATTGCCTTATGTACACAGACAACCCTCTCCTCCTTCTACCAAACACTAATACATGCGAGAGATGCAATTATACAACCAAATTGGAAGCTAAGCTCTTTCAACCCAAGACTGGACCAGGCAGTCAAGAGGAGAAGGGAATTACTTGCATCACACCACCAGTCTCAGATAGACCTATGAAACCAGCAGCAGCAAAAAACACACATAAATACACAAAAACATACTTGGAGGCTCTAAATAAAAATCTGCAAAAGCAACAGAGACCTCCAAAGCAGGCATCCAAGCAACCTCCACCCTCCAGCATAAACCATGAAACACATACTTCACAAAACCAGTGTGCCACACAATCACAGCACTTAAGGCAAAAATAACATACAAGACACACTAGTAATAGGTGACTCTATAGTCAGGCACACTGACGTCCCACACACTAGGCTGAACAAGGAGAAGGTTGCTGTTAGCTGCCTGTCGGGTGCCAGGATCCGCCACATAACACAAGCACTCAGGTCACTCCAGAACAAGTACAAATATGACTCTGTCATTGTCCATGTTGGTGTGAATGACCTGAGCCATACCTCCCTGGACTACATGAAAAGAGACATGGAGGAGCTCTCTGATCACATAGCCCAGGCCGGTATGACCCTGACCCTGAGTAGCATCCTGCCCTCATCAAGAATTATACCACGGTATAGAGAAAAAATTATCAATTTCAACAATTGTTTAAGCTTCTGGTGTCATTCAAAGGGGATCCAGTGTCTGTCAGCCTGGGATGACATGCTCGACAAGCCACGCTACTTCGCTAGAGACGGCTTGCACCTGTTACCCTTAGACTTTCGAATACTGGCCAAGGCTCTTGCCAGCCCCATAGTGCCTTTTTTAGGCAAGGCTCAAAAGACAAACCCACCGCCGTAAATAGCGGAATTAACAAAAAAGTTAGGGTAATGCTACTCAATTCCAAGTCTAAATCTCAAAATGCATGCACTCAAGGCACTACTCAGTATGGAGAAAATTGATATATGTGCAGTAACAGAAACCTGGTTTAAGGCTCCAGAGAGCACCCCAGCACTATCAGGCTACAACTCATACCATACATTTCAGCCACAAAACCCAGGCTAAAATAGAAAAGGCAGGGGGGTATCCATATTTATCAAGGACACCCACACCTCCAGGCTAGTGGTACAGCACGATGCTTCAGAGATCATCCACATGCAACTAACAACTGGCAAAACTTCTATTCAAATTATAGCTTGCTACAGATCACCCACCATGTCCCAGGACCCCCACTCTGCATTCCTGAAAACACTGGGAAACATAAAAGTCCTACCAAACACCCTGATAGTGGGTGATTTCAATTACCCAAACATTAACTGGGAGAAACACTCAAGTACAAACTCCCTTGCCCAACATTTCCTAGAATTTATAAACTCAAATACCCTGGATCAACTCATCAACACCTCCACCTGAGGTGACAACATATTGGACCTGATCATCACCAACATGGGTGACTGGTGTTCCACACTAGATGTCAACCCCTCATTGGTTAGATCTGACCATAAACTCAGCACACTGATATCCACATTCTGCCACCACTCCCAGTCAAAGAAACTACCATGAAAAACTTTTCAAAAGCAAACTTCACGTTACTTAAGACCGAGGTGGGAAGTTTCAAAGCCTCCATGCTAAAGGATAGCGCTGTCCAAGCTGCAAAATCCTATACTAGTGGACTCTATGGGCAACTACAAGAATGCCTGGATTGTGCTATCCCAAACAAAATCAAGACTCACTACTCCAAGAAAGAAAGGAAACCAGTCTGATGGACCCCTGCCATAAACAAGCTATACAATAGAAGGAGGAAACTAGTACAGAAAAGAGTAAAATCCCAAGAAGGGAATACATCCCTGATCAGTATCAGCAATAAACTACGTTCCCTCATAAAATCATCCAAGGCTAGCTTTGAAAGAAAAATTGCCATGGACTCCAAAGTTAACCATAAGGCATTCTTTAGCTATGTCAAGAATCTAAGTGGCAATTCTCAGATCTGCTCGGAGTTAGTGCAGAATGGCATAAAATACACTGAACCGACCGATATAGCCAACATCCTGGCAGACAGGTTTAGTGCAAGCTTCACCCCCCTCTCACCCCCAAAAGGGCCCATAACTATACAAGAAGAATGTAGTGCCCCTGAAATCACAGACATGCAGGTTAAAACAGCCCTTTTCAAAGCCAAAAACACAGCATCAATGGGACCAGATGGTGTCCCAGGCTGTGTCCTACACAAGCTCAAAAATGAACTAACCCCTCACCTAAACACACTGTTTAAACTCAACCTCTCCACAGGCTATGTGCCCACAGAGTGACACTCAGCAATGGTTACTCCACTCCACAAAGGTGGAGCCACAATGGACCCCGGGAACTATCGCCCTATAAGCCTGACTAGCTTGGTCTGCAAAGCTATGTAGCACGTCATCATGGATCTCATTAACAGAGACACTGGGAACCTCCAAACACTGGAGCCTCCCCAGTTCGGCTTTGTTAAATGCAGATCATGCCTCCTAAACCTGGTGGACTTCTTTGAGACAGTTACCAAGGCTATAGATGAGGGAAAGGTAGTCCACACAGCCTACCTAGACATTGCAAAGGCCTTCGACACCAATCCCCACTTAGGTATTATAGACAAGCTCACCAGCCTGAACATAAACCTCTACGTCACAAGATGGATTGCCAACTGACTCACGGACAGAACCCACATGGTAAGAGTTGCGGGTGATAGGTATGACTCTAAACCAGTTACAAGTGGCATTCCCCAGGGATCAGTCCTAAGACCCTTCCTGTTCAGCATATACTTCTCAGAAGTACAGGCAAGCACAGGAGGACCATGGCTGACCAAGTTCGCAGACAACTGCAAACTAGGGGCTATAATTGACTCTCCGGCTGACACAGACATCCTCCAAAAGGGTCCCACTGAGACAGATACCTGGTGTCAAAACCATGGCCTCAAGCTAAATGACAAAAATTGCATAGTCATCTCCTTTGGAAAAAACAAAGTACCCACAAACTATCATATAGGTGGTAGCCCCCTAAATATGGAAGACGTAATAAGGGATCTGGGGACCCAAGTAGACAGTAACCTCTCCTTTGATAATCACATTGCCAAAAGTGGTTAGAAAATCCTTCTATGTGGCCCACCTAATCACAAAAGGGTCTGCATCCAGATCAAAAGAGGTTATTGGACCCATCTATGCATCACTCATCAGACCAGTCATAGAGTACAATGCCCCATTTGAGATGTACCTTACAAGACACCTGCAACAACGGGAAAGACCACAGAAATACCTCACCAAGAGGATCACTAGCCTCAAGCAGATGCCCTATGCAGCTCGACTGAAGAAACTCCAGCTGTACTCTAATGCATATCGCCTACTCAGTAGTGATCTCTGCCTGACATACAAGGCCATGTCCAACCCAAAATTGATGGACATGCTCCACCTAAAGAAAACCATATCCCCTCAAGCCACATGCTCCAGGCATCTAAACCTCACCACAACAATAAATAGGGCGTACTGGAGGGATAGATTCCTGTCTCAGAGACTTCCCATGCTCTGGAACAAGATTCCAATCCACATTAGGCAGAGCTCTTTGCTAACCCTCTTCAAGAGAAACCTTGACAAGTGGATGGGAAACAGAAAGTTTTTCCCAGGGATCACTTCAATGGCTCTGCTGGACAGAGGCATAGGGAACTAATCTAAGGGGGCGTCTCTCTCGCTCTCTCTCTCTATATATATATATATATATATATATATATATATATATATATACATATATATATATATATATATATATACATATTTTATATATATATATATATATATATATATATACACATACATATATACACACACATACACATTACCACATTTGCCTATTGACATACATACATTTTCCAAATAAGTTGTGGCTGTTTGGGTCATAGAAATACAACAGTAGCAGAGCAGGCTAGAGTTTCTATAACTTCAGCTACAGTACATTCTCATCATGCAGGATCCCCTGGAGTTCCTAGATCATCTGAGGGATGCCGTATCTCCAGCATACCCATCTCTACATAGCCTCCTAACAACTGACTGTGTATAATAAATAAATAAGGGAAGAGACCCAGGGGGCATCCTTACTAGGAAACACAACCACCTCATGTGATGTAACAGTTACTGTACTGTAGTATCCTCCCACATCTCCTCATTTTGTCATGTAGAGAAAGCCCAGTAACCATATGAAGGGATCCTCATTTCCACTGCTTGTATCTATGATCTCATTCTCTCTGTCTCAAGCCAAAGTTCATGATGAGAGATGTGATTGGGGGACATATACTGACTAGTAAATTGATATCACCATCCTGTGACTTGGATCATATTTCAAAGAAACAGTCCAGTACAACACCAGCAAAAATGTCACTGCTGCATTCATCTTCTGGCCTGTCTCTGTTTCCCTGCATACAATGAATATCTCATAAAATTCTATATTTAAAATGCATTAGTACATATGAATGTCTTGTAAATCCATTTATCATCCATTATAATGCTTTGTCTTACTGACTTATTCCCAACAAATGCTAATACCAACACATTACATCCTCTAAACAACCCATCAGTCTGCCATATATGGCCTGTGCCTCTATTCAGAACCATGCAACATCCTTGACAAATATTACTGGAAAGCAATACATAATTCAAGGCTTCTTCACTTCCTATGCCATCATAAAAAAAAAACTGTCAAATTTATACCACCTCTATATTAAATTACGAGTGGCAGGTGACACACAACCAGGTCCAAGCTTTACACACAGTAATCATAGGCAATATCATCCTCTTTGTCACTATGCTATATTCAACATTTCTACAAAATCCTGGGAGCATAAACATTAACCCCAGTACCAGTGATAGAAAAGCTGTAAAAATGTAATGCTGAACACGGACCACATAAACAGTAAATGGACTAGTCTAGAGGATTGGCTAGAGAGTGACCGTCTTCACATAAAAGACTTCACAGAAGCCTGACTGAAGGATATCTACTGCCCTCCCCCATACACCCATTTACAGAGTCACACTACATAATATTTTGTGGTAATAGAATAAGTGAGAGACATTGTGATGGTAGAGTGATGTTACTACTCAGTAAAGCCAGTCAGTTACCATGAAAAGTGTTACTAAAGCTACAGATAGTATTTAAAGAAATAGCAACTGGATCCTATTCAATGTAGCATAACGGGACACACCAACTTGCATCTTTACGTACCCGGTTTACCCCCACAACCGTTCTCAGTATCTCTGCTTGATTTTCCCACATAGTACAATACTCCTAGGAGACTTTGCTATCACTACCTTTTCAGTACCTTTATTTTATATATTTATTTGGACCTTGTTAACTGGGTTAGTCCAACTAGGACAATGGCCTCTTTTCAAGGAAGACCTGAGGTGGTACTCACACTGACTTAAGGAAATTTGGCCAAGGCACTGGGGAATTCAACCTACTTTTTTGAGTTGTTAGATGGTGGTGGAGGGCTCTTGTAGCAGCAAGGAAGAAGCCTAAAGGAAGTAGCAGCATGGAGGAGGAGAGAAAATCTATGGAGAGTTTGAAGATGGAAAGTGGGTATTTATAGAAAAATTTGTTTGATATGGACCTTCAGAATGTAAACAAAGATCCCTGTCGATGTTACAAATGAGCACCATTTAGCTATCTATCATGGAGAAAGAAGTAAGTGAGTTTCTTGAAGTGGTGGAGATAACATAAATGGCATTAGGAGGGCGTGCAGATGATCTTCTGTTAAAAATAATTGAGCAGAATGACCCAAGTGACAGTTCTGCTCTTTCATGGGATGACAAGGCAGATTACCATCCTCAGCACTTTCAAAAAGTTATGTGGAAAACAAACCAGGTGATGTGATAACACAGAATGCAGCTGTTAAAATTTATGTAGCAGTGACAGAATTAAAAGAGGAAAGCAGCAAAAAACTCAAAGTGTCTGTTTTTGTGACTGCAGATAATACAGAAACTAAAACATATGCTGTAGTAACAGCAGGCAAAAAAGGAGAACAGCAACAAGCTGTAAGTAAAACTGTTTTTAAAAAGAGAAGAAGACCACCAGTGAGAATAAGAACAATGACTGACTCTGTCCTAGAATGATATTATGTGTGGGACAATTAGGCAGCTTGTCTGGTTTTAACGTTTAAGAAATCTGGTCTTTTATGCATATTGTGACAAGCTTTTTGTGACTTAACCTTTGAAATGGATGGACTGATGATGAAATTTCTAGAACTGTGTAACAAAAAGAAGGACATTTATCAGTGGAATGATGATTTGTTTTCTGGTCGTAACTTAAATGTTAAAAAGTTACTTTGTAGTTTAGAACTGATTCACTGGAAGAAAACTGTGTTAAAAGTGCATGCAGGGTCTGTGTGAAACTGTTGATAATGTACAAGTTAGAGATGAGAGAAACTTATGGAATGCAGGGTAGAGGTTGGAAGCTGTTTTGAAATCTGAAAAAAATATGGTGAAACACTTACCAAGTGTTATTCTTGTGGCTGACCATAGAGGGACATTAAGATATGCTGGCCAACTTAAATAATGTGTCTTTTGTGGGTATTTTTCTTTCTTAATTAATGATTGTGATAAGGCACAATGTAACCAGTGCTGGGAGAAAGAACATACAGCAAGGTGTGTGCCTAAATGTAGGTTGTGTAAAACAGGGAGTCTTTTGGATGGATTGTGAAGAGTAAACAGTAAATAATGAAAAAGAAGAGGAAAGACAAGAAAACATACACAAGGAAGGACAAAAGGCTGGGAGAAAGGGTGAACTTGGTGAAGAAAAAAGCTGTAGAAGAAAAAATATCGGAGGGGAAAATGTGGAGTGAGAGAGAGAGAGAGAGAGTGCATGCAGGAAGACAGGTCAGGAGAATGGATTGATACTATAATTTTTTGAAGTTCTAGCCCATGAAAAATCTGATTTTGAGGATCATGGATTATTTGCACATAAACCCAGGGGAAAATCATTTGGGAAAAGAGCTGACATACCAAAATTAAAATTTAAAAACATTTCCCATAAACTTAAGAAAAATTAAAAGCAAGAGTTTTGGAGTACTTTCAATAAATTTGAACAGTATTATTAACACTGTAGGAAGGATAGGGATACTTGAATGATATCTTAAATGTGATGTGGATTTTATTCTGTTAGAGGATGTAACATTCTTGCCAAGTGAAGAAAGACTGCAAACAGAAACATTGTGAGATTCATATATAATATGGAACTTAGGAAATGAATATTGTTCTGTAGTGGCTGTGTTTAATGTTAGATGCAACATTGATAAGGTTAACTTTTGAGGATGTGAGAGAGAGAACATGTCTATAAAATTATAGCATTGTATGCATATATATAACTAGTAAGAAAATAGAGAATCTCTTTCATCAAATATTGGACTACATGATGACTAAACTGAAAATTATAATTGCAGTGTACTTTAATTAAGATTTAATGGGAAAATATAAAAATAAAGGGAAGGGTATGAAAAATAAAGGAAGTAATAACACATGATAAATTAGCTGTTTGGAGCAAAGGTCAATGGACTTATAGAAGAGGGGAGGGGCATTTGGATCTGAAATTGATTCTTTGTATCATCAGAAGGCTTGGAGGTAGCAGATGGGAGATACAGTTATGACATGATTTTCAAATCATTTACCAGTATGGATGGAGGTGATGGAACAAAGAGAGTTTATTAAAATATAAAATGGACTAAAAAATTTATGAGAAATTATGGGATTATTGGAGAGTGGGAGGTACTGCAGTTATAGAAGGATCATATAACCATGACTTCTATAAAACTAGTCTGAATGGTGGATTGTGTTTTAAAAGACTTATAAAAAAGTGTCTTTTTTCAATGGCAGGATGATGTGAGACAGTAAAGTATAGGAAATGTTTAGAAATGTATTAAAGAATTTAAAGAATAATACATGAGAAATTGAGAAAAAATAAGGTACTACTGTTTAGGCAGAGAAATTTTTAACAAGGGAGAATACAGGCAGTATCTGCATATGCTGGTAAAATAGAATTGAGGATATTAATATAATGAGGGAAATAAAAAAATGTAAAAGGAGAGGTAAAAAGAACACACAAGAAAATTAAGAATATTGTAGTACAGCATGTGGGAAATATGTAAAAATGGAAAATAAAAAAAATGGAAAGTAAAAAAAAAAAAATTCCAGAACAAGTTAAGGAATAGTTTGGAAAAAATAAATTAATATTAGTGAACTGAACTAAGAACTTAGGAACATAAATTTTGATTCAATATCAGGCCCAGATGATACAGAGTATGTAATGTACAAGAAAATAATGGCTTGGCAAACAGCATATTTTGTAAATATACTAAATGAATGGCTGAAGGAAGGGTTTGTTTATGAAGAGCTATGCAGTGGGATATTAAACTTTATATGGAAGAAAGATGAGAAGAGTGAAATAAAAATGGGTGCTCATCACACTAATTAACAAGGATTATACATGTTTTATGAAAATAATACAGAGGAAAAATTAAAGAAAGATGAAGGATATTATGGAAGAAAGTATATAATGGTATAAAAGGGAAGGGATGTCTAGAATTGTCATTGGTTGTGAAAGAAAATTGTGGATGATACAAGTAAAAGGGAGGATGCAAAACTTATGGTCTCTGATGTTAGTAAGGCATTTGATACAGTAAGGCATGATGTTTTGTAGGATGCTGTGGAGAAGTACAGAGTAAGTAACAGAATTAGTAGTGTGTGTATATCAGCATATCAGAATAATAGAGCGAGTGTTAGTGAATGGTTGACTGAGTAAAGAAATATGCATGGAGTATGGTATAAGACAAGGAGACACGAGTAGAATATTGTTTGCATTTGTAATGAATGTGATAGTGAAGCAGATTATAAAATGTAAGATACTAGATAGTGATTCAAAAGGAGATGGTTATTCTAGTAATTTTGACATACATAGATGATATTGTTGTAGTTTCTAAGAACAAAATATGGATGTGGAAAGTGTTTTTAAACATAAATGACCTTGAAGAAAGATAAAAGTAAGGGTTTGGGTGATGTAGTAAAAATTGGAGGGGGTGTATTTTTCAATGAATGAAGTGGCTTTGCTAGGGATATAATTTAGAAAACATATTGTAGTTATGATTCAATGGAAGAGTTTGATAAAAGAAATGAAACAAATATGTCTTCTGTGGAGGATGTATACAGTAACATGCAGGAAAAATGTTTATCTAGTGAATTTTGTATTAATGGAAAAATACATATATGATCCCAGAAAAAAATATGAAGAAGAAATTGTATAATTGTGTGTTGTATAAGAGTAAAGATGAAGGGGAGGGGGTTAAGTTGACTAAATCCAGTTGTTTGTTCTACTTCTTTAAACTTTTATAAAACATTAGCATGGGTAAAGGAAGAGAATTAGAAATTAATAGTGAGAATGTTTAAATGCAAGTAAAAAAAGTTATGGGAAATATGAGAATAAGAAAACAAGAAAAAAATATGCAAATGAAATTAAAACTTATCAGGAAAAAAATCTAACATGGAAAATAAAAATTGATGATTTAGATAGATAAAAATGTGTGGTTTAGTAAAATGAATCCATGTGAAAATTTACTGTAAGACTTGATTAAAGCATTTAAAGTAAAGAAAAAAATGGTCCAGCAAGATAACAGAGTATCAGGATTTTCTATGAAGGCTGGTAATCAATAAGTTACCAGTAAAGCAGAATATGTCCCTAAAAAGAAAGTTGAAAGAGTATGTTTATTGTGTGAGGAGGACGAGACAACAGAGCATTTTTTAAAATGAAAGAATGCTGAAGCTATGAAAAAACATTTTGTGAAGAAAAAAATGAGAATACTATGACATAAAAGATATATGAATATGATTATAAATGGATATTATAAGACCAAGAAGAAAAAGATGTGAGAAAAGTAGATAAAAATTTATTTTATGTAATATGAGTAATTTGAAATGAAAGATTGAATGGAATTTTGTTTAATGGGAAATGGAGTTTGGCAGATATAGTTCGAAAAATTTAGATCATGGTACTGGATGATGGAGTGAGATTTATTATTGAGGAACGGCAATGAGGTGAGGATGTGATAAGGAAAAACAGTAAATAATAAAAAAATAGAAATGTGTATATATGTGCCTCTAAATATGATCGTTTTGTAATTTTTTTTATGCTGTGTTAAATAAAGAACCCCTACTCTTGGGAGGACTCTTTGTGAGGTAATTACCAGGTTGTAATAGAAGGCTATTACTGGTGATTGCTAAATCTAACCATAAAACCAAGGCACCAGAAGTATTTCTAAAGAAAGGAAGCCACACCAAAATTGTTCCAAGAAAGGCTGTATGAGCACTTTTGTTCCTTTAGTCACTTTCAACAAAACGAAACTTCATCAGATAGAAAATAACACATAATTTCCCCCTTTTTAAATACCCATGAAGATCATGTGATCTACAGCCATTACTTAAAAATTCATCATACTTTAAACACATTAATAAAAATCTAATCATTATATTTAAACAGTAAAAACATACACATATTGTTGTTAAAAACCTACTACTTGGAACTTCCTAACCTACTATTTATATTAATGAGTGTGCAATTCCCGCTGATAAATTTATTAATTTATTTATTTGTTTAAACTACTACCCCAGTCACCAACTAAAACCTGCACAACAACCACCCACACAATAAAATATTCTTGCATTTATAGTCACTTCCAATGGTTATATAACTAATCCATATATTCTTAGTTTTCCCATTTAATTTAAATATTTTCTACTCTCATATTAAGCATACTATTAACTGATATTCTATCATTTAAGCCTGGTTTCATGGTTGCATTCAATAACACCTGCCAAAAGGTCTCCCTAAATTCAAGAAAATTGGCCAAGTTACCTCCTCTCTCCTGTTTTTTGACCTTCTCCAACACACAAAACCTAATTTTTTTAAAATCCTTACACGTAACACTATGCCTATATAGGGCATTCATACCCTCCCGCTTTTTAATAGCATAATTGTGTTGGTATACTCTCTTTCTCAATTCATTTTCAGTTTTACCTATATAATAGGCCTTACAGGTTTGACATAGGGCAACATATACAACCCCCTTTGTCCTACAGTTATAATTACCTTTTATAGTGACTGATGACCCTGTCATACCCCTCAATAATCAAGTTCTTGGTCTCGTAGATAAATCTACATTCCCTACAAAATACACAAGCACTCATCTTCCCCATCATCATCCTATCCTCTTTATTCTGACTTCTTTCAAAAAGGGTCTTAATGTTATTTCCCTTTCTATACACTATCCTTGGGCTGGGGCCTAATTTGTCAATAAGACAAAAGGCACCAACCACTCCATTACAATTTTTCTACAATATTCTATGAATTTCTGTTGAGTGTTCATCAAATGTTAAAGTGCAGCTAAATGAGCCCACTTGTGTATTTTGTCCACCCATTGCCACATCAGGACTTTTTAACAAGGGTGGGTAACAATCCATCCTTCCATCTGTAACATACTTTCCCTGTCCCTCAACCAATGTTTTAGGGTATCCTCTAGCGAATAACATCTCCTTCAAGATGCCAATTTCCTCCACAATTTTTTTATGTTCACTAGTTAATCTGGATACTCTTATTTGTCCTTTAATAAGATTCCTCTTCTGCCAGAATGGATGTTCACTATCTAAGATGGAAGCAGTGAGCAGAGATGAGCTGAAGAAGAAGAAAAGGGGAACTGTAATTCAAAAGGAAAAAGATGAGCTGAATATTGTGACATTAGGAGGTCAGGATGACTGTTTTACAAAAAATTTTGGATGAAGCAGAACCAGAAGAATCAGAAGCCATGCAATGGATATGGTAATAGTGAAAATATTTGGCAGTGAGGAAATGACAAAGAGAAAATGATGCTGTAAACAATAGCATGGATACAAAGGGGACATGTGTGGCCTGTGTAGTAACTTGTTTTAAGAGCATATTCTTTGCTGGGCTGCAGGAAAATGGACCAGAGAGTGATAAATAGATAGCAACTGATAGCAGTGTTTCCATGGAAAATAAAAAACTTATGAATCAATAGTAGCAGGGTCCACTGAAAGACTACAGAAAGAAAAGGATGTGCAGGGGCAGAAATGACAGACTGGAGCTATTGAAAGCTGCAGAAAATGGCCTGTGGTGAAGGAAAAAACAGCAAATAAACAGGTACAATGTTGTTATGCCCTTTGGATTCAGTTTGTCTTATATTATGGCAGTATTACATATAGGAACTGAAACACTCTGTGAAATAACTTTTGAGAAATGTATATTAGCAAAATGTGTTAATGACTGTGAAAGAAGTAACATATCTCCTTGGATTTCAAAGGACTATGCTTATCAAAATTTAAATGTACAGTTAAAAAGAAAACAATTCAGAATGACTGAGACAGAAGAAAATGCATTAGCATGTTTTCTAAACTTTAAGAAGTCACAATGTGCTTGATATTAAAATGTTGTGAATCACAGAAAAGTATGGCCTGGAGAATGGGACATTTATGTAACTTTAAAATCAGGAAATAAGTTACAGCATATGGCTAATGTGATATAAATAAATGGGGAAAAGGGAGTGTTAATACTAGGGGAAGACAAAAGCATGTTTTTTTTAATTTATTTTTTTCTGTCGGAATAAATCACATTTAATTCAGGATTGTACAAAAAGAAGGTGTGAGCAGCACAGAGAATTTGGACATTCAAGGAAAAAAAATGTAAACTGTATTATAGAAAATGTGGAAATGAGGACCACCAAAATTATCTGCATAAGGGGACAAAGTGCTGATGTCAGAATCAGTTCTAAGATGTACTTAATTCCTATGGTTATACTGCAGATACACTCTACAGCTCAATCAATATTCTCTTGTCATGTTTGAAAACATTGTGGAGTGTTAAAAGGAAGTGACACATGATATTTTATACATAGGCATCAGCTATAGCATATCCCAGGTATTTCAGTGCCATAGTATATAGAGAGCATATGACTTCTGACCACATCAAAGAAACAAAGAAATCCACTGGCAGGATATGCAATTCTTTTATTACATCCGTTGAACAGATGTAATAAAAGAATTGAATGTCCTGCCAGTAGATTTTCTTGTTGTTTCTATGATGTGGTTTGAAATATTAGTTATTTCTATGTTTTGGTGAAGAGTATTTGACTTCTGCTCAGACTGTGGTATGCAGGACATTCTCAAAATATATCTTTATGTTGCTGTCATTACACATGAAATGAAAAAATCTCTATATATTTTAAATCCTATACATTAAACCAGAAAAAAAAAAACATTTTATGACTGCAACACCATGACTTTGCAAAAATTCCATGTGCTGAGGGAGGGGGATAATTAGCTGAAGTGTTCAGAAGTGAGCTGCATTTAATTCCTTAAGAACAGAATGGCAGGGTGCATTTTTGTCAGGAAATATTCCTGCAAGTTTTATTAGGAAGTAATAAAGGGAGATGATATATGTCCTTTTATATGCAAGTAATGAATATAAGGTTTCACAGGCATTTTCACTGTCATACACTGGCATGCTGCATTATTATACTCAGTTTAAATTATTAATGGGTAAATGTCTTCTACTTAAGCTGCAGTATACCTCAAATATCTAGAATATATATATATATATATATATATATATATATATATATATATATATATATATATATATGCCAAGCTGTTATTGTATTGGAAGTAAAAATCCTATATATTTCTTCAGGAAACTAAAATTTTGTGACATAAACTTTGCATCACTAAAACTCCTCAAGCTGAGGGGGCAATACGCTGATGTCAAATTTATCAATGAGCTGCACTGAAATTCCTAGGAGCTAAATGGCAGTCTTAGTTGTGTTTTATAGTAGAGCACACTCTGGTCATTCCCTGAGAACTTTTAAAGACAGGGAGCAGAAATTTGACACTTTTTACAGAGAGACCAAATGAATGGTGTTGCAGGCAGTTCACTACCATAGACTGGTATGTTGCATTATAATTAGTTTCTATACTGAAGTATGTAACATATGCCTAGAATACACCTTTTCTGACATTTCATTATACCAGAATTAAAATCTTGTACATTTCATCAGTCAAAGTGGTATAACTTGTCATCTTAAAACTTCATGTGCTGAGGAGAAAAGGGCTGAAGCCAAATTTAGAGTTGATCTGCCCTGAAAAAAAACAAAGGTTAGATTATTATTCATACATGTAATTTTTAGTTATCCTGTTGCCACTCCTTGAAAGTTTTGTTAAGAAGTTTAAAGGAGGATTGCTATATAGCCTTTTTTTCATATATACCAGTTGTAGAACTAGACGTTACTATCATAATTTGACATGTTGCATTATAACAGTTTTCCACTAGGAGTACATATTGTGATAAGAGCATACCCAATTTCTCATAATGGACTTGCCATTTCATCAAAACTATACTTCTCTTGGATAGGGACATTTTTCTCAATGGATTTATGATTTAGCCCTCCATGCTATACTCTGTTACATATCATCTACTCAGAAGCGATTTCTGCTTAACATGCAAGGCTATGTCAAACCCAGAGCTGCCGGACATGCTACACTTAAAGAAATCCCAATCCCTCAGAGCCACATGCTCCAGGGATCTAAACCATGTCATCACAATGAACAAAACATGCTGAGGAGATAGGTTCCTGACCCAGAGACTCCCCATACTCTGGAATAGACTGCCCATACATGTCAAGCAGAGTGCCTCTTTGGCCCTCTTCAAAAGGAACCTTGACGATTGGATGGGAGATAGGAAATTCACCCTGGGGATCACATCAGTTGCCCTGCTAGACAGGGGTCCAGGGAAGTAAATATGGTGGAAGAAATAGCCAGGGAATTGTTATGGCTAGGCTTGTGTAGGCCCTAGGGCTGATAGCCTAGTACCAACCTATGAACCTATGAAGGTATGTATGTGTATTTAGAGTTAGAATCATCATCTGAGTTAATTCTCTGGCTGAGGACCATGACATATAACTCTTGAAATTTGCTACTACATTTGAAACAGTTTTGATATCTGTTTTTTTTTTTTTTTTTATTTAGTACACCTCTATATGTTCATGTGAAATAATAATAATAATTATTATTATTATTTATAAAAAGTAGTATTTTCTGGCATTTTAAATTTCATAGCAAAATATGCATACTTTTCATTTTCTGACTGACATGCACATATTGAAATATATCTATCTGCTTTTCCTAAATGCTTTTAGGCAATACAATATGTAGGGTAAGGCTGACAACCCATTTTTCTTATCCTTAATATTTCTAAGAATATTCTGAAGCTGTACTAAGATATTGTACTTCATAGGCAGGCTCAGAGTCAGGGAAGAATGGTAAAGGTAGTTGATGGTACTGGGATGCTGGGCTGCACCACCTCCAGGAAGAAGATTTTATTTTTTTCCTTTGAAAATATTTTGTTTTCCAAGTAGTTAGGACTTGGAATGCACATAGTTCTGACTGATGTATAAATTATAAAGTAGAAAAATAATTAAAATAAAGTTGGCTTACTCAACTGGTTTTACAAACAGCCTCGTATTAACTCTTATTCCCAAACAGAGAATAAGGTGATTATGCTGCTTTTGGGGGTACAGGTACAAAATGTCATTTGAAAAGGGGCTATTTGAGCTGTTCAGAAAAGTAGAGAGCACTGAGCAGCCATTTCTACTTGGATCAAGCTACATCAGGTGACTTGTGCCTAAGCTTGCCTGAATGAAAACAAAAGGGATGTTGTCAGAATCGATGAGTTATTTCAGACATTGTAGTGAGTGGAAAGAAATTAAATATGTTATGTTTTATTGCGTTTTTATTTAAAATAGTCTACTGCACATGATCTCTGGAGCTGTTCTGGTTTATTCAGATTAGTTTGAATTCACCACCCATCACACAAAATAACTTTAACCCTCACCTTATTAGGTATGATTTTGTTTTCTTCAAGCCCCGTTCTACTTTTGAACTCTGCACCACTATGTAACTTTTTAAAAGGGGGTTGTCTAAAGAATTATTGCAGAGCATAGGGAAATGTTTCATCTTAGCAAAAGAAAAACAAATCTTTTATAAACACATGTATGCATAATAACAATACATTTTGTTAAACATGAGTAATTCAGTATTTTCTTTTAAATAGTTAATGTTATCATTGGTTTGCATGTTAAAGTGATTACTGTTTCCTAGTTTGTCATGATTTTCCCAGCCATAATACTGACCTAAATGAATGACGGAAACAGCATACTCTATGTGCCTTTTTATAAGAAGGCGTACCTTCTCTACATCAGATGGTCTGGTTTGGAACTAGTTTGTTAGGCTGTGGTATAGACAGTTTCCATGTATTCCAACAGTTTCCTTATGCAAAACTGATATCTTGTATGGCATAGTATATTGCAAAGTTATTTTGAAAACAAGGACATTAATTAGTACATATAGCATGCAAACATTTGCTGGGAATGTCTGAAATAAGATCAGATTGATACATTCTTCTGTGGGACCAGAATGCATTCTCTTAAAACTCTGAATTAATTCTGAAGTGCAAGTGCTTAAACTCCATTACTATGTATTTTGCTACCAAGAAAATATTATATCAGCCTACTGGAGTTTTAGCATTTTTCACAGTCTTTTCCAGGAAAAAGTAACATCTTACTTAAAGGCTAGTCAGAGGACTATGTTGTTGTATAACATAACCTGTCGGTCATGAAGAGCTGTGTAACTACGAGGTGACATTGTCTCAGCACACATTGATTTCATTTACAGAGATAAACAATAGCTTTTGTTAAAGATGCCACTTATTGAAGACATTTGATGGAAAATGAACTTTCCTTGACCTGATGCAGCATTGAAGTCTACCATAAGAAAGTTTGTTGGGTAGCAAACCCCATGCAGAGTGTGGTGCTTTGTGACCCACATAAATATGTTAACACTTTTTTATTATTTTTATCACTGTTTTGTGATGGCTTAGATTGCAAATGTTTTTTCCCTTTCCATGCTTGCCAACCATCAAGAATCTTACACCACTTCTAATGCACAAGCCCCAGCACTTCCTAAACTTTGTTAATATCAACATCCTGGAACAGTTGTTCCATTCTCCTACCACAGGTACAAACAGCCTTGACCTTGTATTCCTGAACATGGGGGCCAGTGTTCCTCACCCAATGTAATCATTTCTCTTGTCAGATCTGTCCATAAGGCAATCTTGCCTGAAATAAAAATTAAATCTGGAGATCCAGCAAAAACCAAAAATCTTTAGACACTATTCCAAGGCTAACCCCTCTCTCTATGAAGCAACACCTTGGCTAAATTCCAAACTCCCACAAACCCAGTAAACACCATAGCATATACTGAGCTATTTATAAAACCTGTACAGCCATATAGATAGCTGTGTAGAGTGAGCTGTGCCCAGTCATATTAGAATATGACAAAATCAAAAGATAATCCACCCCAGTGGAATCACAATATCAATTGGTTATACAACAAAAGAAATATTCTTCACCAAGGGTAGAAGGAACAAAGGCAATATAAAAGGCCTGTGATCAATCTAAACAGGTAGCTAAGAGGGTTAATAATTCAGAGGCTAAATTTGAAGAAAAAATAGCTTATAAAGCAAAGGACAACCATAAAGCTTTCTACAGCTATGCCCGTAACCTCAGGGGAAATACACAACAATGTGCAGAAATTATTATAAATGGCATCATCCACACTGAACCAGAGGCCACCATCAACCTTTTGGCTGACAGGTGCAGCTTGAATCCCCCCCCCATAGTCCAAAGGAAATATTGCATGCCACAATCCCCCCCACCCATTACTAAGGAGCAAGTCATCAATGCAGTTTCCAAAGCCAAAAACACTACATTAATGGGCCCCAGTAACATCATGGAATGTTTAATACATAGCATGAAACATGATCTTTCTGGTCTGCTTAATCACTTTTCAACTGGAACCTACAGCCAGGTTTTGTTCCCAAGGAATGGAAGATGGCTACAGTCATTCCCCTGCACAAAGGAGATCCAACCACTGATCTGGGTAACTACAGCCCCTTGAGTCTTATGAACCTCATATGTAAGGCCATGGAAAGAATTATCATGGACATGATAAATGAGGACATATGTAACCTGCAAACATTGGATCCATCATAGTTTGGCTTTGTTAAAGTAAAGTCATACCTATTAAATTTGGTGGACTTTTTTGAGAGGGTCACAAAAGCATTGGATGAATGACTGTGCACACAGCTTACCTCAACCTGGCCAAGGATTTTGATACAATACCTCACTCAAGCATTATAAACAAGCTTACTAATTTAGGTATAAACCCTTTTATCACCCACTGAATAGTCAACTAGCTCACTGATAAGATCCAAGAAGTCAAAATAGGTGATACCACTTCCAGCAAGAGGCCAGTCACTAGCAGAATCCACTAGGGCTCAGTATTGGTTCTGCTCCTTTTTGGAATCTATTTATCTGAAATGGAAGCAAATTCTGAGGGTTTATGGCTGACTACATTTGTAGATGATTGCAAGCTGTGGGCTGTCGTCAACTCCACTGCTGACACTAGCATTCTTCAAGAAGGTCTATTTCTAACTAACAAATGGTGCGAAAGCCATGGTCTTAAACTCAATTCTAAGAAGTACATAATTGTACCCTTTGAGATGTTAACCATTCCAGCTGATTACCATGTTGATAATATGCCCCTATGTACTGACTCAGTGGTCAGGGACCTGGGTACCCATGTAGACAGTGGCCTTACCTTCAACCACCACGTGGTCATGGTGGTGAGGAAATCCTTTTACGTTGTACAACTTATACCATCTAGAAACAAAGAGGTCATTAACCTACTGTATTACACCTTTATCAGACCAATGACAGAGTACAGTGCTCTTTTTGGTAGGTACCTGACCAAGCATACAAAAATAATACAAGGCATAATAAGCGTGTCTTATTCAGAGTGCCTTAAAGCCCTTTCCCCTCTACTCAGTCTCCTAAAGATTTCTTTTTTTTTTTTTTTAATTTTATTGATTTTGATTATAATGAAAACAATCACATAGACATATATAAGATAATTTACATTACAGATTTACAAATTGATAACATGTATTTATAGCATTTAAATATGAATATACGAATAACAAGGCAAAAAAACTAAAGTATGTACATAGACGTCCAGTATTTATACATTAACATACACTATAACCTTCCTTTTGTAACTTGTTATCATGAATGACAAGGAAAGTCAATTACCTTTATGCAAAATGATCATTTTTCCAACATATTTCGTAAGTTAACCCATAAATGATGTTCATATTTCTTTCTAGATGTTCTAGAGGTTATGGTTCTTATCTGTAAATGACTAACTTCTTTTAATAAATTAGTAAACTCAGAGAATGTAGGAGGATGTTTTGAAATCCAGTTTTTTGTTATGATCTTTCTAGCCACTGCCAATATAGTCCATAATAATGAGTATTTGGTTTTCCTAACACATTGTAGAACAGGTATATTAAATATGATTAATGATTTATTCAATATAAAGTTCTCTGAAAAATGTGCCTGTAAAAAATCATTTACTTTATTCCAAAAGATATTTAAGGTTGAACAGTCAAAAAACATATGTGCCCAGTTAATATCTACATTAGAGTTGCATCTATTACAGATGTTCTGTTTTTTATTAATTTTGTCCATTATTTGTGGTGTTTAAAGGGAACTATTCATGAATCTCCATGTGTAAATCTTCCATTTCAGAGAAAATTATGTTTTCCCAACTGATTGTAGCATATTAACTTTATCTTGCTCACTTGGGGAATTATGTGTAATTAAACTATAATAACTCTAGTAGTTATCTGTGCAAGAAAATGTTTCTTCTCTTAAAGGTCTATAAATAAAGGAGAGATTACCTGAATATGTATGCTGGTGTAATAATGTTAATTGAATAAATTGTAGTAATATCTTGGTGTCATGTTTGCTAGTTGGTGAAGCTAGTTTCAGCTTATTATCAAGATATAGTATGTGTTTGTATATCTAACCATGAGGAATTATTAAGTGCATATTCCTGTATATGATCCATTGAACTAGTCTTGTATTCATAAGTTAGCTGGAACCAGTATTTGAGTTCATTGTTTTTTCAGTTGAGAAATGTTAATATCTGAGGTAACAAAAGTCTCTTGTGTATATGCTATAGGAAATAACAAAAAAGTAGTATTTATATTTAACATGTTTATATATAAAGTTTCTAAAGTTAATTATAATATTATGTATGTAGCTGGCAGTATGATTAGGATTAGTATGTGTGATAAAATATTCTTGTAAGATCCATATGAAAGGTGTGTTTATGATTTACAGTTGATATGTTGTTGGTCTCGTTATCAGTTCCATGGCTGATACTTCCCATAAAGATTTCCATTTAGTTAAATAGGTTATATCTAAGAGCTGAGAAACTGATCTGATTATACTGGACATCGAATAGAGATTTAGATCTGGGAAAGCTATTCCACCATTCTTCCAGCTGTTAGTTTGTTGATTAACAGTAATTCTAGGTTTTTTTTGTGACCAAAAGAATTTTAGTATTAAAGTGTTTAGTTTATTTATAAACCTTTTTGAGGGTAGAATTTAAATGGATTGTATTATGTATACGATTTTAGGTAGAATTATCATTTTTATAATGGTTAATCTTTCTTCAGTAGTAGATATTATTGTATTCCATTTTGAAAATAATTATTGGATATTTTGTAAACATTTGTTATAGTTTAATTGAATTATTGATTTAATGTCTTTGGCAAGAATGATTCCAAGATATGTGATTTTATCTGCGTTAGCAATGTGATATGTATTTCCTATCATCCGTTTTTTAATTTTTTTATTATTAGGATATATGGGTAGAATTTTTGTTTTATTGTCATTGAATGATAGACTGGACATCATTTGAAACGTTTTAATTGATTCATATAATGACATGAATGAGGAGTCATTTCCCTTTGTGGTGATAAGAACATCATCCGCAAACAGCTGGATTTTATCTATATTGTCTTTATCCATTTCCAAACCCTCTATTTCTTTATTGTTTCTTATATCATTTTCCCAGGGTTCCATGATCAAAGTAAATAGAGAGGAGAGAGAGGACATCCTTGTTTGGTGCCTTTTGTAATAGATATTTTATTGGAAATATATGACCCTATTTTGATATATGCATAGGTTTCTTCATATAAATGTTTTAGAAGATTAATAAAATTATGTGAAAAACGTAAGCATTCCAAAAGAGAAAATAGATAGATCCAGTTAATAGAATCAAAGGCCGCATTAATATCAAGACTAATTAATGATAAGTTTATTTTCTTCCTTTGTGAGAAGTCTATAATAGCTAGGGTTCATTGTATATTATCAAAAGTACTTCTGTTAGTTATAAATCCTGTCTGGTCTTCGTCTATTAAGTGGACTAAGAATTTCTTCAATCTATCTGAGAATATAAAAACAAATTCAGGAGTGCACCAATGCTGATTCCAAAAAGTTCACCAAAAAGCTTGAAATAAAATCCTTTATTGCAACGAAATTCCTAGGACAATAGTAAGCGCTTTCACGTTTGATAACGCTTCATCAGACTTTGATAACAACTAATAGAATTCAAAGATTTTATAGCCTGATATCACGCCCATCACTAATTAATTGCATTTAACCATTTTTAACCATTTTTTCAATTGTTGCTAAGATACGCTAATTTGCAATTAATTAGTGATGGGCGTGACATCAGGCTATAAAATCTTGGAATTCTATTAGTATGCTATCAAAGTCTGATGAAGCGTTATCAAACGTGAAAGCGCTTACTATTGTCCTAGGAATTTCGTTGTAATAAAGGATTTTATTTCAAGCTTTTTGGTGAACTTTTTGGAATCAGCATTGGTGCACTCCTGAATTTGTTTTTTACATTTGTTGGTTTATCGATATGGGAGTGCTTCACTCTATTGGGAGGTTTGTTTTTCTGCTTTGACTGTCTGAGAATATATTCATAAACATCTTATAATCGATATTCAGTAAAGATATTGGTCTGTATGAGGAACAGAATTTTGGGTCTTTATTTGATTTTAAAATGTATATGTCCAGGATGGGGGTGTAATAGTATCATTTTGGGCCAAATTATATACTTTGTGTAGTAAGGAAATAGCCATTTTGGGCATTATCTTATATATTTCAGGGATAATTCCATCTTTACCTGGAGCTTTGTTTAGTTTAAGCTTACTTACTTGACTTTGTATATCTGATAAAGTAATTTGTTTATCAATAACTTCTATTTGTTGTTTGTTTAGTTTATTATATATATTATTGTTAATATAATCTCTTACGTTATCTTGTGTTTGAATTTGTTGTGTGGATTGATTAACTTCATGACTACCTACCTATCCTACCCAGTTCGGCTTTTGCAGATCATGCCTCCTAAACCTAGTAGACTTCTTTGAGACAGTTACCAAGGCTCTAGACAAGGGAAAGGTGGTACAAACAGCCTACCTAGACCTCGCTAAGGCCTTCGACACCATTCCCCATTCTGGTATTATAGACAAGCTCACCAGCTTGAACATAAACCCCTACGTCACAAGATGGGTTGCTATCTGGCTCATGGATGGAATACACATGGTGAGAGTTTTTGGAGCTAGGTCTGACTCTAAACTGGTTACAAGTGGCGTTCCCCAGGGCTCAGTCCTAGGACCCTCCTGTTTGGCATATACTTCTCAGAAGTACAGGCAAGCACAGGAGGACTATGGCTGACCAGGTTTGCAGACAACTGCAAACTAGGGGCTATAATTGACTCTCCTGCTGACACAGACATCCTCCAAAAGGGTCTCACTGAGACAGATACATAGTGTCAAAATCATGGCCTCAAGCTAAATGCCAAAAAGTGCATAGTCATCCCCTTTGGAAAAAACAAAGTACCCACAAGCTACCACATAGGTGGTAGTCCCATAAATACGGAAGACGTAATAAGGGATCTGGGGACCTAAGTAGATAGTAATCTCACCTTTGATAATCATATTGCCAAAGCAGTTAGAAAATCCTTCTACATGGCCCACTTAATCACAAAAGGGTTCGCATCCAGATCAAAAGAGGTCATTGTGCCCCTCTACTCATCACTCATCAGACCCATCATAGAGTAAAATGCCCCATTTGGGATGTACCTTACAAAACACCTGCAACAGCTGGAAGGACCACAGACGTACCTCATCAAGAGGATCACTGGCCTCAAGCAGATGCCCTATGCAGCTCAAATGAAGAAACTCCAGCTGTACTCGGTTGCATACCGCCTACTCAGAGGTGATCTCTGCCTGACATACAAGGCCATGTCTAACCCAGAATTGATGGACATGCTCCACCTAAAGAAAACCTTATCCCCTTGAGCCACATGCTCTAGGGATCTAAACCTAAACCACAACATTAAATAGGACATGCTGGAGGAATATATTCCTGTCCCAGACACTTCCCATGCTTTGGAACAAGATTCCAGTCTACATTAGGCAGAGCTCCTCGCTGACACTTTTCAAAAGAAACCTTGACGAGTGGATGGGAAACAGAAAGTTTACCCCAGGGATCACTTCAGTGGCTCTGCTGGACAGAGGCACAGGGAACTAATCTAAGGGGGCAACAAAAGCCAACACATTCTGGCTAGGCTTATAAATGCCTTCTGGCAGATAGCCTAGCACATACCTATGAACCTATGAAAGTGACATCTAAACTCTCCTAATATATCTTGTACACTATGTACTTCTCTTTCCTTTTTTGCAGAATGTATTTCTTTAATATAATTAAATTTATTTAATCGTTTGGTCTTATTCTTAAGGTTTGATTGATGTTTAGGATTTAAGGAATAAGCAAGAAACCTAGATTTTTATAGTGTTACCTTTGTTTTATGATGTAGGATAAATCTAGATTCCTCATTTAGTTTGTATATCTCATCCCTTATATGCTTTGAAGACAGGTTGTCTTTATTATTTGGTATAGTGAGTCCAATTTATCCTGTATTATTCTTATATCTTTATCCCATATTTGTATCTTATTAAGAAACCATTTGTTTATTTGTCCATATAAATATGCTTTTAGGGCATCCCAAATAAATATATCATGTAGGTCTGATGCTGAGCTTATATTAATGAAGTTTTGTGTCTCTTCTGTTATGAATAATTGAAAATCCTTAAGTTATGTGAGATATGCTGGAATCCTTTTAATTTGGACACTATGGGTGTTATTAATATTAAGTTCAAATATGATGGTATTATGGTTCGAGACTGGGCAGGATATAATTTTGCTATTGGTCAGGTTATTCATTATCTGTGTGGAAATAAATATTCTATCAATTCTAGAATATGTTTTGTATCTATTAGAATAGAATTTGTATTGCAATGAGTTATGATCCACAAAATGATATATGTCTTTTAGTAGGTATAAGTCTATGAAATTTATAAGTTGTTTAGCTTGTGCTCTAATTTTTCTTTTTCCTTAAGTGGTTGTATCTTTAGGGTCTAAGATATAGTTGTAGTCACCTGCCATAATTATATGTCCCTCAGATAGTGAAACTATTTGATTCAATATGTGTCTAATAGTATTAGAACCAATACCAGGTAACCAATAGTTGTTTATTAATGTATATAGTTTCTTACCCATCTCAACTACAGCCAAGCAAAGCAAACCTTTATTGTCATGGTATGTTCTGATTATTCTGGGTAATGGTAATGTTTTGTTCCACAATATTGCTACACCTCTTTTTTCTTACACTCTGAGCTTACTATATTTGTATATTTATTTGTATCTAAAAATTTAATAGTATCTTTTGTTAAATGGGTTTCTTGTAATAATACTATATTAGGTTTATGAAAAGCTAGATATTTAAATAAATTACTTCTTTTATATAGATTTTTCAAACCATTTATGTTAAGTGACATACCTTTCAACATAGTCATATTATGTAATTGTACCTGAAAGATGTGTTAGTAACATATCAATATCATATGTATAATGTGAAAATTTCCGCAAAAAATTAATTTGTTCCTAGTAAAAATATTAAATCTCATGTCTTTAGGAAAACAAATTATTCCTTGAGCTTTATTCTCCATATTTTCTGTAAATAAGCTATTCTAGATGTCAAAATACTCCTTTTTAAAAAAAAATTATTACATACACTAGATAAAAACAAACACCCCAACGCTCCCCATCTGGAATTATAACCTCCTAATCCCAATGACATCTGTCACTGAGATCAAATCCTAAACTGTAACAACAGAGTACAAACTCCACTAATAACATACTTTATATACTTTAAGTTAGAAACATTAAGGCAACCAAATTCTTATGAAATCATTAATTGTTCTAATATAGTGTTATCTGGAAGGTTTATACATTCATAGATACCATATCTAATAAGAAGCCTGTGTAATCTAATAGATTAAAATATGATTTACATTCCAAAATAAGGCAAATGTCTAACAGATTGTTTAAAAGGACTAAGTAATGTAGCCCACTGCCTTACTATTAACATAGATAACAGAGGTTGTTTGTATAAACAACATTTCTATTAGGTTATCAGATATAATAAGTTACCCAGGACACAATGTTATTGTTTAAACCATGGTTTGCTTAAATGTAATTCTATTTTGTATTAACATGTTTGTAACTCTTGTTATATCTCTTCCCTTTATTTAACTTATATACATGAACACGAAAGGGAAGAGAGAGAGAAAAAAAAAGTAAAACAAGGCTAACATGTAGTTAGGATCCCTTGTAAATTGTTATATTTAGAATGACCGTTTAGAAGACATATGTGTAATGATAAAGAGTATGTCATTTAAGTAGACATTATATCATCCCCAAATGGGATGCAGTCACAATAAATACATGTATATACAACCGCTTTCACTAGTGGCACAATAAGATATCTATTTGAAAAGTTCTTTTTAGTATACCATTTTGTTATTCAATTATTTACTATGCAAACAAACATTCTGAAATGATATGCATAGTCTTATTTATGACTCTTAAATATAAAGACTGCACAAATTTGTGAAGATATTAACTTTGAGTATGGTAACCATAATCATAATATGCAGTGATACTTCAAAGAAAGATGAGGAAAAAATATATATATATATATCTATATATATAAATATATATATATATATATATATATATATATATATATATATATATATATATATATATATATATAAATGTTACCATCAGTATTTACACCTATAGGGTCTAAGAATAAAGCACATAGATATTTACATTTTAATACTCACACAGTTCTCTCATAACCATCTCCTCTCTTACCTCTTTTCTTTTTACATTTTCTTCCTTTATCTGTTCTGTAATCCTTTCTTCAAGTCACAAAAGATGAAGATATTATGTTATTGTAATATGTAATCTTGTCATCGACCATATAAATGATCATTTTAAGTAAATAACAGTTGATTTAAAACAAAGAAGACTGTTAAATCAAGTTACAGTCAAAATACAGTTTTCCAATTCCTGGAAACGTGCGGTGATGATGTCATCCAGCTGCTTCACATCATCGAGGGAGTTCAGAGAGACAAGAGATGATTCCACAAACTGTAGAAAGTTTTCCAAATGAATAATTAGCTCGTGAGAGCACTGCATGAAGTAAGGAGAATGTTCAAAGTTGTCTCCCTTATTTTTTCGGAGGGAAACAGCCGAATTTCAGTAAAAAAAAAAAAATTTTATACATGTGAATCAGCATATATCTGTTTCCCATACTAGAAACTGCAAAACTGTCATCAATAAACATGTTTTCAAACAAAGCATGAAAGTAATGTTGTAACTTTTCCTACTGTTCTATTTTGTCATTTAAAAACACTATGGTTATTTTTAACTATATATATTTCCTAGAGCTTAGATTAATATATAAATAATAAGCCTTGTAATACAAACACGTATAACATCTCCCAGCTTCTCAGAGCTAATGTATGGATTGGCATTTAAAACCACAGATAGTACATTACCTTCCAAACATTCACCTATCCAGAACAAATGTTAGCATATACATATTTAATAATTACTTTGTGAATTCTTGTTCTACTCTGAGGGTGTAACACAGTTTATGCTCAGTGCTGACCAGTACTTTATGATTAGAAGTGAGGTGGAAGCTGTTATATGAATATGTTATTCTCTATGACTTAAAATGCAATTAAAAGAGAGAAGAAGGCTTTAAATATGTTATACATTGTTATTACTTTGAGTTTAGAGAGACGTATGTATAATATGCTATCTATACATGAAATTATATGTATATAAAAAAAAAATAAAAAAAATGTTCTTTTTTTTACCTGACCCTCTCCCCTACCATCCCTTTTTCTTTACTTTATATTTTCCATTGTATCCCTTCATTTTATCTTACATAGAACATGTACCCCCGGATTCACGAATCCTCCGTGTAAGACTTAATAAGTCTTACTCGGAGGCTGCAGTTGAACGGTATGACGTCAGAATGCCATGAATATTCATGAGGGCACGCTGTCTCAACCGTAACTCTTACACGGACCGAGTATGAAAGCAGGGGGTGTGTCCGACTGCCAAGCAGTCTAAATGTCCACGCCCCTGCAAGTGTAGTAAAAGCAAAATGTCAACACACAAGAGCGAGGTCGCTCAAATGTACTTGCACCCAACACCACACTTCCTGACACTGTAAACCACAATCACAGTTATAAAAAGTAAAACATTAATTTTTTGTTTTTAAAATCCACGATATAGCTGCCCGTATTTGCGTGTGTGCGCAAGTGTGCCATTGCTTAGCTACAGTTAGCAATTCCAACATGGAAGAGCATAAGAAAGAATGTTTATGCAGATCACACCAAATTCTGATAGCGTAATGGTAAAGCATATGCACAAAAAGGAGGTATTCACGGTTCGAGTCCCACCACTCCCCTTCTTATTTATGTTTTAAATCAGTATTTGAAATAATACCAGACCTATATGATTAAAATTTTATTAAAAGCAGTGAAATGGCCAATGTATCAGTGAACAAAATATATATTTTTAAAGGATCCAGATATATAATAGCCTGCCATTAAACAGCACTTTACCCAGCTAAACAGAGATGCCCATAGTTTATTAGCACTTTACCCAGCTAAACAGAGTGACTTTACCCAGCTAAACAGAGGTGCCCATAGTTTAATAGCACTTTACCCAGCTAAACAGAGGTGCCCATAGTTTAATAGTGCTTTACCCAGCTAAACAGAGGTGCCCATAGTTTAATAGCACTTTACCCAGATAAACAGAGGTGCCCATAGTTTAATAGCATGTTACCCAGCTAAACAGAGGTGCCCATAGTTTAATAGCGCTTTACCCAGCGCAATGTATTTGTGCGGACGTGCGCGCTGTGCCAACCAGGGCACTGTAGGGCACCGGGGAGCAATGTAGAGATAAGTTGCTTAAACGCAGCCACACCCCCTAGCCTGTCTAGACAGTATTAAAATAAAAGAGTGACAAGGTTTGAACCCAGGACGCTGTGCATCATAATCAAAGCACAGAACCACTAAGCCATGACAGCTTCAGAGAAGCAGCCACTATTGGCATACATATACTTAGAAATGGTAGATTAACCATTACTAAGCAGGTCTGCAGTCAGCTTAGAATTCTCAAAAATGGCCAATCACAAAGAAGTACGGGAAATGCGGCATATTTAAGCCCCATAGGCGGATATATTCGCCATAACTGATTGTAGCTCACATTTGCAGTCAGAATGGCAGGTGCAGGAGAGGGTTCATGCTTCCGAGCCCAGCGTTGGGGCATTGAGGAGTCGAAATACCTGGTTTGGCTCCTTGTCCACTGTCATGAGTCCAGACTCCTGCAGGGCCAGTTCCAAGGGATGGAATACAAGGCTGAGGCTTGGAACCGGTTAGCTCATGACCTCACCAGTGTCACAGGCGTTCCTCGCACTGGTGAGCAGGTCCATCACCACCATGCAGATCTGAAGAGATAGAAGCAGGACCGCTTGAACCAATGGATCCAGGAGGCCCGTGGGATGCAGAATGCCCCACGACTGAGTATGTAGCCATGGAATGCAGTATGTAAGAACTGATAATTGAGTTTGTATAACAGATAGGTATGTCTCAATATCCCTTCATTTACTTCACAGCTGCAAATGACCGTGCTGCGAATCAGCAAGCCTATGCTGATAGGCTGCAAAGGCTGTGCCACCAGGCAGGTTAGTGATTATTGTGCAATGTTTTGTTATATAAAATAGGGGGGAGAGCATGAAATGAAGTGTTGTAGTACAATAATACAGCCATAAAATGGCCTGAATAAGTCCTCTGCATGTACTGTTATACGAAAATTCATAGAGCTAGAAAAAGAGTGTAGTAACCCATAAAGAAAGGTAACGTTTGTCTGGAATAAAATCTCTGCAGGTACTGTCATATAAAATAAGTGACTGAGCCTGAAAAAGTGTGTTCTAACCCATTAATAAAGGTATAATATGTCTTGAATATGTCTGCCATATGCACTGTTATAACAAATAAAGGAGTGAGCCTGTGGAAAAGTGTGTAATGTCAGTAATAAAGGTTTAAAACCTGGAGTGTGTGTGTGTCACTTAGTTTGAAATGTTGTTGTACCCTTGCATTATACAAATAGTACTGTGTTAGAAAGTGCTGGCAACCCAGAGTTCTGCAGTCCCATCTAAAGTTGGTGATGGAAGTGCTAGTAGCTGTGAAGCATATATACAGTCCTCAACAGTTAGTTACTGGCTGGCATGCATAAGTAAATCTGGCACATGAGTAGCATGCTAATATGTTCCCCAGAAATGTGAGTGTGCTTCAATAAATGCAGGGTTCTGTACAAATTGAAGTGAAAATGTCATGTGAAAACATCCAGATATGTAGATAAAGAAATATAAATGCAACCATGAAATATGTAGCAGTAACATCTGCATCTTGGACAGTTAGTATGTCAGATATAGGTCAAGTATATATTGAACTAGCCAAACCCACTACACAACCTAATGCATGGCGGAAGTGTAATAATACATGTAGGGAATATACACCTGCAGTCACTAGGAATGTAGTGTAGAGTAAAAGTGTTTATAAGATGTTAACTGAGGTTTTTTCTACACCCTACTGTTTGTGCATAAACCATGCAATTCCACACCTCAATGGGTATGTGTAATCTTAAATATTTGTTAGGACATATGTCCTATTGTTTTATTAATATTTGCATTGATGTTGATGCATGTGCCCTGTTCAAACACCATGTTCATGGTGGCCTGTTGCTACCAAACATCCCTGCATGCTGTTGGAATATCCACTGTCGTTCAATATATGCATGTGTTATGCTTGCTGTTCAACTGTTGGAACTTTGGTGTGTTGGGTTAATGGGAATATTACTGCATGCTGTTACAACTAATCTGGAATGCTGTTGTTTATGTTGTAATTAAACACACCTAATCATAGAATGTATGGGAAGGCCAGTCCCAGCGGACCCACCTGTCCCTCCTCAGTTGGCGAGTGCACCTGGCACCAGCAGCTCCGGTGCCCAGCCCGGGCTCCCCTCCTCCATTGGTCCTGTGCCACCTTCAGGTAGAAGAGCAGCAGGGGATGGGGCTCATCCCCCATGCAAGCGTGGGTGGAGAAGGGCCACCTGTCACCCTTTGAAGGGTCCGGGCTGTAGTGCGTAGGGAGATCCAGCATTCAGTCGCTGATTCCCTACACCAGATTGAGGCGAGAGTGGCGTGTCGCTCTGGTGATCCTGCCCGTCCCGACTCAGCCCCCAGCACAGCCACTCTTGGGGCTGTGAAGGTGCAGTGGTGACTGCCCATGGGTGGGGATCTCAGTTCCACTGTTGCCATCTGTGGGCTCATGGGCTTGCAATTTCTAAACAACCTTCCCCGTCAATTGTGTTCACCCACCCCATGTGTCAAATTCCGCCCCTGTATGTGTCTTGTTTGTCTTGTCTGTTTACCTCCCCAACCTACCTCCCCAAATATACCTACATCCCCTACCTCACATTCCACTCTCACCTGAAAAAAAATTTAAAAAAAAAGGGCAATCTGTTCCCACAAAAAAAATTACGCCCCATACATAGCTGCCCATTTCGCACACATGTCCGCCGGACATGTAAACTGATAATTATAATTGTCAGTACAACATACTCTGTTGTCCTCACCCCTCTCTCAGGGGTGGAAGGTTACAAATTTCACACCAAATTACGATCATATGAACAGCTATTGCTGGTAAAGAAATGGGCAGCTATGGGCCTTCCCTACACCCTTCCTGCACATCCCAGCTGGTTTCCCTACTGTCTTTCCCTCTTTATGCCCCCTTTTTCACCACTTTCCTATCTCCCCATTTTTTTTTCCTTCAAAGAAATTAGCACGGGGGTTAGCGGGAGTAAGCACTTTTAAGCAGTAGTTAGCGGGGGTGCGCAAGTGTGAGCTTGTGTGCGCTTAGCTAAGCATCACTAAGCGTCACGCCAACCCGCGCAAACCCACTTACAACTGCTTAAAAGTGCCTTAGTCACTCTGTATGACAGGGCCCTTGTATTGCTCAGCAGCAAAATAAAATACACCTGTCAGTCTCGAACCCCAGACCTTGGGCTCACCAGTCTGCATGAAGTACCACTACACCACAGCAGATATGCAATAACTTGGTGCTGGAAGAAATATATCATGCATTACAATGAGTGAATGTAAAAGGAGAATAGGAATGGCATAACACAAATCATGTTCTGTGGCCGTTAACCAGCAAGTGTTGTGGAATTGCATGACATGACTGTGAAAAAAGAACCAGCCATGCTAGTAGGGAATAATGTTACAGTAGCACCTTACAAACTCCATACAGTATCAGAGCAGGATAAACATTGGCATATTTGAATAGGTCAGAGGCCAGACCTCCCAACTGTGACTGGTTTACAGGGATGTCCCTGATTTGCAAACAAATGTTAGCTGTGCCCCTCAGACTCCCTGTGAAATGTAGTAACAGTAGGCAGAAAGGTGGGGAATCCCACTTAATGATAAATGTCAATAAGTGAGAGTAGACACTGCTTGCACATCAGAAAAGGTGTAGTAATACATATGCTCAGAATCCCCCAAAGTCGCAACTGCAAAATATCTGAAATATATCACAGGTGTATCCCACTGATAAGTACCTTTCCCTGAGGCTGTTCAAATATATACCTGAGAGTATCTGAGGCCTGCAAGAGTCAGAAACACACAGGCATATCAGCCTGTCTGCTGTTACACACTCTGTGAATAGCTGTAGATTGAATTCCACAAGCATGCCCTTATGTAGGAGTACAACACAGAAATATGACAGGATGTAGCCATGTACTGCTAGCAACCACCTGTGACAATGCCATTGTTCAGGTGCTGAAAAGACTGGTGTGGTGCACAGTCAAAGAATACTAGGCTGACCTCTGTCTACCATCTGGATATGTCCACAGGTGGGAGCTACTCAGACAGATTACTAGCCTTTATAGACTTACAGGTACACAGCAACTCTGCATGTTCAGTAAGATAAACATCACACGATAATAAATAATGCACTCTGCAGTTCTGCACCCCTACCCAAAGGTACTATATACCCATGTAGTCAGGCACAACCAATGGTGTAGGTAGGCATACACAGTAGTGAAATATGTCCAGCTGTCCTGAGCAGACTGTGCTAATGTCAACACAAACAAAACACAAACTTTTCAGAAGTGAGTAACGCACTAATGACAGTATAGCAGTTCACAAACAGTGCATGTGCCTGATATTCATAATTGGTAGTACAACATACTTAGTTGTCCTCACCCCTCCATCAGGGGTGGAAGGTTTCAAATATCCCTCCTAATGTATTGCATATGCACAGCTGTTGCTGGTAAAGAAATGGACAGTTATGGACCTTCTCCACACCCATCCTGTACATCCCGAGCTGGTTTCCCTACTGTCTTCCCTTCTTTGTGCACTCTTTATTACCACATTCCTATCTCCCCATTTACTTTTCTGTCAAAGAAGTGAGCTCAGGGGTTAGCAGGAGTGAGCACTTGTAAACAGTAGTAAGCGGGTTTGCACCAATGTGCGCATGTGTGCGCTTAGCTTAGCATTGCAAAGATATGATAAGCTAAGCCAAGCTTAGCTTAGTATTGCTAAAATAAAATAAGCTAAGCTAAGCTTAGCTTAGCATCGCTAAGCATCTCGCAAACCCACGCAAACCCGCTTACAACTGCTTAAAAGTGCCTTAGTCACTCTGTATGACAGGGCCCTTGTACTGCTCAGCAGCAAAATAAAATACCCTTGTCAGTCTCAAACCCCACACCTTGGACACACCAGTCTGTATGACGTACCACTAAGCCACAGCAAATGTACAATAACTTGGTGCTGAAAGAAATATAACATGCATTATAATGAGTAAATGTAAAGGGAAAATAGGAAAGCCATAGGAATACATTGCAATAACTACAGTTGTATGCCAGTTAATTCTCTAATTTGAAAAGAAAGTACATACTCCCATGTATCCAGTGTTAGCATTAGGAGGTGTGAGTAAACCTGCACACTGAGAAGAGTGTACTGGAAGAAGCAACAGTCAGGTTTCAGTACAACCTGCATTTCACTGCCTACAACCCAGCTTCAGATATGAGACATATACCAACCTTCTGACTGAGACAACAGTGTCCACAGCAACCAAGCATGGTCCCCACCTTGCAAAACTGAAAGGGCTATGCCTACCTAACCTAGCATTTTATAGCAGTGTCCTGAAATCACAGTGAGAACTGCAATTACCACACAGCAGGCTGCATGCAATTACTAAATGGTGGGCACCAATTGGTGTAGAGGCCATCACATGCACATGTGCAGATACCTAGAAAAGCAGCCAGTATCTGCTGTCCACACATGCAATAATATCATTGCACCAACTGGGAGAGAGAGAGAGAGAGAGCACGAGCGAGAGAGACAGGCAGAGACATACAGACAGACAGACGGATGCAAACAGGCAGTAGGAGACAGTCACTGAAAACAAGCAGCAACAAACAGAGGAAACTAAAACCAAAAAAAAAAAATACAACACCTACAACAGACGGAGGTGAGGAATACAAAGGTAAGGTATGTAACAGATATGTATTTGCTGACATCCGAAAGATGTGTCTGAAGGGTACCCTACATACTGTGAATCATCCATATGTGGCAGCAGTCCATATCTATATGTACATGCACATTTGCATAGGGCAAGGGACATATTGCAATTGTTAGTGAAGGCTGGACATAGTATGTTGTTGAAGGCTGCTATGTGCACATATGTATGTAGGTTGGAGTGCGTGGCATTGCAAACAGCAAGTATTGCCGGCATATGTCATGTGGTGATTAAACGCTGTGGGACTGAGCTGCAGGCAGTGAGGGCTGCTACAGCTATATGGCCTGTGGACAGCAGAATGCATTCTGCACAACATTGTGCAATAGTATTACATAACCGTATGTCTCACAACTGTTGCATAATTGACATCCCAACCATGAAAGGTGGGCAGTATATGTGCCTATATGTGCAGCTATATGTACAACAATGGATGTTTAGATGTATGTGTATATATACATTTTATATATATATATATATATATATATATATATATATATATATGTGTGTGTGTGTGTGTGTGTGTGTGTGTATATATATATATATATATATATATATATATATGTATATATACATATATAGATATATATAGATATATAGAAATATAGATATATAGAATTATAGATATATAGATCTATATATATATAGATACATACATATATACATATAAAGATAGGTATAGATATATATAGATATATATAGATATATATGGGTATATATGGATAAATATAGATATCAATATATATGGATATATATAGATATATATAGATATATATGTATATATATATATAGATATATATAGATATGTATGGATATGTATGGATATGTATAGATATGGATAGATATGGATAGATATGTATAGATATATATATGTATGTATATATATATATATATATATATATATATATGTATATATATACATATATATATATATATATGTATGTATATATATATATATATATATATATATATAGAGAGAGAGAGTGAGAGAGAGAGAGAGAGAGAGACACGGGGTCATATGTACTGCAGCAGGTGCCTGTTGTCCAAAGCATGGACTGAACACCAGTGTTGATACTGCAGTGCCATACCTCATTCCAAAACACCTTACACAGTAACTGCCACATAGGTGGTAGCCTGCCTAACACTGAAGTTGTCAGAAGGGAACATGGGACACGGGTGGACAGTAGGCTCCCCTTTGATCATCACAGTGCCACAGTAGTCATGTAATCTGTCTACGCGGTATGTGTCATCACAAAAGGTGTGTCATATAGGGAAATATAGGTTGGTGTTCCCCTCTACTCATCACAATGCCCCATATGGTATGTACCTCACATGACAACTACAGCAAGTGGACAGGCCACAGACATACCTAACAAAGAGTAATACTGCTCTCAAACACATGCCCTATGCAGACTGACTCACAAAACCACTGCTAGAGTGCATTGCATACCGCCCACCCAGAGGTTACCACTGCCGGACATACAGAGGTATGTCACACCCATAGCAGTCGGCCAACCACCATGACAACACCTCACAATCCCTCCAGGCTACATGACCTAGGGACATAATCCTTCTCACCTCACTAAACAGCACATGCTGGAGGTATAGGTTCCTATCCACAAATATTCCATACTCTGGACTAAACCACCCAGCATTAACAAACAAGGCTCCTCATTAGCAGATGTCATACATACCCCTGATGATTGTTTTGGAGATAGGTAATATACCCTGGGAGTCACCTCTGTGTATCCGGTTGACACGAGCAAGTAAAATCACATTACATGTGTGTCAAAGAGCAGGGTAGCATATGGCTAGGCTGCTCTAGGCCCTAGGGCCAATAGCGTATTACCTACTTATGACACAATGCACACACACATGTACTCAGTGCAATACCTGCTATGTGAGGTGGAATGAGTGTGACAGTGACTGTGTGCAAGGTTTGTAAAGGTGTGATAGCTTAGTGTGAGGTTGTGTCTTTCATGGTAGTTTGTGTCCTAGGTGTGAGGCCAGAGAAAGATGTGTCAGTTATTGGGATGCAGACATAGTAGGATGGCATATGTTGTGACGTAGTTCCTTGTGTATGACTGTGGTGTCCCATTGTAGGCTGAAGCAATACATGTATGCTCAGTAAGTGGTACTGCTGGTGACTCCAGCTCACATATGAACTGTTGTACTACATGAAGCTGTAGGCCTAAACAGCACAGTATGGTGTATGTTCACAGTCCCTGGTAACACTGTCTTGTGTGTTTCCTGTAGTCTGCACAGATTACATACCACAGCCATAGGTATCTGTAAGTAGGGGCTGACAGTACTATAAGGTACACAGGTAATGCTCATCTGTGTCGGCATACATCTGTGTGTTGTATGTATGTCTGATCTGTGTGTAATGATGCCTGTACTATGCCTGCAATCACATGTGTGTTACAGGGTATGTGTGTATACCTAACAACATGTATACTCTGTTACAGCAGTATGCCAGCTGTATTAACAACCGTGCACATATGTTAGGTAGGGGTATGGCATCAAAGACTAGGGTGATTTACTGGTAATACTGTAAATGTACATGACATTCATTGCATTGGATGACATATTTCTTCATGCACTAGCTTGATATATACCCCCCGGGGCGAGGTTGTGCATTGTATTCCAAACAGTGTGGCGACTACTGGTGTATACTGGTTTGTTATATGGAGTGTGGTAGGCACTGTCAGCCAGTTGTGGGCTGAGCACTGATATGTGGTATTGAACATGTGTATCCTCTGATAGACAGATAGATGCTATATATGGCAGTTAAGTGATATCTGTACTTCATAATGTTAAGTGTGCCACATGACATGCTCACACATATCGTTTAATTGTCTTCCAGGGTTATGGCTCATCAACGTAATCCATCGTATTCAACTGCGGAGGAGCAGGAAATTCTGAACAGCCTGGTTCAGCACTATAACCTGCATTTTCCAGGGCCAGCCAGCACCGGCATGACCATACTGCACTGTGGCAAGACCTTGTCTGCCAGGTTAATGACATTGGCATGCATAACTGGACATATGAGCAGGTACGCCATCACTGCAGTGATTTAATTAGACATGTCCAGTGGCATGCGTCTGATATCCATAGGCAACAGCTTGCCACAGGTGGTGGGGCAGCAATACAAACCCCCCCTCACCAGAGTGGAGGAGCTGCTCATAAGTGTGGTGGCTCCTGGCCTACAGCAGCAACAGCATCACACATGTGTCATCATGGAGGCCGGAGCCACCAAGCAGGATGACATGGAGCGTGCAGGTAATACGCCCTAGCTGTAGACTACCATTACCTGTATTGTTAGAATAAGCATATTTGAGATGTGTACTGTGTGTTTAGCAGTTGTGCTGCCTAACATGTGCAATACTATTTGGAATAGTATCCATACACCTGTGACTGTTGACTGTTGTTCCACTGTCGTTTAGCACACTCACAGTAGCAATGCCACAGTTGTGGCCACTGACAAACTGTGTCATATTCTTGTAGGTCCCTTTGGTGTGACAGCAGGGCAGATGATACATGCTGGTGAGTGTGTTAACACTTTAATATTGGTAATGAAAAATGCACATCATATATGAGGTGTAGGCCATGTACACATAACACACATACGCATAATGCATGCTGTGCATGTTTGCTGTGAGACATCAATCATCTCAGTAAAGTCAGTAGCTGACTCAGTCACATGCAATGCACAGTGCAACAGACACAATTGTGGCAACACTGTACTGCACATTGGATATGCATAGTTGCTACAGCTGTACACAACAGAACATGTTTATCATACGCAGTACACAAAAACATGCTACATTTGACATTACCACACATCCGCTGTAAGGTCACACTTCAGTATCCCACATGTCATGCACACACACATGATGTACCTCAGGGGTAGAGGCCTATCATGGGGCTGTGCAACACTCTGCAACACATAACACAGTCATGTTAGGCAATGCTCCCTATTGGACATCTCACACACCTATGTACAAGGTGGCTGTGTAACTGTGAACGTAGCCACGGCACTGCAGTTCAGGTACAGCATGCTAGGTGGTGGTCTTGCACACATTAGTAGCTGTGAGTGACCACAAGATGCATGTTGATGATGGCACAGGGTACTGCAACCCATCCAGTTACAGTGACCACAGTACTACTCATAGCAGTCATTGCTTTGCACCTCAATGTTGTGTGTGTGCAAACATATGCACCTGTACACAATATGCATAGCATGTTTTGTGTATGCTTACATATTCCAGTATACACAATATGCGCAGCAGTCACCATCCAAAGTGTCACATATATGTCCTGGAATGCTAGTGGGTATATAGGTCACTTGACACACATTGGGTATGTGTGGTGTTTAATGTTACAGAGGTGTAGCATGCCATGCCAAGTCTGGCACCGACATATCTGCAATATGTCCCACACTCACCATAACCACTGTACACTGGCCATGTCGAGCATTGGGATTCCTTCAAGTCAACATGCACCACACATCCCGTGTGTGTACATAGCATGCATGTGCTACACCCGTGCCCACTATTATCTGCTATGGACACAGACACTGTACTCAGACATGGATATCTATGTGTCACACAGATAACACATGCAGCCATGGCATGTATATTTGTGGGTGATGATGCACAGGGCATTGCAAAGCTGATAATACCTGCACAGCAATGTTGTGTCCATGTACACATTGTGTTCTATGGTGTAGCCAATCACTGAACAACTACACAGTTGCATCAAAGCCATGTATACTGCCATTTAATAGGAGCGTCTACACCTGCACTGCATGGTCTTGTGCAACACATATTCTGCATGCTGACACGTGTGTGGTGACTGTTTACCTTGTGATACTGACACTCACCTTCACCCACTATAGAGTATGTGTTGGATTGCTGGTATGTGTGTGTACGTGCTGTAGTGAGGAGTGTATTAGTGTTCATGTGTTCATGTGTGCATGTGTGCATGTGTTCATGTGTGCGTGTGTGTATGTGTGCATGTGTGCATGTGTGCATGTGTTCATGTGTGCATGTGTTCATGTGTGCATGTGTGCATGTGTTCATGTGTGCATGTGTTCATGTGTTCATGTGTGTATGTGTGCATGTGTGCATGTGTTCATGTGCAGACCGTAAAGTGTGTTTCCTGTCTTCCTCTCACAGGTGCTGAGTTAGGGGTTGGTGAAAGCAGCAAGCAACCTGAAGCCACTGCCACGAATAGTAGTGATGATGAGACATGTATTTTGGCACAGGAAGGTTTGACATGGTCTGTCGTTGGTCCGCCAGTCGACAGTACACAGCGTTCAACTCCATCTAAGCACACACTCATACTGTCAATACATTCCTCACCACCAATGGCCATAGGCGAGGGACAGCATACAGTTGGCATTGACCAGGAGACTGTGGAACTCATGGCACTTGCATCCTCTCACAGCAGCCGTAACCATATTCTGGAATGGTACCACATAGGTGGAGGTCCAGGGGTTCTCGGGAGAGCACCACTGGTTGTATTGCCCCTGGCAGACATGCCCTCACAGGTCTTACAACATCCAGTATGTTCCGGGCTGTAATGCAGGCTCAGGCATGCATGGAATGGTACACCAGACAGGGACTTAGGATGCAGAGGGCACATTACACCACTATCAATGACAGCATCCGTGACCTTGCCGGTGCCATCCGGACTTATACCAAGGTCATTGATAGACATTGGGGGGAGACATTAGATGCCCTCCACAACATGTCTTCCATGAGTCAGGACCGTGCGGGACGGTTGTGACATCGACGCGGACGCATGCCAGCAACAGCTGGCAGTGGTCACGGATGGCTCACAGTTCACAGCTGCTCCCGTAGTGGCAGTACCAGCCCCAGTAATGCTGGGGCTGGCCTGTCTACTGACCGTCCCAGTAGACCACGTGCATGTGGCTCTGGCCAGTCCCAGCAGGGACATGGACCAAGTCGTCATACCTCTGCCTCTGATGACAGTACCCAGTCAGGGTTAGTACCCGATACTGTCCGTAGCACCTCTGCCAGGCACAGGTACTTTGTCCATGGCCAGAGAAAGTGATCTGTACAGCCTAGCATGTACAGTCTGTGGCTGTCCCACAAACTACCGGATATGGCAGCCACATGGTGGAGCTGTGTGCATGCAGACACACACACATTAACCAAACAACTAGGGCTCACACATACACACACACATTACATCAACATTGGCCCATGCTGTACTGTTGTGCCACACACACACACACACACACACACACACACACACACACACACACACACACACACACACACACACATGTCAATTGGGTGGGTCAATGTCAGGCTCTGTCCAACAACAAAACACCCTGGCATATGATGATATCTGTGTCGCCTCCTGTCATCTGCAACATTGACGGAGGAACAGGCTAACATGGTGCTGATGCACAGGGTGACACTATAGCACTGTAGCAATAATAGCAAGTTGTCAACAAGGAAGTTTAATGACATCCTTATAGGTATATCTGAGCAGACATTATGCATCAAAGCTCTGATTGTCAATTTTATTTTATTTATTTATTTATTTTACATTTGTTGACCGGGCTAGTCTAACTGGATATATTTCCATTTTCAGTAGTGGCCCGGGGAGAAAAGCTCCAAAATAGTACAAACAGTATTATGCAATTGTATAACAAAAACAAGTACAAAAAAAAATAAGAGGTATATACAATCAAAAGAAGGCATACTCAAAGTAAAAATACAAGTAGGTCAATAATGTAACAGTTGTGAGATTGTTTGATAAGCAAGATACACTATAGTTCATTGTTGGTTAAAATAAACACTTGTGGTTATAAGTTTTTGGAGACCAGATATTAGCATACAGAGGGGTATATAGAGTAAGATGTAGAACCATAGGCAGTAAAAAGAAAAAAAAGGAAAGGTGGTAATTAATCAGGGCTAGTGCAGGGACATAACCAGTGTGATTTTAGGTGAATTTTGAGTTTTTGCTTAAAGAGTGACAGTGATGGAAGTAGAGTTAGATTAATAGGTAGAAGGTTCCAGTGTTTCCCAACAGTATTGGAGAAAATGCTGTCGCCTGACAAGTTATTGGACTTACTTATACTAGCAAGTAATTTACCTGAAGAGCATAGAGAAATCAGATTGTTGTAAGGGGTAATGAGGCTAGTGAGAATTGGAGTATTATTAGGTTGGTAAAAGATTTTGTGAGCAATGGTGAGTTGGGAAAAAGTTAGCATGTTAGGGAGTTCAAGCCAGTCAAGCTGCTTAAGATTCAGACAGTGGTGTGTTTGAAATGCATTGCCAGTGGCAAACCTGGCAATATTGTTATAGGAGTTTGATAGTTTGAGAAGATTATTTTTTTTAGATTAGTATAAATAGGAGAAGCATAGAGAAGAGTTGAGATTAAGTGAGAGTGGGCAATGGTGGTTCTAGCTAGAGGAGTTAGGAAGGGTTTGATTCTGTATAAGGAGCCAATTTTTCTGTTCACTGCTTGAATGGTGTTATTTATATGCATATCAAAGTTAAGGTTGATATCAATTGTGACTCCTAATAGTTTGGTAGTGTGTTCGGGAGAGATAAGGGTGCCGTTGTTAGATATAATAGAGAAATCAATAGGAGAGGACCTACTGGTGGGTGCAAAGAGTAGAAGCTTGGTTTTTTTGGTGTTCAAAAGAAGGCAGTGTTTTAGGAACCAGTCTTCTAATAAGTTTAATACTTTTTGAGTTAGATAGAGTAGTTCAGATGTGGAGTTAGTAGAACATATAAGTGTGGAATCACCGGCATATTGAATGCAGATAGCTTCAGGGACTGCTATGTGAAGGTTGTTGATGAATAAAGAAAAGAGAAGAGGTCCTAAAATGGAGCCCTGGGGGACTCCAAGGGTGACTGGTAGGAGGGATGATAGTTTATTTTCCCAGAGAACTGCCTGTTGCCTATTGTTAAGGTAAGACTTGAACCATTGTATAACTGGGAGGTCTAGAGCAAGAAGTTCAAGAGTATTTATAAGTAGGGGATGATTAACCATATCAAAGGCCTTTGAAAGGTCGATGAAGATAGCAGAAGAGAGGATGTTGTTATTACTGTTCTTATTAATTGTGTCAGTGAAAGATAGTAGAGCAGTGGTAGTGCTATGAAATGGCCTAAAGCCATGCTGGCATGTAGCCAGAATATTGTGTTTAGTTAGGTGGTTGAGTAACTGATGGTGAATGCATTTTTCCATGACTTTAGCTAAGGGTGATAGGAGAGCTATTGGTCTGTACTTAGAGTAGTCATTGGATTTACCACCTTTATGTAGGGGGATGATGTGGGAGATTTTCCAGATGTCTGGAATGATGCCTTCATTAATGGTTCTATTGAGTAGGATGGATATGGGAAAGACAATAAATTTCACTGCTATTTGCAAATACTCAAAAGGTAACTGGTCAGCTGAAGGAGTACAAGGCTTAAGCTTTAGTAGGATTTTGTAGATGAAAGTTGTTGAAACAGGATGAAATCTAAAAGTTGGTAGAGATCCAGCTGTAGAAGAAGGGAGCCTCATGTTATCAGTGGAAAGCTGACTAGCTAGGGACTGTATGGTCTCTGTGAAATAGGTGTTGAAGTTGTTGGCTATTTGAAGTGGAGTGTTATGATCAGCATCATGAGGGGATGGTGTGCTAGACTGACCAGGTTTAAGGAGTCTATTGATGTTAGTCCAAAATTTCTGAGGCTTCTTGTGGTGTGTTTGTTGTAGCTTACTATAGTAGTTCTTTTTGTCAGAGATTATAGCCTTTTTAGTTATGTTTCTCAGCTGTCTAAAGGTTTGTCTTTTAGATGAGGTTCTGTTAGTTCTCCAATTGTCCCAAGCTTTATTTCTAAGTAGTATTTTTTGTCTAGTCTCTTTTGTTAGCCAGGGGCCTAGTTTGGATTTTATTCTAATAGATCATTTGGGTGCATGCTCATCAAGGATTGCAAGAAATTTAGAGTTAAAATATTTGACAGCTTCATCTAGTGGGAGTATTTTTACAGGTTTCCAGTCACAAGCTTTGAGTTCATTTTGGAAGAGTACAGGGTTAAAGTGTTTCTTTGTTCGTGTTATTGTGTTATCCTATGTGTAGCATTGTTTACACCACTGTTAGGTCTGAGTATGTATTGTCCACCCATGTGCCACTTGGCTGAAGTGTAATGTGTTGCCAGCATGTGTTAGTAAGCGGACAGTATGTGTGTGATGTGTGCAGTACAGATTAGCAAGTGTACATCTGTGAACGTGGTGGGTGCACACTGTCTGCATGTACGTGCATAGTGGACACATGGGACATGTGGAACACCCTGTCATACACATTGTTAACATCTCATAGTATCTTTCAATGGCCAGTATGCATTCTACTGCAGTTATGTACTAACATGGGTAGACGTGTGTATGATATGGGTTGACACTATGCTGTGGGTGATACCATTATTATCTGTCAATGATTTGCGGTCTGGTAGTATACACAACCTCAACAGCATGACTATAAGCAATCATTGGATGATGTCCTGACAAATGACACATAGTCATAGGGAACACAGTAACAATTGGATCCTTCCGGTGCTACACTATAACACTAACCAGTGGTAATGACTGCCTCCCATTCCTGTGACCACACCTGTTTGGCATATAGCCCCCTTAGGTACATGCAAACACACTAGGAATGTGTCCATCCAAATCTGGAAATGCATGCATTGGCCTACAATGCATTCCCTGGATGGGACGCATATCCTACACAAGGGTATCATACAGACAGATACCTGTTGTCTGATACATGCTGTATAGCAGTAAGCCGACTATGGCATAGTCATCCTCATGTACTATACATACTATCCCATCAGTACCACACAGGTGGTAGCCCTCAACATGTATGTTGGGTACCAATGTGTACATACAGCCCCTCATGTTATGTCATGTGTCCCTTGGTATCCACATATCCATAGGTATTGTGGAGTCCCAAGGTGTATCACATAATACATTAGAGGCCTAAATGCATATCCACAAGGCAGTTGTACACCTATAAAGACTGTCCATTGTTGGCAGTCTTTGCTGTGTATGAACATGTCTGACATATACCCCAGGCATATATCCTCACTCGCACTACTCTTAAGTAACTGTCATGGGTGTGTGTGCCACAGATGACCTTGGCCAAAGAACACGACAGTGGATGGCCTTGTCACATACATACATGTGTGACCTATGATCTGAGAAGCAGCTGCACAACCTGTCAATGGAAACAAATGTATTCATGTAGTATGCAGGCTTCACACCTATGTACTGATTGAGGGGATATGTACACATATATATCTGCCATGCAGATACCTGATGTGTGCAATGCACTTACTGTTGTAATCATAATATGTCATACCATAGTAAAACAAAACCCACACTGCATTGACCAACAGTGACACACACACACACACACAGTCAGCATTTGCAAGCTTCAAACCCCTATCTAACTATGTTATGATACTAAAGAGAAATGCATTAACATGGCGCACTATTTGTTTTACTGGGTGGTTTCGCTTCTCCGGCTGTATTTGTAGGATGGTGACATCATCAGTCTTTCCAAAGAGGAATGTAGTAATTTTAGTGTGTTTTCCCAGTCTCCAAAAAGGGCACACCTTTTAAAGACAATTGCATGCATACACACAACCCCTCCCCCCCACACACACACAGTCAGCATTTGCCATATTCAAACCCCTACCTAACTATGTTATGATACTAGAGAGAGACACATTAACACGGCATGTTATTTGCTTCACTGGCTGGTTTCTCTTCTCCTGCTGTATTTGTAGGATGGTGACATCATCAGACTTTCCAAAGAGGAATGTACCTCTTTTAGTGAGTTTTCCCAGTCTCCAAAAAGGGAACACCTTTCAAAGTAAACTGCACACATACACCCCCCCACACACACACTCACTATTTGCAGGATTCAAACCCTACCTAACTCTGGTTTCCCCTTCTCCTGCTGTATTTTTAGGATGGTGACATCATCAGACTTTACAAAGAGGAATGTACCTCTTTTAGTGAGTTTTCTCAGTCTCCAAAAAGGGAACACTTCTCAAAGGAAACTGTACACATACACACACCCCACCACACACAAGCACACACTCACTGTTTGCAGGATTCAAACCCCTATCTAATTATGTTATAATACTAAAGAAAGAGACATTAACACAGCACGCTATTTGTTTGACTGGCTGGTTTTCTTTCTCCTGCTGTATTTGTAGGATGGTGACATCATCAGACTGGACATGGTGATGTGTGTACACTTTGTTTTATGCCATTCCAGGAATGGTCCATGTTGGTCAGCAGGTGTCAACAGCTTGAACAAGACCTCATAATCCTTACCTTGTGTGATCTATCTGTGGACACATTGACATTCCGTCATATGTCAACACGTATTTATGCACAGCTTGTTGGTTTTGTGGATACTACATGTGTCTGGGATGTTGATAAAGGACTATTCAAAGTCTATGTGACACATGTGTAGATGTGTTCATTGTTGTATGTCCTGGGAGGCTGCCTTGCAAACAGTCTAGCATGTTTGGGAACCATGATCCACACATGAACATACCACAGTTGGTAGGGTTGTGTGTATGTAAGCTTCCAATAGCTCTGTTTATGACTGCAACCATAATGGACTCCATGACCTTGCAGATCTGCCTTCATAGGCATACTGGACTTGACTTCCCATGGTGTGTTATGCACCAACACTTGTGGGAAGTGCCATATGTAGCTGTGACACATTCAACAGTTCCACATCCTGTGTAGGGGGTGAGGCTCAGCTGACTGTTCAGGTGCAGGATCTGTTTGTTCTGTAGTTTGTGCATGACACATATTGGGAATCAATGTATTCCACTTGTTGCCATGCTTTTGGCAGTGGGGGTAGCTGCTCATCCATTCTACATGTGATATCACCTGGTATGATGATATGGGCTATTGTCAGTGGGAGGTGGGTATGTACATATGGGCTTGTCTGTCAGGATGTCGGCATTGTCAGTCAGGTACAGTTGGCCCTGACTCAGGACATATATGGGTGTACATTGCTATTTATGACATAGCTGAAGGAGGTGTCATGATTCAGTCTGGACTCCTTCTCAGCTACTCTTTGCAAAACACCAACGAACATGAGCACTAATCCCTGTTATACTCTTTTACATGCTTAACACCCCACTGATCCTTTGTGGTCAGGCTACAGAGTATGTCATCATAATATCCTGGCATGTCCAGGGGTCGGTTTCGTGTGTACTCTCCAGTCCAGCTGGTGGATATTGTGATATTGACACAATGTCACATCTGCCTCATGTACACCGATAACCCTCTCCTCTTCCCAACAAACTCAGGTATATGTGTGAGATGCAACTATATAGACATACAGGGTGCTGAACTCTCTCAACCCATGACTGGCACAGTCTATCAGGTGGTGAAGGTAACCACACACAGCACATATCAGTCTCACATATCCTCTAGCAACAGCACTCAAACCACATTATCACACATAGACATACTCGGATGCTGTAAATGTACTCTACCTAAGCAGCAGAGACCTCCAAAGCAGACACAAACACATCTGCTACCCCACTACAATACCCACATATCACATAGTTCACAATGTCAGTGTGCCACACAGTCACTGCCCTTCAGGCTAAACAACACACCTAATACACTTGTAATAGGCGACACTTATTGTCAGACACACTGACATACCACTCACCAGCCCTTACAAGGGAATAGTCACTTTGGGCTGTCTGTCGGTGTCAGGACCTGACGCATAACACAGGCAGTTAGGTCACTCCAAAGCAAGTACAGGACTGGCACCATCATTGTCCATGATGGTGCGTAAAACCTCAGACGTTACTCCCTGGACCATATGACATGATACATGGATTAACACTCTGATCATGTAGCCCAGGCCAGTATGGTCCTGACCTTGTCTACCATCTTACACCCATCAAATATGATGTCACAGTATACAGACACACATATCACGGTTAACAGTTGCCTAACAAATTTGTTTCATTCATAGGGGATACAGTGTCTGTCAACGTATGGTGACATGCTCAACATGCCACGTAGCTTCACTATGGACAGCTTGCACCTGTCACCCTTGGACTTTCGAATGCTGGCTAAGGCTCTTGCTACCACCATAGTGCCTTTTTTAAGCAGGGCTCAAAAGACAAACAATCCTCCATAGACATTACAGGTTAAATGAAACTAAGGGTAATGCTGCTCAACACCAGATGTGTTACCCTCATATTGTGGCCACTCAGGACTCTCCTCAGTATGGAGGATAGTGATATCTGTGCACTAACAGACACCTGGTACAGGCTCGCTTATGCACACCAGCACTACCAGGTTATGTTTCATACCATGCTTTCTGACAACAAGACTTGGAACAGACAACACAACTAGGGGGAGTATCCATATACATCACAGATACACACACCTCTGGGTTAGTAGCACTGCACAAAGCATCACAGACTATACATATACAGCTACCATTGTGCAGAACTGCCTTTCAGTTTGTTGCCTGCTACAGACCACCTTCCCAAACTCAGGAACCACACTCGGCTTTCATGGGAACTATGGAGAATATGAAGGTCTCCACAAACACCATTATATTGTGTGACTTCATATACACAAATATTGACTGGGGATACTACTCAAGCCCCAACACCCTCACCCAACAGTCGCTACAATTTGTAGACTCATATGCTATGGCACAACCAGTCAGCACAGCCACAAGGGGGAATACATATTGGACCTGATCATCACCAACATGGGGACTCTATGTTCCACACCAGTGATATACCCCTCATTGGTAAGGTCAGAACATACATGTATCTCACTGGACATACATATACCCTCCACACACCCATCCTGGGTAATCTTGGTGAACTTCTCATGAGCCAACATCTCACTTCACCAGAGCAAGGTGGTATCCTTCAGAGAAACTGAGACAGTGGCAAATACGGCTCACACTGCTGAATCCTTTACATACACATTCTATGGACACCTAGTGGACTGCATGGATTGTGCTATCCCAAATAACAAAAAGGACTCACTACTCCAATGGCAGGGGACCTGTCTTGTAGACCCCAGCCATTAATAAGCTGTACAACGTCAGGAGGATGCTACTACATGATAGAGCACAATCCCAGACTGGGAAGGCATCTGTGATCTGTACTAGCAGACAGCTATGATCACTCATGAACTTTTCTAAGGGCCACTTCTACCGGACAATTCCACCAGACACGTCGGACTATCACACGGCCTTCTTCAGTTATGTCAGGAACCTGGGTGGACATTCACTGATATCCTGTGAGTTACTGCATACTGACTAAACATACCCTGAACCCACTTGCATTGCCAACAGCCTGGCAAACAGGTTCAGTGCAGATGTCTCCCCCCCATCCCCACTAAGGAGCAACTATCCATCCCAACAGAGTATAACCTCCCTGACATCACACAGTAACAGGTGAGTGCTGCCCTCCCCAAAGCGTACATCACAATATCAGTGGGACCAGATGGTGTCCCGGCCTGCATCTTACAGGAGCTTCATGACAGATGTTACCCTCACATTACATCACTGTTCAATATCGAAGTTACTACAGGATATGTACCCAAGAAATGGCGTACAGTGACAGTGGTCCCAGTCCGCAGAGTTGGTGCCACAATGGACCACAGACAATATTGCCCTATAAGCCTAACTAGCCTGTTCTGCAAAGCTTTGGAGCATATTGACATGGGACTCATACACATAGACATCGGGAACCTACAGACACTGTGTCCTACACATTTCAGCATTTCTGTGGGCAGATCTTGCCTCTTGAACCTGTTTGTATTCTTTAAACGGTTAACAGATCCATCGACATAGAGACAGTTGTCCACACAGCCTACCTGAACCTTGCAAAACCCTTCAACACAATAACCCACTGGGCCATTATGCATAGGCTCACCAGCGTCGATATGGACACATATCTCACACGATGGATTGCTACCCTGATCAGGGATAGCACCCATATGGTCAGAATAACAGGTGCCATGTCTCACTCTGCACCAGTTACACATGGCATCCCACACGGCTCGGTCCTGGGACCTCTCTTGTTCAGTATATATTTGTCTGACGTACAAGCTACCATGGGGGAATATGGCTGAACATGTTTGCACTTGACTGCAAACTGGGTTCCATGATCAACTCACCAGCTGCCACATGCATACTCAAACAGGGTCTCACAGAGATGGATGACTAGTGCCTGAGCCATGGCCTACAGCTAAATGCCATTAGTTGCATAGTCATCCCCTCTGGGAATAACAACATGCCCACACATTACCACATAGGTAGTACTCCATTACATACGGTAGGAGTTGTTAGGTGTTTGGGGGCATGACTTGTTCATACTGTCACATTTGACATTCACGTTGCCAAAGTGGTTGGACACACCTTCTATGTGGGCCACCTTATCCCATATGGTTTCACATCTAGATCAAGTGAGGTCATTGTGCCCCTATACTCATCACAACCATGCTTGGTTACAATGCCACATTTGGGGTGTACCTTACCCGACACCTGCAGTAACTGTACTGGCCACAGAGGTTCCTCACCAATCAGATCTAGGGACTCACACACATGCCCTGCACAGTTTGGATGCAGTAACTCCAACTCTACTCAGTCGCTTATCATCTACTCGGATATGATGTGTGCCTGTTGTTTGCAGATATACCCAACTCAGAATTACTGGACATGCTCCATCTCAGGATATCTGACTCCCTTGGAGCTACACACTCCAGGGACGTATACCTCAGCACAGATGTTAATAGGACATGCTGGAGGGACAGATTCTTATCCCAGATGCTCCACTCACTCCAGATTGTAATCCCAGTTTCACATAGGCAGAGCCACCCACTGACCACCTACAGGAGACATCTTGATGACTGTATGGGTGATCGTATGTTTACCCCTGGGATATCTTCTGTGTCCCTGCTAGACAGAGGCACACTAGCCTAAACGTACATGGGCTATTTTGTGTGACCTACTATTCACACACAGAGTGTAGTAATCTGACAGGTTTGTGAATGCCAAACACACTCTGGCTAGGCTTGTACATGCCCTAGGGCAGATAGCCTAGTATCGACCACTGAACCTATGCTAATGTTCAGGATGCACAATGTTTATTGCTGATACTGTTTTCAGGTCTTTATCATCTTTGCTTTACCAGTTTCTATGAAGAACTTCAGTATCTGCAGAACATATTTGATTATGACAGGATTCCACTGTATTATAGATGTGTCTGTTTTCATATAACTGTGTGCACAGGGTGGATTGCTGGATAGTGACAGGTTCCTGGGTTAACACATGCAACTGCCAGACATGCATGGCCCACTGCTGTAGTCAGACATGGCCTAAGTGTGTGAGCATGCCCAGTTCAGGCTTTCCGTGTTTTGTTGCCTGACATTTGTCTCATTTATTCAAGTGTGTGAGCATGCCCAGTTCAGGCTTTCCGTGTTTTGTTGCCTGACATTTGTCTCATTTATTCAAGTGTGTGAGCATGCCCAGTGTGACCTTTCAGTATGCTGCTATCTGAGGTCCACTACATTTGTTGATGTGTGTGAACATGACCGATATTAACATTCATACTGTGTGTTGGAAGTCAGGTTCTGTTCTTACTGCAGGACTCACCTTTGTGTCATAATTCGACAGGGATTATGCTGTGCCTGCAGGGTTTCCATGAAATACTTTGCATAGACTTATCAACATTCCTTCATACAGGCAGAACACTGCAATGCTGTCATGGTTTAGTGGTTCGGTACTTTGACTATAATGTACAGTATCCTGGGTTCGAGGCCCGTCACTGCTTTATATTTTCATACTGAGCAGACCAGACTGCTTAAAGGCCAGTTAAGCAAATATGAGCATGTTGGCTTTTGTTCAGCTATGTCCTACTTAGACCAGACTTGTCCGACATTGCTCAATATTCACCAACATTGCTGGACATTGCCCAATATTACTCAACATTGACCACAGTTGTGCTAGTTGGTGTGTGCGATTTTGTTTGCATATACTACATAGTGGTAAATGCTGTTTAGCACTGCTTTATATTGCTTAACACATGGCATTCATGCCTTAGGTGGTGCTGCAGGGCTGCCTATGTCAGATGCACATACTACACTTCCTGTACATGTTTGAAGGTAGGTAGTGTCAACTTAGCCATCCCTTTTACTATATGTGTGAGTCAGAGAGAGGTATCATTTCCAGAGCTCCTACTGAGCCAGTGTATGTGCTATGCGTTGCCTCTTTGCCAAGGCCAAAGCATACTGGGCATGCCTCCTTCTGCCTACTGGGGCAGGCTCAGGTTGTTCCTCCTCTGTGTCACGCTCTGCCTGTAATGGCCTTGGCAATGGTGGGGGGCTGTTTGGCCCAGGCCTATGCTGGTCCTGCTGCAGCTGCTTTCACAGGATCATATTATGTAGCATAGCACATACCATGACAATTTGGGTACATGTAGTTGGTGAGTACTGCAAGGCTCCACCAGATGTGTCCAGGCACCGGAACTGTGACTTGAGCAGACCAAACACACACTCTATTACATTACGTGTTTGTGCGTGTGCCTCATTATGGCATTCCTGTTCAGGTGTATGTGCGTTTCTGATGGGTGTCGTCAGCCACGGCTCCAGTGCATAGCCAGCATCCCTCACTAGGTGACCATGTGGGATGTCCCCATTGGCAAATCTCTAGTACAGCTGCATCAGATGCCAGATATGGGAATCATGGTAGCTTCCAGGGCAGCCTGCACACACATTCAGTATTATGCCCTGGGCATCACACCTGACCTGGCAGGTGATGGAGGGTTAGCCCTTGTGGTTGAAGTAGACCCTACCCCACTCACCGGCTCGTGCTTTGATGTGCGTGCAGTCTATTGCACCCACTACATCAGGGTATTCCACTATTTGCTGGAAGAGACGCATATTGCTGGCCAATACCTCATGGGAATTGGGCAAATATACATGATCACCGACATGTGCTGACATGGCATCCAGGAACTGGTGCAGTACCCTGGATGCTGATGCCTGTGATATCCCCATCATATCACCAGCTGGCCCCTGAAAGGTACCTGTTGCTAATATTCTTAGGCCAACCCATACCTTGGTTTCCACTGGGATGGGTTCCCCTCTGTTGGTTCTGTGTTTGAGGTGTGGCCTGCACAGCTCAACAATTTGCTGCAGGAGGTCTCTGTCCACTCTATAGTGCTCCACTATCTCCAGCTCATGCAGCCCCTGGTAGGTTACCCTGGGCCTGTACACTCTTCTCGGTCTCCTCACTGTGGGTTGTCCAGCAGCATTTCCATTGTCACCACCCTCAGCATGTTGCATATGTCGCCTTATAACAGCAATGGCAGCCCCTAACATTTCTTTGTCTCAGTAAAGCTTTTTCAGTTTTCACTTCTATTAGCTTACTGCAGTGTCTGTTGTTAGAAACATAATGGACTGTTGTTTGCAGAGTTTTAAGTGCTAGGCTGGGCTGGGCTAGTGTACTGCCTGTGTAATTGCCTGATTCTTATTGTTTTCACCTGCTAGCTCTGCTAGTACTCCCTGGTAGCTTCCTACTATTTGTTGTGTTTCCTTTTTCCTTTCTGTTTCCTCAGGGGGGGGGTGCAGCGCACACAAGCGCAAACACGTGCACACCAGCTAACATGAGCGCATACATGCTTACATGGACTAAAACCTGCTTATTCAGGTTTAAACGCGTGCACACCAGCGCAAAAGCACTTACAACTCTTTAAACAGCCTTATACATGCTTACTTCGGCTTAAACACACGCACTCACGCTTACACACGTGCAGTCTGTCTTACTCGGGTTTACAGGTGCGCACACACGCGCATGCACGCTCAGCAAGAAACGTTGGTGTTATCCATGGCATACACCTTCCATTTCTTGCCTTTCCCTAGCCTACCTGTTGACACACCTCTTTCCATGATGTGTAAATGACAGCAGACACATGCCACTCTGCTCCAATGAGCTTCACTTCTTTCATACATACCCCCCCTCATGATGTCACCTATCTTCTACTCTGTTACTCCCCTTATCCTACTCCTACACTCCACTGACTGTGCTCATTTGCTATGGAAACTTGTGATTCACTATCCTAACCCTCATTTACATAGGATTGCCTACTAATGCTTGGTTACATCTCTTAGACTGAGCTTCCCCCCTTAGCAACCTCTACTTGGTGGCCATGTTGTTTTCAGCTTGCCATTCCCTTGCATTGTACATTAACAATTTAAATAAGATCCACATTTGTGGGTTTTAATTTTTAGTTTTCTGGGTTTTAGAGTGCAGCCCATTTGCGCAGCGCTGCGCTATGCTTAAACATCAGAAATCGGAGAAAAAAAAATAATTATTTTTATTTTCATATTGCATCAGGAAACATTTCCAATGGCCGTATATTTGGCCATTGGCATGCTTCCTGCACTGGATGCAACTTTTATTTGGAGCTGTCACGGCTCCATTTTGCTATTTGCAGAATGGTACTCAGTTGTCAACTGAGTACATTTCTGCAAATAACACTGCTCTTACTCGGACAGGTTCGGGTTTCCTGAAATGCAAATCTACCTCATTTGCATGCCTTTCACCTGCAATTGAGGTAATTTGCATATCCCAGCCCTGTCCGTGTAAGAGCCGTTTTAGGAGCTCTCTTGCACGCCCCTGCAGGCTGTTCCTGGATCGCTCGTCAGACATGATGGCTGCATGGAGTCTTACTCTACTCTTATTCTCCATGCAAGTCTTTGTGAATCCAGCCCTAAATATTTATAACTGTATATATTATAGCTGTGTGAAGTTAAAGTGTAATATACAGCTTAGTATCATAGACTATGAAGCAGATACTGCACATGGCTGCTGAGCAATCCCTGGCATCTTAATCTGTATACCAATCTGTCAACTCCCGGCTGTGCCCTACTGGACTACAAAGAGCAGCTATATCTACCTACCCAAACCTGCCTGGGTATTTCCTCACCTGGGTAATCTAAACGCTCTTGGACTAAAAGCCACAGTAAATAATATTCTGTCCAAACCTTTTACACTCACTTTTTCAACTCCCGGCTGTGCCCTACTAGACTACAAAGAGCAGCTATATCTACCTACCCAAACCTGCCTGGGTATTTCCTCAACTGGATAATCTAAACGCCCTTGGACTAAAAGCCACAGTAAATAATATTGTATGTCACATAGTAATTTTGATTTTATTTTACCTACTTTATCTATATTCTAGTCCACTACACCTCCTAGGTGTACTAGATAAACTGCCAGATCTGCCAGCAGCCATACCCCCCTCCCCTCCTCCTGTTTTACTACTGTTGGACTCCACTGTCTGTCTCTACGATACTGTAGCCCCCTACTTTTATTGTGATAACCCTCCCTTCTCCATCACGTTTCTATATTTTATCCTACTGCTGTGATCTCTCTACAGGATTATTACAAACTTTGGCCACTAGATGGCAGTCTTTACCCACCTCTAATTTCACTTTGTTTTTCTTCCTACCTCTTACTTTAAACCTTTTATGATTGTTGCACTCTTCTGCTTGTCTATCTTCTTCTATAATCCCTTTAAACCTTGTACATATCTCCTACCATAGTCCTTATTATACCTTTACCTAGCCCTCCTTCTCCACCTTCACTACTCCTAGGCTAACCCTTACTCTCCCATGTTTCTCTCTCTTTTAACTCTCCCTTCCTCAGACTCCCAACTTTGGCCTTTCTACCTACTGCCTCCTGTTTCTACCTACTACCTTACTAATTGTTTTTTCCTCACTGCTTGCTTTCACCTTACTTGGGTCTGTCCCGCTCCGTTCGCCCTGCCGGCTCTCTCTGCTCCCCTACCCTACCCGCAAATCTCACCCACCCCCAGTGGTCTTAGACTTATACCTCACGAACCACTCCCCTTTTTTTCTCTACCTATCACATACCTCCTCATCACTAGGCCACTCCCCCATCTCTTTCTTTCCTACTTAGTCCAAATTACCTCTCCCTTTAACTACTCCATTAACTATCCTAACCATCCTCTGCACTGACTACTTCCCATATCTACCTCCTATTCAACCTCCATTAATTTCCCTTTGCTTTTCTTTTTCTAGACCCTGCTTAATCTTTTGAAACATTTTCTACCTCACTTACAGACACAAGCTACTCTCATCTTATTTCTACTCACTACCATGTCACCAACACACAAAACTATTTTCACATACATCCTACTCTTAACTACCGCAATAGCCTCTCTGATCATACCTTATTCACTGACCTTCTTTGAAAATATTACTCTACTTGAACAAAACCACCATTTCCAACAAACATTACCTTCTTCCTTTATCTATACCCTCAACCACAGTAACATAACCTGTACCTCCAACTATATACTACCAAAATATCTCAGAACAACCCATGTGACTTACTTCACCATCAAAAAGAATTTTAATAATTCCCTTAAGACCCTTAAATTCCTACACTATCCCCAGTGTTACCTTCTCCTTGACGGGGATATTCATCCAAACCCTGGTCCCAATACTAACAATAGGAATAACCTTGATAATGTAACTTTACCTAAACCTTCTACATTAGCTAAAGCAACTAACTCCCTCCTGATTGCTCATCTTAATATTAGATGTCTTAACAATAAAATTCCCCACCTGCATGCACTCCTGGATTTGCACTCATTTGATATTCTATGTCTTACAGAAACCTGGCTAAAACCATCTACTCTAGACCAGGAAATTACCCCTCCAGGCTATAACATCCTTAGATGTGACCGCAAAACCAAGAAAGGCAGGGGTATAGCCATAATATATAAATCTAATCTCCAAGTATCCCTCTTTAATGAGCTACCATCACTAGACATCAAATCTGAAATACTGTCTACCAAACTCCAAAATCAACAACACCAAATCTATCAACCTAATCTGCTTGTATCTTCCCCCTGGTAACAATACTAATACTCTTGAAAACTTACTTAATCTCCTCTCTACCCAAATACCCCAGGAAACCATTGTACTGGGTGACTTCAACATAGACTGGTTAACCTGTAGTTCTCACAACCCCACTAACCATATAAATCTCTATGGATTCTCTCAATTAATAACCACTCCTACTAGAATCCACAAACCTAACAGGAAAGAATCTACTCTTGACTGGATACTTATTAATAACCACCCTAGCAATTTTACTCCAGGAACCATTCCCGATAATATTAGTGACCATATGCTTACATACATTATTAGACATTAATTTCATATCCCAACGACTCACAAACTCAAAACTTCCCGCTGAAAAAAATTCTTTAATCCTGATAGTTTCCTGAACGAATTGCAAGCATGTGACTGGTCACCACTGACCCACCTTGAACTGGATGAGGCTGTGACCTACTTCAACACTAACTTTCTTCAAATTCTAGACTACCACACACCTTATCACTCTACTAGAATAAAATCCAAATCTGCCCCATGGCTATCAAAACAAACTAAGCAGAAGATGCTCCTCAGAAACAAAATATGGGCTAAATGGAGAGCTAGCAAACATCCATCTGATCCCCTCACCTTTAAACAATTAAGAAATGCCACCAAGAAGGATACTCTTAGAGATAAAAAAGACTTCTACCTACACCTCTAACAAACTAGTCAACAAACACCACAAAAATTTTGGTCAGGGATAAATAAACTTCTTCAGCCAGGACACTCGACTACTCCTGCCCCATTAGGTTTCAACCATAATAATTTCAACCATATCCCTGATGCCTTTAATAAATACTTTACAGAAGCCATTCAAACCCTAGCCAATTCTGTACACCCATCTACTGCTTCCCCACCACACACCCCGAAGGCATCGTCTCCTACCTTTCATATACGACCTATTCCTACATCTCTTATTCTTAAACTGCTTAAAAAACTGAAACCCTGCACCCCATCTGCAGACCGACTCCCATCTGAATGCCTACAAATTGCCGCAAAAGCTATTCATTACCCAATATCTATATTTATTAACAGAACTATCTCTGAAGCCAAAATCCCTACCATTTGGAAAGTATCTCACATTATCCCTCTACACAAAGGTGGATCTTCCATAGAGCTTTCAAACTTTCGCCCTATTGCCTTACTCTCTCCATTAGCTAAGATAATGGAAAAATGTATTCATAAACAACTACTCAACCACCTTCTGCAAAATAACCTACTCCCCACCTGCCAACATGGCTTTAGACCATTCCACAGCACAACGACTGCCCTTCTTTCCTTCACTGACTCTATAAATAAAAATCGTAACAATAACTCCTTTTCCTCTGCATTATTTATTGACCTGTCAAAAGCCTTTGATATGGTTAACCATAACTTACTTCTAGACAAACTAAAGTACCATTCACTTGATCCACTAGCATTACAATGATTTAGGTGTTATCTTCAAAACAGACAGCAAGCAGTACTTTGGGATAACAACCTGTCTTCATTACTCCCAGTAAATATTGGAGTCCCACAAGGCTCTATCTTAGGTCCCCTTCTTTTTTCCTTATTTATTAACAACCTCCACATGGACATACCTCAAGCCACCTGCATTCAATATGCAGATGACTCAACCTTAATTTGTACTGCTAAGAACATAGCCTCCCTCCAGTCCCTCACCCAAACTGTGTTCCAAAATGTTGAAAACTGGTTTATGAAACATTGCCTCCTCCTTAATCCCAAAAAACCAAAACTACTGCTTTTTACTCCAACTCAAAAATCTTCCACACCATTCTTCTCTATAACCTCTAACAATGCTACTAACTTTACCCCGGATACTACCATCCACCTACTAGGTGTTATAATTGACAATCGTCTTAACTATGATGACCATATTAACGCCACCATAAAATCTGTTAACAAAAAACTTGGTACTCTCTATAGAATCAAACCCTTCCTTACCCCCACAGCCAGGAAAACTATTGCCCAGACCCACCTCATTTCTACCCTTTTCTATGCCTTTACTATATATACTAACCTATCTAAAAATAACATCTCCAAACTTTCTACCTGTTATAATAGCATAGCAAGATTCATTACATGTACACCCTTTACAACTCACCACTGTCTTAACCTCAAACAACTATGATGGCTAGAATTGCAGAACCACATACTCTATCAACAGTTACTTATCACTCAAAAGATCCTATACCACCCCAATAATACCCCTATCCTCACTACTCTGATTTCACCATACAAAAATCTAGCTACACTACGTTCTGCTAATAAACTCCTGGTCTCCTCAATTAAATCTAACAATAAAGCTGGTGACTCACTTTTCTCAAACACTACAGGCAAAAATTGGAATCAGCTCCCTCTTGAACTATCTAACCTTGCTTCTACTTCTCTATTCAAAAAACATATTGAAGAACATCTTAAAACTCGGTGGCTTTGTCCCTGTGCTAACCCAGACTGAAATCTATTTCACCACCTACTCTTACCCTTTTCCCCACCCCTCTAACTTAGGCCTCCTAATCTTGCTTCTTTTTCATAATAAGAGGAAAAATTATAAGGGCATTACTCTGTTGTGCTCATACCCACTTTGTGTTTAGTACAGCTGTCATGTTTTACTTAAATCAATTCTTTATTTACAATTCTATATTTTTGCTTTTAACCAATGCTACCAATGTATTTTCTTACATGCCCTTGTTATATATTGTTATATATTGTTAACTGTGTTTTACTACTCATGCTTGGAGCTTTTCTCCCTGGGCCTCTACTGAAAATGGATATAAATCCAGTTAGACTAGCCCGGTCAACAAATGTAAAATAAATAAATAATAAGGTAATGCATTTTTATACGGTATACTTACTTATATAAAATGAATACTTAAAGTGTTAATTATAATTATAGTGATGGTAGATTAAGTATGTTATATTATATCAAATTAAGTTATGAATGAAACATTATATATATGCAACATATGAAAAGCAGTGTAGATCTTACCTTGTATTTATAACACATCAAAACAGACTTGTTAATAAAAGCATAGTCCACAATAATAGTTTGTTTTATAAATAGTCTGTATTTCTCATTTATTCTTTAGTCTCTTTTGTTTTTCAGAAGATTTCCATGTAGTTTTAGGAGCCATTCTTTTAAGAGAGGGGTTAGCCCACTCCATCTCTTCTATTTTTTTCTAGTAATTTATGGTTTTTAACATATGTCACTGCAGAATCAAGATCCTCAAACAATGAAGGTCCATCAGGAAGAAAAATCGTCCGCCTTGCTGGAAACAAGAGGTGAGTCCTAATTTGTACCCTTTTCAGTTCTTAAAAAAAAACTTTTCTTTTGGGAATTACCATTGTTGAATAGTCATTATCAAAGCGAAGGATAGAGTCATTGCATTTTAAAGGTGATTTTGACCAGGCTGTTTTTAGAATTAAGTCTTTATCTGAAGATGATAGGAATTTTACTATAACATATCTAGGTTGTTTCCTGTTGGTACTGTTTTACTGATGTGAGGGATCGATGTGCTCTCTCTATACCAAAAGATAAAGCCTCTGGTAAATCTAAAAATTTTGGCAGCCATGAGTTAAGGAAGCTTGACATATTGTCTCCTTCTATATTTTCCTGAAGACCTAAAATCCTTATATTATTCTGGCATGATCTATTATCTAGATCATCCAGTTTATGTTGTAATGAAGTATTTTGTTTAAGCAAAAATTCTATGTTGTTTTCATTTTCTAGTAATCTTCCATCAAAGTCTGTTAATGATTCCTCAATACTAGTAATTTGAATTTTTTGCTGTTTTAGATCCTCATGAAACATATCCATTTGCTTGGTAGCTTTTTCTTCAAAGTTGTCTATTTTACAGTCAATTATATCAATCTTAGTTGTGAGGTCTTGAATAGTTGTTATTAAAGTCTGCAGTTCCTTTTTTATACTGGAGTCCTAGTTGTTTGCCTTAGTATAACTCATGTTGAAAATTTCCCAGAAGTGAAGTATTTTTTCAGATGAAGGTTTTGACTGGAAATTATAACCAATTTCAATTTATAAGTAGACATTCCTGAAGAGAATGTTGAATGCTATCAAATTCTGCAAAAATAAACCCACTTTTTCTTGATATGAAACAAATTTCCAGTGAAGATATATTTTCCTTAGAGGAGCTTGTGAAATCTGCTGCCACACCATGACCATGGTAGCCATGCCCCATTCTCCTATAGATTTCTAAGGTGTGATCTATACCTGGCTTACAAGACATCCACAAACCCGATACTTATGAATTTTCTGCATACTAGTGCATCAAAGAGTACTAGCAATGCAACATCTAGGGACCTGAATTTTATCTGTGACCTAAATGGAACATTCTGGAGAGATAGATATGTGTCCCCAAGACTGCTTCTCCTATGGAACAGGCTACCAATCCATGTGAAGCTGAGTTCATCTATTAACCAGTTTAAGTACAACCTAGACCAGTGGATGGAGAACAGAAAATGTATACTGGGCCTGCTGCCAATGTCCCTTATGGGCAGAGGTAGCATATAAATGCCTTGCCCTCAATGTCCTGTTCGGATACAGGACATCATTATTCTTTTGTGAAAATTGACTAGGCTTAGAAAAGCTCCCCAGGTCATTAGCCTAGTAACAATCTATGAATCTAAGAGTCTTCTTATCAGACATGAGTCTATTCATTCCAAATACTGGGCATCCCCATATGAAGGGAATCAGTCAGATGTGCCATCCTCCAGGAGCCATGGAGGTGTTTTTTCCACCCACTGGCATGCTGGTAATAACAGAATTTATACTGAGGCTTTACACTCACCCCTTGTAGCAGACATAAACACCATAGGGTCTAATACCACTGATTTGAAATCACCAAGCCTGTATTCTTGGTCCTGAGCATTGTTGTACCTGACCAAACATCCACTTTTATGGTGGTAAATGCCTGACTGAAACTACTATGCCTTCCCTAGAATTCATCAAGCCAATGTCACCTACTAATATCCATTTTTCCCCACACAGTTGTTCCAGTGCCCAAGCCACTTTTCAAACTGTTGTCATCTGGGTCATAGTCAGGGCTTTATTCCTATATTTCCCAGGACTGGGCTATAAGGGTTAGGTATTTTAAGATGGTTATACATCTGTTGCATAAATATATTATTTATAAATATACAATGTTGTCTCTAGGATGATAAGTGCAACGCCATTAACGATTTCTTTGGGGTGGACAATAGGTTATCATAAATTATTTAGACTGTATTTCATATGCTTGTTTTGGTAACATGCTGTGGTCTCAACATGTTTAATCTTATCTTAGCACTATTCCAGCAAAAAGCAGACAAATACATTAAGAACAAAATAAAGAATTGCTAGTGTTCTCACAATGCTTGTTTGAAAGTTGTATACAAGTCTGAGAGACTGTATAAGTTTTCCTTTGGCTCACATTTGGAAGCTTCTGGAGATTTTTTTCAGATGCATACAATCATTTATGTTAAATCAAACTGAAAGATGTGTTCTACTATATTGTTCTACTGTTTATTATACATTTAAAAGTTAATTGTATGTCAATATTAGTATTCATTTCACTTAAGTATTTCTCTTGGTGGTATTATTAACAGCACTGAGGAATGGTTTAGAGTAAAACCATTAATATTACTGGTAGCAAAACACACAAGTAAATGTAAACTTACATGTTATACCAATGTGTGCTGCCTCAAAATGTAGCAATTTGTAGTAAATCTTATTCATTCAGAGATGTCAAAGTAGAGCCTTCCAAGCCATTTTTTATCTTTCCTGAGTGATGGCTATAACCCATTTGTTTGAAGTTGCCATTTACCAAAGTGGTAGAGTGATAGATGGCCTTTAAAATAAAGGCACCTGATATAGGTCAAGGTTAGTGGAATCTATATTGTGAGTGCTTTCATCCACTTTATTAACATAAACTTCTTCTGACCTGAAAGTGGATGAAAGCATCCACAATATACTGTTTTGGTCTCTATTTTGCCTGTGCTGAACTTCCTTTTTTGAATTTTCAGTGGTTTGTGGATTTATTTGAGCTTGGTGACCTTGTAAAATTGCTCAGACTTTTTAAGAGCTGGTGGCCAAGACTCAGTATTCAGAGAAGCAGTGGAGAAGGTATCCAACAAGGCTTCTAAAACAGGTGAATAATTGAAGGCTTAGGCATGCCCATTTACAGCAGAGCATAACATGCTTCTGGATATCAGAAGAAATATTATGCTCTGCTTTAAATGAGAATGACTAAAAAATGCATAATGTCTCTGTTGATATCCAGAAGAGATGATATGCTCTGCTGGAAATAGGTGTAACTAAGCAGAATAGAGCATAATATCTCACATCTGGATAACTGAGAATCTTCCATGTGAAAATGCTGCATCATCTTTATAATCATGCTCCCAAAGGAAAGCTCTCCATAGGGAAATCAAGAGATAAAGCATATTTTTCCTCAGAAGCATAAGTAACACATGAATGAATTTGGGATGAGTCAGCCGAAGAATCATCCCCAAATGAATCAGATTCTTATTCACCCTTATATTCCTACCTATGCCTCCTTAGAGAATAAGAGGAAAACAGTGGACAGGTAGCAGTGGCACTAAAGTAAGAGGAGTTCTTAGAGAAATATTGATGTTAAAAACTCTATAATTCCTGCTGGGGGACCCTCACAGACAGGAGAGAAAACATGTCTTCAGTCTTCTGTTTCTTTTTAGATTCTGGTGTCTGTTCTTACTAAGTGTAGAGGTCCTGAGCCCTGAAATACCACAATCAACATGCTTCTTCCCTAAGTAAGATTTGAGATATTTCATCCAGTCATTTAGGAATAATAAGCCATTGTTCTCCCTTCTTGGCCAAAGTGGATGACTGGTCTGACTTGATTGATGGGCTTGCAGGATGGCTGCACCATAGGGGCCTCCAACAGGGTTGTGATAGTGGGAGCAGCAGCAATAGCAGAAGAAGCTGGATGATCCAAGGTTTCATTAAGTGACAGTGGAAATGCCTGGGTCTGTCTCTGCAGCAGAAGTCTCCAATTTAAACTTCTTTGACTTTATTTTTAGTGTAGAAGGGGTAACAGCTACCAAAAACTCAGACACCATCTTAACTTGACCAAGAGCTTTAGGTTCCTGGTTCTCAAGATAAGTTTTTAAAGAAGGTAGATGACTATGCAAAGTCTTATGAACAGTGCCTGACAGCACAACCTTGTAATCGTGCTCAGCACCCAAACAAAATAAATGTTTAATATGATTATCGTTGTGAGAAATCTGCCTCCCACAATCACATTTATCTCTCTTCAATAACGTGCAAAACTTTTGAATATGGAAAAAAGAAAAAGACCTCTGACAGGAAAACTTCTCTGCCTAATCCCAAAGGAAAAGGCACAAATCATACAGCTGATAAACTAATGATGGAGCGAGAGTTCAGTGAGAAAGTTGTGAAGAATTTTTTGTCCTTCCATTTTTTTTTGTACCACTGTCTCCATTTGGCTGAGGTCATACATCAGAATTATGACATTAGGTGAAGGCACCTACACTTTGGTATGCTGGCTGGATGTATGGCTGTCCTTGGCAGGATACCCTATAGATTATTAATACTGCAATATTGATCATGGAAGGACATCATTCTTTGGGTATAATCTCTAAAGTCGATATTTAGGCAATTAGGGTTTCTAAAAAGGACAGTCTTGGTAACTAAGATATTGGCGATGGCAATAATACATATAACCAGCATGAGGAGATCACTAGATTTCATAACTCACATATCCAACAAAATTGATAGCTTCCTCTGGGACCCCCAATATGAAATTAGTATAATTCATTCTATTACAAATTAAAACTAAAGAAAGAAAATACAAGATAAAGCAGATCACTCTTATTTATTGAACTAGTTCCAGTGCCTTGGTATGAATTCCTTCAAAGGAAGTCACATTGACATCAGTTAAAAACACACACAATATAGCAATGTCTTTCGGCTTCTCTTGATAGGGGTTGCCACAGTGGATCACTGGTCTGCAGATTGATTGGCAGTGAAGTTTTTACGGTGTCAAGTTGCCAGCCTGGCGCCCAACCTTCACAGAAGGCACATGTGCGCGCGCACACACACACACACACACACACACACACACACACACACACACACACACACACACACTAAAAAGCAATTAAACAATAAAAGACATTGAATTAAATACTTTCAATTAATTACCTTAATAAGTCCATTAGGAACCAATATTTTATAAATTAAAATGCAAATACTTTCTTTATATAAAGATTTTTGTTTAACCAAATGATTTCTAGCTGACTTAACTGTACCTTGCAACAAAACAGCATATAATAATACATTAGGAATTTTGTCATGTTGCATGATAAAATGTTCTCCAAAGCAGTAATCAGTTTACCAGTTCTGATATATCTCAAATGTTACCTCAACTTATCACAGAACTTAGTTTTAGGTTCTCCCACATAAAACAAGTTGCAAGGATACTTGCAGTCCACAAGCTGTACATTTGATGCAATTAATCATGGAGAAGTAAGGTACAATATTAAAACAACAAATACAAGGACTGCAAGCCATGGTGCCTTTATTAGTGATATGACTACATCAGTACAAGTAAAATCATTATGTCTTAACATATATGACAGACTGTGTTCCCTTTTATGAGAAGTACTTGGTAAATTATATCTACATTAATTAAAATTGAAGTAACACTAAATTCTAACACAAAAGAGGGTTGTGAGGGTGGCCTAATGGTTAAGGTGGTTGCCTTACATACACAAAGTGCAGGGTTTGAGTTTGACAAGGGATCACTAGCTAGGCTTATAATGGCTCACAAGGGCAATTAGCTTAGTATGAACCTATAAAACAAATATTTTCCTGCTTGTAATAATTATTAGCCAAGGATTTTTTTTATTATGCTGGTAATTACTGGCTCTCTTAACAGACTCCATATATGACACTGTGCCAAACGCCCATTCAACACATGAAGGACTGTAATTAGCAAACATATCAATAATAGTTTGCACTTTCAAGAAAGAATCATCCCTTCTGCTAAAGGCTCTTGTAGCCCCAAGCATTTCCCAATTTGACAATGAATCACTAAGATTACTAGAAGCATCAATAAATTCTATTACACCTGTGGGTTTTCAAAATAATCTGGAATGTACCTTATAAGCAGAAGTAACAAAAAAATGAGAGCTCTAAAAATTTAGCAGTAGAGTGCAAATGATACTGCTTAACATTCAAGCACTGAAGAAAAGAAGGTAGAAGCTCTTTGTCCCATACGCATAAAAAATTAAATCAGTCTAACAAAATTATGTCATAACATGTTAATTATAAAACACAGAACTACAGATATAATTTACTTAAAAAATTAATTATACTCTTACCCTGAAGCTTATAAAAGAAGGGTAGAGTAACTATTTGCTTGCTAAATTGTATATTAGGGTTGTTAAAGCAAGTTTTGTTTTTATCGTCTCAGCCTGTATTCGTTTATTGTTATCTTTTGGAAGTATGGGTGATCAGGTCTCCAACTACCAAGTACTGACTATCTGTTTAAGTGAGAGAATAGCCTCTGAGTTATTCAGATAATTATACCTTTCACCAATCATGTCAAGCTGGACCAAGTGCAGTTGATTGTCAAAGGATGTTTCTCCCATAGATTCTTCATAATTGTTGCATACTCTTTGTGAAGAATAATTTTTTTTATCCTGCAATTTCTAATTTTTCTACTACTACTACTACTACCAAAAGGATAAAGGGTCTCAAAAATATGTCTTATGCTGCCCGACTGAAAGAACTCCAGCTCTATTCAGTCTCATACCGCTTGCTCAGAGGTGACCTGTGCCTGACATATAAGGCCATGTCAAACCCTGATTTGATGAATATGCTTCACCTCAAAAAATCTAGATCCCTCAGAACCACAAGGGCGGGAGACTTAAACCTTGACACGGTTATTAATAGAACGTGCTGGAGGGACAGATTCATCACCCAGAGACTCCCTATGCTGTGGAACAAAATCCCGGTACATGTGAGGCAGAGCACCTCGCTGGCCTTGTTCAAGAGGAATCTTGACCAATGGATGGGGGATCGCAGATATACCCCAGGGATTACTTCAGTGTCACTGCTTGACAGAGGCACAGCAAAATAATGGGCATAGTTTTATTCAAACTAAAGGGGTGGCGAAAGCCAAATAACTATGGGCTAGGCTTATAAATGCCCTTGGGCAGATAGCCTAGTATGAACCTATGAACATAACGCACAACTATGAACTTCCATCACATTCCTTAATACTTGTCTTACACCATATTCTAGCAGTTTGATGATGAAGTGTCTATGAAATAGGGAAATATTGTCAGACGAGCTATCTGGAATTTTGTAAATAATTCTGTTATTTGTGAATATTGATATTATTTATACAGAACTGTTATGTACTGAGCTAAAATGTAACCAAAACATGCCCTGCTGACTTAGAGCGGAAAATAAGTTGAAATTTGATTGCTTTATGATTGTGCTATAAAAGTTCTCTCTCTTCAGTGTAGCAGACACAATGCCTAGAGCTAGAAGTTTTTGTATTGTCTTGAAAGATAATTACTAGGCTTAAAATGTAAAAAGTGTTTTATTGTTTTACGAATTCCAAGACCTCCAAACATTTGATAGATATGTATTTTAACACAGAGATGTTAAATTCTGTTAGTTCCTATTTTAGCCTGTGAACTGAAGTCAAGTGACAAAAAGTGATGTCATCCAAGCTAACCCAGCAGTAATATTTGAAATTAATCTAGGAACTCTATCAGAGAGAGACAGGGCATTTTGTATTTTGTCTTGGACCTAGCAAGAACATCCACTCATCATCATCATAGGTTCATAGGTAGGTGCTAGGATTTTGGCCCAAGGCCTAAGTAAGCCTAGTCAACAAGGTTTCCTGGCTTACCCAAGAAAGTTATTTTCCTGTGCCACTGTCGAGCAGAGCCACATAAGTGATCCCTGGGGTGTATTTCCTATTTCCCATCCATTCATCAAGATTTTTCTTGAAGAGTGCTAATGAGGAACTTTGCTTGACATAGATGGTTAGCTTGTTCCAGAATATAGAAAGTCTCTGGGACAGGAATCTATCCCTCCAGCATGTCCTGTTTATTGTGGTGATAAGGTTTAGGTCCCTAGGGCATGTAGCTTGGAGGGATTGGGATTTCTTTGGGTGTAGCATGTCCAACAGCGCTGGGTTTGACATAGCTTTATATGTTAGGCAGAGATCACCTCGGAGTAGGTGATATGCTACAGAGTAAAGCTGGAGTTTTTTGAGACAGTCAGTGTACGGCATATGTTTGAGGCCAGTAATCCTCTTTGTGAGGTACTTCTGTGGCCTTTCCAGCTGCTGCAGATGTCTTGTGAGGTACCTTCCAAAAGGGGCATTGTACTCTTATAATGGGTCTTATGAGTATCAAATAGATGGGAACAATGACCTCTTTTTTTCTTGATGAGGACACTTTTGTGATAAGGTGTGCCACATAGAAGGACTTCCTGACTACTGTGGTGATGTGATTATCAAAGGAGAGACTACTGTCCACCTGGGTCCCAAGGTCTGTTATCACACATTTGATGTTAAGTAGATGCTGAACGTGGTAGTTCATGGGTACAGAGTTTTTACCAAAGGGGATGACAATGCAGTTTTTGAGATTGAGCTTCAGACCATGGCTCTGACACCAGGTATCTGTCTCAGTGAGGCCCTACTGTAGGATGTCCACATCATTTGGGGACTCGACTATGGCTCCTGTTTTGCAGTCATTTGCAAACTTCTTTAGCCAGAGGCCTTCTGTGTTAGCCTGTACTTGAGATAAGTAGATACCAAACAGGAGAGGTCCCAGGACTGAACCCTGTGGTGCTTCACTTTTCACTGGTTTTGAAGTCAGATTTGAAGTCTGCAACTTTTACAGTGTGGGTTCTGTCAGTGAGCCAGTTGGCAACCTATCTGCACCTGCCTGTCTGTAAGATTTATAGGTTCATAGGTTCATAGGTTGGTACTAGGCTATCATCTCTTAGGCCTATGCAAGCCTAGCCATAACAATTCCCTGGAAAGTTTTTTCTCACAATATTTACTTCTCTGGGCCCCTGTCTAGCAGGGTGACTGACATGATCCCCGGGGTGAATTTCCTATCTCCCATCCAATCATCAAGGTTCCTTTTGAAGAGGGCCAATGAGGTGCTCTGCTTGACATGTATGGGCAGTCTATTCCAGAGTATGGGGAGTCTCTGGGTCAGGAACCTATCCCTCCAGCATGTTTTGTTCATTGTGATGATAAGGTTTAGATCCCCAGAGTGTGTGGCTCTGAGGGATTGGGATTTCTTTAAGTGGAGCATGTCCAACAGCTCAGGGTTTGACATGGCCTTGTATGTTAAGCAGAGATCACCTCTGAGTAGACAATATGCCACAGAGTATAGCTGGAGTTTTTTTAGATGGTCAGCATATGGCATCTGCTTTAGGCCTGTGATTCTTTTAGTGCGGTATTTATGTGGCCTTTCCAACTGTTGCAGATGTCTTGTGAGGTACATACCAAATGGGGCATTATACTCTATAATGGGTCTAATGATGGATGAGTACAGTAGGACAATGACCTCCTTTTTTCTGGATGAAAAGCCCTTAGTGATGAGGTGTGCCACGTAGAAGGATTTCCTGACTGGTGTGACGATGTGGTTATCGAAAGTGAGACCACTGTCCACTTGTGTCCCTAAGTCCCTCATCACACTTTCAGTGTTTAGTGTCCTGCCACCTATGTGGTAGTTCATGGGTACATGTTTTTTTCCAAAGGGGATAACTATACATTTCTTGGCATTAAGCTTGAGCCCATGGCTCTGGCACCAGGCATCTGTTTCCGTAAGGCCCTTATGTAGAATATCCACATCATTTGGGGATTCAATAATGGCTCCCAGTTTGCAGTCATCTGCAAACGTTGTTAGCCAGAGTCCCTTAGTGTTGGCCTGTACTTCAGAGAAGTAGATGCCAAACAAGAGTGGTCCCAGGACTGAACCCTGAGGTACTCCACTTGTCACTTTTCTGGAGCTGGATTTGGAGTCGGCTACTTTGACAGTCTGGGTTCTGTCAGTAACCCAGTTGGCAACCCATCAAGTGACGTAGGGATTTATGCCCAGCTTAGTAAGTTTATCTATGATTCCAGAGTGGGGGATGGTGTCGAAGGCCTTGGCGAGGTCCAGATAGGCTGTGTGGACCGCCTTACCCTTGTCACCAGCTCTGGAGACTGATTCGAAGAAGTCAATCAGATTCAGGAGACACGATCGGCCCTTCACAAACCCAGACTGGGTGGGGTTCAGTGTCTGGAGGTTGCCATTGTCTTTGTTTATAAGTTCCATGATAATGCGTTCCATGCCTTTGCAGATCAGGCTTGTCAGACTGATGGGATGGTAGTCCTTTAGGGCATAGTATCTCTCTTTGATATAGATAGGAATATAGTAAAGATTAGTTTAGATGTTTTCTGTATTTATTTGAGACTGTCCTGCTGTTTTAAAATATTTCCTGGGATTTTGAACTCTGAAGTTACTGTGTTGATTGAGTATTGCGTTGTCCTTTTATTATTTATTATTAAATTTATTTAAACCTATCTTTGTGGCTGATGTTTGTGATACATAATTAAGCTCTTAGAGTACTTGCATATGTATTTGGTGACACTGTTCAGGCCACTCCTAAATAGCCTTGCAAGTCTTGATCAGACTACCATTTGGATAATAGTAACATTACACAGTAGGATTGGGTACCCTTTGTAAGGGCCTTATAGTAGCTGATAAGTAGGGGTTGGTGGCAGTAGAAACTACTTTATTGTCTGGACAGAAGGGGGCATAGCTAGTAAACCTGTACCAGCCTTCCCCAGGTGTGTTTGTATATAAACCAAATCTCAAAGTGTGTATGTGTCAGCTACTTGGTCAGGGACATGAAGCACTGGTTGGACAGAGAGGGTGCTGAAGGTCTTGGCTTTGGCCCATCAGCTGAGATCTTAAGCCTATAGCTGCACCAGTGGGGAGTCATACTGGGGATCTGGAGAAAGAGGGAGAAACCAGCCACAGACTTACTGTGATCTCTATGTGCTCTTAAGGAAATTTCACTTTACTGTGTGTACTTGTCATCCTCCCAGTGTGTATATCCCCTAGTTGTCAGTGGGGAGGATTGAGGCTCCTTGATTATTGGACCAGTGCAGGGGCATCACATATTAATTGGTGGACAGTGGTGGGATATCCACATCACGTGTTAATTGGTGGACAGTGGTGGGATATCCACATCACATATTAATTGGTTGACAGTGGTGAGATAGCCACATTACATATTAATTGGCTTATAGTGATGTGAATATTGAATTCCTGTAGCCTGTGCACAGTGGTTACTGAAGGTATTTGTACTCTGTCAGTCACGCAGTGAACATTTAGAGTTTCACATCACAATTGTTTTATTTTTTTTTTGTTAGTTAGTCAGGGACAGCAGGCAAGCATTCAGCAGAGTATGGCAAGCTGACAAAGAGCCAGTTGGCTAAGATGTGCCAGGCAAAAGGACTGGTGCATACCAGCCTGACTACAGCAGAAATGATTATAGCTTTGTGCACAGCTGCACCACAGTGATCAGGAGGACAACCAGGCTGGCCTTGGAGATGTGCAACTCTCAGAAAATGGACAGCTCGACCTTTCAACAGAGGACTTAAAATCCATCTAGAGTTGAAGAGACTTGAGCTGGAGGCCAAGCATTTGGAAATAGAAGCAGCAGAGAGACTGAGACATCTAGAGGATGAGGAAAATGAGAAACTGTAATGTCTAGAGATGGAGAAGAAGGAGAGGCAGAGGGAACATGAAAAGGAAATGCTGACTCTTTGTCAGAGTCATGGACGTAATGGGGAAGGGAGTAACTGAACCCCAGAAGCAACAAAGGTCAGTAAATTTCTCCCATAATTTACAGAGGGGAATAATTTTGATAGTTTCATTCATGTGTTTGAGAAGGTATGTAAACAGTATAATGTAGACCAAGGGCTCTCAGTATAGTTCCTGACCTCCTTACTCCATGGTAAAGCTGTAACTGCTATTTCTAAATTGCCTGATACTGACTGCTTAAAATATAATATTGTAAAGAACCGTCTTTTAGAATGCTTTAAGTTAACACCTGAAGCTTATAGGAAAACGTTTCCTAAGCATAGACACAAGGCAGATGAAAGTGTGTGTGAATATGTTGCTGATCTAAGCACTTATTTTCATAGGTGGATGTCAGGTCACCACTTTTGAAGGGCTGGCAGAGCTTTTTTTGAGGGAACAAGTCCTTAGCACTTTGTATGAGGATATGAGAATCTGGTTAGCTGATAGACAATGCAATACTGCAGATGGGTTGGGGAAGAAGGAAGACCTATACCTAGCTAGTAGGGCATCACTGCAGAGGAAAGGGATACCCAGTGCTGCTCATGGGCCTAAGGGAACCCATGGTGGGTAGCCCAGACTGCCGCAATAGAGTCTGCCAGTAGTAGGGGAAGCCACTAGTCCAGGACCAAGGGTTAAATGTTTTAAATGCAACCTGTGGGGCCTTTTAGCATATAGATGTCCACAGAGGCAAGATAGAAAACAGAAGGTGAAAGAGCTAGTAAGTGGGAATGACAAAACGCCAGCAGTAAGTTGTCTCAACAAAACAAGGGTACATATCCTATTTTAGTGGCTGGGAAAGAGGCCACTGTTAAGAGAGAGAGAGAGAGAGAGAGAAAGAGACAGTCTCTGACTTAACCATTGTGAAGCTTGTAATGGTTACAGAGAAGCACTACTTGCTTGGGCAGTTTACTCCAGTCAGAGCTTTAGGGGGGACCCCAATCCAAATATCTTTGGCTAGGGTTCACCTTAACTGGGAGGGTGGAAAAGGAAGACAGCACATAGGTGTGTTTGAAGATATCCCTGCAGATGCCCTGATAGGGAATAATTTTGATAATGTAGTATCATGTGTGCATGCAGTCAGGCTTGAAGACAAGCATGTGGGTCTAGTAACCTGGGGGAGTCCCCAAACTGCACACGCAGCCAGGACTGGTGAGGTGGTTACTTTAGGGAGGGAGCTATCCTGTAGCAGTGAGACTAAGTGTGAGACACAGCTGCTTCTGGGTACTGACATTCTCTTGGACAGACTGACTGCAAGGGCAGAGGTGAGTAGTAGGATCTATGTTATAAGATCGACGTTTGAAAACATCGAACAACATATGGTCGACACCATATGGTCGATGTCTTCAAACATCAATCTTATAAAAGCACAAAAAAAAAAAGAAAAAAGTACCCTAACGGGTTTAAGGAGGGGGCATGTTTCCCTGCACCCCCCTACAAGGGGGCTATGCCCCCCACACCCTGCCACTTAAATATACCAAATCTGAGACCCCACTACATTGCAGTAAATAGTAATCTCCCCCTTACAGAGATTTCTGTTTACACGCTCAAGATTCTGAGCATTTGATATTCTCGTGTCGACAATGTCAGATTCGACATTGTTGGCTTTTGAGAATATAATATAGACCCGAGTAGTAGTACCCAGGCTGACAGAGAGGCACCGCTGAGAGAGAATACCAGACTTCCTGTGGAAGGGGAGCTAGGAAAGGTTACCAAGAGAGAGTTGAGACAGGCTCAGCTCTCAGACCCTACATTACAAGGCCTGAGGAAGGTAGTTAGTGAGGCACCTGATTTGCAAGGAAAAGGGGACTCTGTATACTGAGACAAAAGGGTTACTGTATAGAGAGTTTTACCCTCGGGGAGGGCTACAGGGTGAGAGAATACAGCAGTTAGTAGTGCCCAGAGCCTACCGACTGGCACTTCTAGTGATAGCCCATGATATTCTCTTTGCAGGTCATATGGGCATAAAATGTACAAAGAGACTTATGCAGAACTTTTATTGGCCTTGGATTCCTAAAGATGTAACAGGGTACTGCAGGACCTGTGAGCAGTGCCAAAAGGTAGGCAAGAAAGGAGACAAGGTGAAAACTCCTTTGATGCCTTTGCCTGTGATTCAGGAGCCATTTCAGAGGGTAGCAGTGGATATTGTGGGGCCTCTGAGGACCCCAAGTTCCACAAGGAAGAAGTATATCCTAGTGGTAGTAAATTATGCTATGAGATACCCTGAGGCAGTGGCACTGTCCTCTAATGAGGCAGAAAAGGTGGCAAATGCTTTGTTAGCAACTTTCAGCAGGGTAGGTTTTCCAAAAGAAATACTGACTGACAGAGGTGCCAGTTTCACATCAGACTTGCTGGCTTGTCTGTGGAAATACTGTGATGTGAATCAGTTAAAGGCCACCCCTTACCATCCCCAGACTAATGTTCATGTTGAGAGGTTAAACTCTATACTCAAGATGATGCCACAGGCATTTGCAAACCAGTTTAAGAGGGAGTGGGACAAATATTTGCCACATCTGTTGTTTGCTTACAAAGAGGTTCCCCGGGAATCCACATGTTTTCCACCCTTTGAGTTGCTGTATGGTCATAACAGTGAGGGGACCTCTATATTTGATTTGAGATGAGCAGGAAGGTGAGTGTAAATTCCACAAGGAGTCTGTAGTGGCATATGTCCTAAACTTCAGGACAAGGCTCAGGGAATCATGGGCTTGGCCCAGGAAAATCTGTCAGAAGCCCAACAGCAGAAAAAGGTCTAGTATGGCAGGAATGCTTGAGCTAGAAAATATGCTGTAGGGCAGCAGGTAATGGTTCTTATTCCTGTCAGACACAACAAGCTGCAGCCAGCCTGGGAAGGACCCTACCAGGTAGTAAGGAAGGTGATATTAACTACATGGTGGAACTGCTAGGCAGGAGGCAGGGGCACAAATTGTACTATGTTAACATGGTGAAACCTTACCATGATAGGAAGGCCCTTGTGCTGGGTATTTACAGTGGATGGCAGGAGGAGTCTGAGAGGGATCTGGTGACTGCTCTCAGTGAGGCTCGGACTGACGCGTATGTGGAAGGGGTAGCAATGTCTCAGCAACTATCCCCTACCCAGGTTTGAGAAATCTGAGCAGTGTTACAGGAGTTTGGGGGCATGTTCATTGGGAAACCAGGGTGCACTCACCTGGTGCAGCACAATGTAGATACAGGAACCCAAGGACCCCAAAGATTATTAAGCATCCCCATTATAGGCTGACTGAGAGAGTCAAACAGACTCCAAGGGAACTAGGGGTAATTCAGGAGTCCATCAATCCCTGGGCCTCCCAAGTGGTGCTGGTACCAAAGAAGGATGGCAGGACAAGGTTCTATGTGGACTACAGGAAATTAAATAGTCACACAGAGTCAGATGCTTACCCCATGCCTAGGACAGATGAAACCCTAGAGCAGCTGGGTGGGGCTAAGTATCTTACCACTATTAATCTTACCAAGGGTTACTGGAAGCTGCCCTTGACTCCCAGTGCTAGAGATAGGTCAGCCTTTGTGACTTCTTTTGGCTTATATGAGTTCTTGAAGATGCCCTTTGGGATGAAAAATTCCCCAGTGACTTTCCAGAGGCTGGTAGATTGTATCCTAGCAGGAGCAGGAAATTTTACCTTTGCTTACGTAGATGATATTGCCATCTACAGCCAGCAAATGTCTGGTGGGTATGGCAGAGGTCTCCTACCTGGGACATAGAGTGAGGAGTGGTAAGATCAGGCCAGAACCTGACTAAGTGGAAGCCATTCAGGCATGGCCTACCCCTGTTACCAAAAAGCAGGTGAGGGCATTCTTAGGGACAGCATGGTAGCCAAAGTGGAAGCCATTCAGGCATGGCCTTCCCCTGTTACCAAAATGCAGTTGAGGACATTCTTAGGAATAGTGGGGTACTACAGAAAGTTTGTCCCCAATTATAGTACCATAGCTGCTCCCCTCACAGACCTGACAAAGAAAAACATGCCAGACAGGATATTGTGGATCCCAGCATGTGAGCAGGCATTGCAGAAGCTTAAAGAGCTTTGGGAGGACCCCCTGTGTTAGTCAGTCCAGATTACAGCAAAGAATTTGTTGTGCAGGTGGATGCTTTAGATCATTAGGTGGGCACTGTACTTAGCCAGGTTTCCTCAGAGGGAGAAGAGCACCTAGTGGTATTTCTTAGTCATAGACTCCAACCCAGGGAGGAATGCTATGCAGCTGTAGAAAAGGAATGCCTAGCCATAGTGTGGGCACTGCAGAAACTTCAGCCTTATCTGTATGAAAGGAAATTCACTGTAGTTGCAGACCAGAATCCCTTAACATGGCTACATCAAGCCAACAAGCAAAATGCTCCGTTACTAAGGTGGACCCTAGTGTTGCAAGCGTATGATATGACAGTTCAGCACCACAGTGGGGTTAGCAAAGCCAATGCAGATGGGCTCTCAAGACAGGGAATGGGGTAAGGTATTCCCAGATAGGAAGTTAATATGTGATGCCTCTGCACTGGCCCAGTAATCAAGGAGCCTCAATAATCATCACCAATAACAACTAGAGTGTTCGTGAGGGGCTCTGCCTGATGTAATTTGAAATTTTGTTCCAAAGCATGGGGAGTCTCTGTGACAGGAATATATCCCTCCAGGATGTTCTATTTATTGTTGTGGTGAGGTTTAGCTCACTAGAGTGCGTGGCTCGCAGTGACTTGGATTTCTTTAGGTGGAGCATGTCCATCAATTCTGAGTTGGACATGGCTTTGTAAGTCAAGCAGAGATCACCTCTGAGTAAGCGATATGCCACTCAGTACAGCCAGAGTTTTTTCAGTCGGGCTGCATAGAACATATGTTTGAGGCAAGTAATCTTCTTGGTGAGGTACTTTTGTGGTCTTTCCAGCTGTTGGAAGTGTCTTGTCTGGTACATCCCAAATGGGTCATTGTACTCTATGATGGGTCTAATGAGTGATGAGTAGAGGGGCACTATAACTTTTTTATTTCTAGATGCGAACCCTTTAGTAATTAGATGGGCCGCATAGAAGGATTTCCTAACTACTTTGGCAATATGATTGTCAATGGAGAGATTACTATATACCTGGGTCCCCAGATCTCTTATTACCTCTTCTGTATTAAGGGGGTTGCCACCTATGTGGTAATTTGTGGGTGTTTTGTTTTTCCCAAATGGGATGACTATGCATTTTTTGGCATTTAGCTTGAGGCCATGACTTTGACACCAGGTGTCCGTCTCAGTAAGGTCCTTTTGAGGATGTCCATGTCAGCCAGAGAATCAATTATGGCTCCAAGTTTGCAGTCATCAGTGAACTTGGTTAGCCATAGTCCTCCTGTGTTTGCCTGTACTTCTGAGAAGTATATGCTGAACTGTAGGGGTCCCAGGACCGAGCCTTGCAGGACACCACTTGTAACTGCTTTAGTGTTGGACCTGGAGCCCGCTATTCTTACCGTGTGAGTTCTGTCTGTAAGCCAGTTGGCAACTGATCTTGTGATGTAAGGGTTTATGTTCAGGCTGGTGAGTTTTTCTGTAATACCCGAGTGAGAAATGGTGTCAAAAGCTTTGGAAAGGTCAAGGTAGGCTGTGTGAGCAACCTTTCCCTCGTCTATGGCCTTGGTGACTGTCTTGAAAAAGTCAACCAGGTTTAGTAGGCATGATCTGCCCTTAACAAAGCCGAACAGGGTCGGGTCAGGTGTTTGGAGGTTCCCAATGTCTTTGTTAATGACTTTCATGATGATGCGCTCCATAGCCTTGCAGACTAGGCTAGTCAGGCTTATGGGGCAATAGTTACCAGGGTCAGTTGTGGCCCCTCCTTTGTGGAGAGGAATAACCATTGCTGTGCATCATTCTATGGGCATGTAGCCTGTGGATAGGCTGAGGATGAACAGCATGTTTAGGTGGGGGTTAGTTTGTTCTGTAGTTCATGCAAGACACAGCCTGGGACACCATCTGGTCCCACTGACACTGTGTTTTTGGCTTTTGAAGGGGCTGTTTTCATAGGGTTAAGATCTGAGCTGAGGGGCCAAGCCAAGACCTCCAGCACCCTCTCTGTCCAACCAGTGCTTCCTGTCCATGCCCAAGTAGTTAACACATAAACACTTTGAAATTTGGTTTATATACACACACACACACACACACACACACACACACACACACACACACACACCTGGGGAAGGCTGACCCAGATTTACTAGCTATGCCCCCTTCTGCCCAGACTATGAGGTAGTTTCCACTGCCACCAACCTTTACTTGTCAGCTACTATAATGCCCTTACAAAGGGTATCCAATCCTACTGTGTAATGTTACTATTATCCAAATGGTAGTCTGACCAAGACTTAAAAGGCTATTTTAGGACTGGCCTGTACAGTGTCACCAAATACATATGCAAGTACTCTAAGAGCTTAAATATGTCTCATAAATATTAGCCACAAAGATAGGTTTAAATATATTTAATAACAAATAATAAAAGAACAACACGATACTCAGTCAATCAACACAGTAACTTTAGAGTTCAAAATCACAGGAAATAGCTAAAGCAACATTGCAGACAGTCTCAAATAAATACAGAAAACATCTAAACTAATCTTTACTATATTCCTATCTATATCAATGAGAGATACTATGCCCTAAATCTTACTTACAGCAAGGCAAGTGCAGATGATGATGATGATGATGATGAGTGGATGTTCTTGCTATGTCCAAGACAAAATACAAAATGCCCAGTCTCACTCTGACAGAGTTCTTAAATTAATATCAAATATTACTGCTGGGTTAGCTTGGATGACATTACTTTTTGTCACCTGACTTCAGTTCACAGGCTAAAACAGAAACTAACAGAATTTAACATCTCTGTGTTAAAAATACATATCTATCAGATATTTGCAGGTCTTGGAAGTTGTAAAACAATAAAACAATTGTTACATTTTAAGCCTAGTAAGTACTTATCTTTAAAGACAATTCAAAAACTTCTAACTCTAGGCATTGTGCCTGCTGCACTGAAAATGAGACAGAACTTTTGTAGCACAATCGTAAAGCAATCTAATTTGGGTCTATATCGGAACATCAAATGTCCAAAACATCGACCGCCATAAGGTTGAACTTGGAAGATCAAAACCTGAAAATATCGAAGTCGCAGAACATGGACTTCTTTCCCAGGGAAAGAAGTCGGTGGACCGTTTCCGCGACTTCGCTATTTCCTCCACTGTGGTGCGATCTCGGAGTTGGTATATTTAAGTAGGCGGGGTGTGGGGGGCACAGCCCCCCATGTCAGGGGGAGTGGGGGCAAACCCCCCCACATTAGAAATGGTTTGTGGTATGCGTGTGTTGTGTGTGTGTTTTTCGGAACAGCAATTTATTTCCTTGGGAAAAAAAATCGCTGTTCTGAGCTTCCGATCATATCACATTTCGAACTTCCAAGTTCAACCTTATGGCGGTCGATGTTTCGGAAGTTCGATGTTGTAATATAGACCCATCTAATTTCAGCCTATTTTCTGTTCTAAGTCAGCAGGGCATGCTGTGGTTACATTTTAGCGCAGTATATAACATACAATTCTGTATAAATCATATAAATATTCACATATGACATAGAAATATTTACAAAATTCCAGATAGCCAGGCTGGCAATATTTCCCTAAATCACAGTGCCTTATACAGTTATTATTTTTTTTTTTTTGGAATGATATAGTAAGCCTGGTCTGCTGTTCTTGCACTAGAAATCTGTACATGTTTGCTTTGTTCATACTGAATAAACATGACCAGATTTTATACTTCTATCTTCTCCTCCACACTCAATATTCATACCTTGTTCTTTCTGCTCCGATTTTCTCTATTTTCTGTTGTATTATAATTTTATTGACCATCCGTGTTATTACAGTCCTCAAATGTGAATGGAAGTAGAGCACACTGTCCAAGCTCTTAACTCTTATGCTACAACTTTCCATCACAGCTAAATTAATGTCCTCACTGAGTTCTTTTGTAGTCGCACTTTGTTTCAACACCTCTTGTACCAGATTCATTAGTGTGGTGAGTAAGTATTGTATTACTATGTTGGGATCATTCTCTATTTCTCTGACACTGTATGGGACATTACAAAACCCATCTTATAAAAGCTGAGGTTTGGGGTGTCTTCCTAGTACCTAATAAATTGTTCTTTTTGTATTGGAGGCTGTTTGTGTTGCTGACACATTTAATTGGGGCATTGTTTCACGACACACAGCTATTTTCAGTAGTAAGCTTTATATTTGTGTTTCTGGTACTACAGAAGTTGACCCAACAGCATTGTGAGTTTGGGATTTTAAAAGTGGCCATGATAGACTTAGTGGCTCTGATTGATTTCCACTTATACCCTGGATTTACCAGGGTACTAGCTTGGAGATGATTCTCAGCAAATGAGAGAGAGCACTTGCTTGCAGTGCAGAAGCTTGTTTAATGTATGCCACAGAGCAGTTACCATAGTTTTTCTGTGTTATAACACACCCTCCCATAATGCAGGACTCAGAGATTAGATCAATTGTAGTAATTTCCTGTGTTTGCGTGATCTGTAAGTGACAACTGCTCCTGCTACTGTGTGTCTTGCAACTCCAGATACTAACAAATGTGCTCCACCTTCAGTCTTTGTGGCAGGAATTTGGTTCTAGATTAGTTTTCTTGGTCAGTAGAGTTAAGAATGTTGTTTCCAGGTTTTAGCCAGGATTCAGTGGTAGTAGTAATATCTGAATGTTTTTTCTTTATTCAGCAGTGAAACTTTATTATGAATATTTCCTGTGCTTAACTATGTAATAATCATCCTGCTGGGACAGAAGATATCAAGTGGCTATGAGTTTACTTCAAATTTTTTAGGTAAAATATTTTCCAGGTGACCAGGGATAACATCTGATGATCCTGTAATGCTTTTTGTATATAGCCAATGAAATTTTAAAAGTTTGAGACCAACCTGAGTGCACATGCCAGGTATACAGAATAGGCTTATACTGAGCACAGAAGACACTTGCTGAAAAGGCTGTTGTAATAATGGCTTGATGCTGACAATGAGATTAATTAGTGGATGAAGTTGACAAGTGACACATTAGGGCTAGTAAAAATAACATTACCTATACTGTTTTATAGTAAGGCATTCTGGGACATAAACAGGTACCAGAAAGTGATATAAAAAACTTCACTATGTTAGAAAAGTAATTTTAGGACTGGAGGTGAGTGGGAAGGGCACAGCAGATTATTCCCACCCCATTGCAATGTGTTACTGAGGAAAAGTTATATTCTGCAGCCCACCAACAAGACCTACAGTGAACTAACAAAGTGTCTCACCATCTAGATTTGTAACATGTTTGCAACAGCATATACTACTGGGGGGCTTAGCAGAACTGAGTGCTGCAGTAATACATATTATATATGTGTGTGTGTGTGTGTGTGTGTGTGTATATATATATATATATATATATATATATATATATATGTGTGTGTGTGTGTCTGTGTGTGTGGGTGTGTGTGTATATATATAGATATATATATATATATATATATATATATATATATATATATGTGTGTGTGTGCATATATATATATATATATATATATATATATATATATATATATACACATATAATATAAATATAGTAAGACTAAACTGTTTAAGGCTTGCAGATCAAGATATAACAATCTGCTGCAATTTTAGTACTCTTTTTGTTTGTTTGTTTTATGTTTTAAAAACTGGAGAGCCTGTCTCCCAGACCTGTAATTAAACTGTAACAAGTTTGTTAATTGTGGAGCTTTTCTCCCCGGGCCTCCACTGAAAATGGGTCATGTGCCCAGTGGACTTTCCCGATCAACAAATGCCAATTAATAAATAAATAAATAAATATAGAGGCTTCCTGCAATTCTTTTGTAAACTACAGGCAGAAATGTGTGTTCAGTAGTGTATACATGGGGCACTTTAAATAAAATCAGGTATACAACTAAACAAATTCAGGTTTACAACCCAAATGCAGTGATTTGCCAAATGCAGATGCTCATTTTTACTGTTTATCTGCTAGTTCTTAAAACTGAGTGCATGGCTGAGGCTCCAGAGTTATGGTATTCAAAAAATATTTTAAGCCAGATGGCAGCTATATGGAGGGCAAAATAAGGAAAGCTGACCACATTCCCACATATGTACTGTTTGCAGCACTTCACCACGTGTAACTCACTGCCAGAGAGGGCTTCCCAATTTTAAACTCTCTGTCAGAGCAACCCCCCCCCCCACCCCCCGCCCATCTTGAGCTCACTGTTTCACAAACCTATACTCATTATCAGAGGGGTTTCCTCAAGTCTAAACTCATAGTCAGATCCCCCCCCCCACTTAAATATACTGTTAGATAGGGCTTACCCAACCCTAAACTAAATGCCAGAATGGACTCCTCAGTTTTAAACTAGTTGCCAAAAGAGGCTAACAGATCATATTCTCTTGACTCCAATGTGCTGACAGTACTTTTCTATAATTTGTTGAATTTAAACAGCACACACTCCTTACCTTGACACATGTATTTTTTTTTAATAAACATAGGCCTCTGTGAAAGGGATAATCACTAACGAATGCTCAAGAGCAAAGGCTGATAATGGGACACACAAATACTACAAATGTTTCATACTGAGTGTACAGAGCCTGTATATGACACTCAGTACATGTGTGCAAGGAATAAACACCTGGCCCCATCAAACAACCAGTGTAGGAATCCTTAGTGATGTTGGCTGCCACAAAAGTATCTCACTGTTAGAATAACAGTGGCTCAGCAGATAGTGTTGTTGCTTCACAACAAGAGGTTCCCCAGTTTAATTCTCAGATGGGTTGCCATCTGTGTGGAGTCAGCATGTCTTCCTGTGTTCACGCTGGTTTCCTCCAGGTGGTCTCTTTTCCTCCCACATTCAAAAGACATGCAGTAGATGGATTGGACACTGTAAATTGGCCAAAGGAGTGAGTGTGCAGTTTGGAAGAACTACTGTGGCAGGGTTAGCCACCTGGAGTTGTAAACCTTGGCTCTAGATGATTGCCACTGTTGAAGTGACACCCTGACCCCATATGTAAAAATGGGAAAAAGGAGTTGTGGATGGATGCATGGAGAATAAGTAGAACAATAATTAATCATTTAATTGCTCAAATAACTCCCTTCATCAGTTTCCTATTGGCTGATGCAACTGTCATTAGCGATGAAACAAAAACTCTGCTGTGACCTGATCCTGGCTTCTCAGGTTTGAATAAGAACAGTCTTAATATGTTACAATATTTTGAGACCCATGATCTTAAAAAAATGTCATTATGACCCTTACTCCATTTTAACCTAACCATAAAGAATCTCTCACCAAAGAGTGAAGGTGACTTTTAAATTAATTTAAACTCTTACAATTCCGTATATGCATTGAAAGATGGTTCCACATTTTAGCCATTCTAACAGTAAATAAGGGTTTCTTACATGTTCCATTACAACTATCAGTTTTCATGAACAGATTATTATTTCTCATGTTCATGTTATGACCAGCTAAAGTGTAACACCCATAGTAACGCTCAGAAAAGCAGCCTGTTAACATTTATAGGCTGATATAATTCCTTAATTAAGTGGAGATTAAGTAACCTCAGTCTACCACAGAAGGCCAAATGTTTATAATAATACTTCTGGACTTTCTACAACATATTCACATCCTTTGGACCATAACTGCAAACAAGAGCCCCACACTCAGAGATGGGCCTGACCATACTCTTATACAAGAGGTGGGTATAAGGACCTCTCTGCATCTTGAGGTAATACATCTATGTATATTACAATACCCTTTCCTGACTACTGTTTTAACATGGGTAGAGACATCAAGGCAGTCATTAATCATAATTCCCAGATCTTTAAGCTCAGAACAACACACAGTAATTTCATGATTCAGAGCATAAGGTTACGTATTATCTGATAAACCCAGATTCATGATTTTACATTTGTTACAGTTATACCCAACTTGACATTTATTTGGCCTAAGATATAGATATCTAAAAATGTTATTATTTTTTATGGAAAGAATGATCTCTGCTAGCTTTGCATCATCTCCAAACTTAAGTACCCATACCCCCTCACCAGTAGACATGGTAGACATGCACACATTAAACACAAAAGGTCCCAACACAGACATATGTAATACCTCTCTGTAAACCTGAAAGCACCAAGACTTAACATCCCTTGTTTTCACATTTGTCCATCTTGATGTCAACCATTCATCGATCCATAGTATAAAATATGGGTTTATTCCCCAAGCTAACAATGTTTTAATAACTAGGCCATATGGCATTGTATTAAAAGCTTTACGCATCCAAAAATAAAACATCATATGGTAAACCACTGGCCAGGTAGTCAATGACATTCAATCAGTCAAATCTGTAATAGATGCCCTTTCATAAATAAAACCATGTTGTAAAATATCCTTAATCTGGAACATGTTGACCTTAGTACTTGTTAATAATGCCATTTTAAAACATTTTGCTGAAGTACAAGTCAGACTTATTGCAGTATAATTTTCTAGATTGTGTATATTTCTACTCTTTATCCTTGGACTAATCTGTGTACTCAGTTACAGAGATTGATAGTGGAAGTAGGATACAACACCTAGATTCCACATTCAGCCATCCAAGTTGATTCTCTGAATTACAAGTCAATGAACTCTATAAACTGGGTTTACAATAATGCAGAAACTTTCCAGTGTTTTATACTGATGATTGTTTTCCTTGAGTCACAAAAGGCAAAAAACACCAGATAAAAATGGCAGTATTACCAAACAATTTATTAAATAAGTATAATACACTTGATATATTTTGTTAAAGCTTATTGGGGCTGAATCCATTCATAATAGGGGTTAGTGTGTGTTCATTTGATATTGCTGGGAATGTAACATAAACATGAAATAAACATGAAACATCTTTATTAAATTATTATTTATGATACAGGCAATCATACATATACATAAATGAAAGTAAACCATATTAATGTATTTTCACTTGCAAACATTATACATCATTTATAATCTATCCAGTCACTGTCAGTCAAACATTACAAAACTCATTCAATTCCTGTCCTCCCTTAGTCACATTATTCGGCATGTACTATTCCCACAATTCCTAACTTTTTTTCTATGTGACTTGCTCATACCCTTTTCTAAAGATCCCACTTCTACTTGTTTTATCTCTTATTTCCATTTTCTAGTAATTGCTTTTTTGGCAGCCATGAGAATTAAACTCACTAAGGCCGTACTATGTCTAGGCAATTCCGTTTTTTTATCACAGTTAAAAATAATAATTTCCTTAGTTAGAAGTCTGAATGGAATTTTTGAAATCTGCCAACCCATTACACTCCCAAAAAATATGTTCCTAATTGTCTGTGTCTTCCCCATCATACCTCCAACATTTGCAATCTACCTGAGGGAAAAAATTCTCTGGAGTCTGCTTGGGGTACAAAAATACCTATGCAAACACTTTCAAGCAAAGATACCAAATCTTCTAGACTTTTTTGCATATTTGGGAGCCATATACATATATCCCTCCATTATTTCTTTGTGAATTGCTTATCCAGTCTCTCTTTCCAATCTTTTCTAACCTCCTGTGATTGATTCCTATAGTTATCATGCAATATTTTACTTGTCCTACTAATAGCAGCTTCTGTTCCAGATTCTACTAAAAACTCTACCAGTGCTGGTCTTTCGCTAAGGATTCCCCTATTTCTTTCTCTTTGCCTATACTCTGATATCAATTCTTGATAGGAAAGGCAAACTGTAGCCTGCAGAACAAATTAATTCTTAGCCTCTTCCCATTCTTTTACCTTTCGAGCACTAATTATTGGCTCCTAACACCTTGGTTCTTTTACCAGTTTTCTCCTGTAAATTCTAGCCCCCTCTTGCCTATTGTCTGTACCCCTAATTGCAGTCATCCATATTGACAGAATTTTCTTTCTCCATCCCTGTGTTGGCTTAGTGCCTAGAATACTTTTCGCAAATTTATGAATGTAACATTCTGTATGGTAGTTGTTATTCTAATAAGGATCTGCATCCAAAATCCCGGTCTCCTTTTTATTTCTTGAGCTTCCTGCATCTTTCATCATCATCATCGCTTTCCACTCTGTACTATAGCTTTCTGCTTGTGCTGTGTATAGGAGTCTTAACGGTGTAGCTCTGAAATACCCCTTCAAATCAAGTAATACCAAACCACCTTGTTCTGTTGGATAGATCACTGTATCTCTCTTGACTTTTGCACTCTTCCTTTCTGAGATAAAATCCTTCAACTCTTTATTAATGCTTTATTAATTGCTATGCACAACTTCTACCCTGGTTGATAGAAATAGGCCTGACTTGTATATGAAACTAAAGGGACTAAAACATTACCTCTGCTTGTATCTTGCTGTCTATATCAATAAAACAGAGCTTCCAGTTTTTCAGTTTTTGTATTATATTTTGTTTAGTCTCTTCCTCACATATCCTTAGCTGCCAAACAGAATCCTTTTTAATCCATACTCCTCTAAGTACTTCATTTTATCAAGTTCTCCATAAACATGGGTAGTGCTGTGTTCTGCAACAATGAAATGTCCTTTTCTGGTTTTATTAGGTATAAAATAATATCATCTGCAAATAAAGCCAATTTTTCTTCACTATCATACCAATTAAATCCTATAATTTCTCAGTCCCTTATTTTCTTTGCCAATGGTTTAAAATATAATGCAAGTAACACAGGAGAAAGAGGATACCCTGTCTGATGTATTTGAAGGTTGCTATGTGCACATATCTATGTAGGTTGTAGTGTGTGGCATTGAAAAGCAGTGCAGGTATATGTCATGTGGTGGTTAAATGCTGTGGGACTGAGTTACAGCCAGTGAGGTCTGCTACAGCTATACGGCCTGAGGACAGTGAAATGCATTCTGCACAACACTGGGCAATATTATTACATATTTGTATGTCTCACAACTGTTCCATAATTGATATTCCCACCATGAAAGGTGGGCAGTATATGTGCATATATGTGCATGTATATGTACAGCAGTGGCTGTTTACAAATATGTGTGTATATATATATATATATATATCTATATATATATCTATATATATATATATATATATATATTTAGATATAGATATATATGTGTATATACATATATAGATATATATATATATATATATATATATATATATATATATATATATATATATATATATATATATATATATGTATATATATATATATATATATATATATATATATATATATATATATATATATATATATATATATATATATATATATATATATATATATATATATATATATATATATATATATATATATATATATACATATATATATATATATATATAGAGATATATAGATATACATATATATATATATATATAGATATCTATGGATATATATAGATATGTATATGATATATATATATATATATATATATATATATATATATATATATATATATATATATGTATATAGATATGTAGAAACAGAAACAGGTTGTCTCACCACGATGCAAATGAAATGCAAACTCCGTAAAAAAACTTCTTTTATTAACTTTAAAACAAGATGAGTGCTTTCACGTAGAAACCTCTACACTTCATCAGATAAATAACTATGAAAGACATTCAGTTTCAATACTATCAAGGGCGGGGATATGTATATAGATATATATAGATATGTATATATAGAGTGATATATAAATATATATGTATATAAATATATATATATATATATATATATATATATATATATATATATATATATATATATATATATATATAGTGAGAGAGGGAGACACAGGGTCAGACGTATTGCAACAGGTGCCTGGTGACCAAGGCATGGACTGAACACCAGTGTTGATACTGCAGTGCCATACCCCATACCAAAACACTTTACCCACTAACTACCAGATAGGTGGTTGCCTGAGTAACACTGAAGGTGTCAGAAGGGAAAATGGGACACAGGTGGACAGTAGCCTTCCCTTTGATATTCACAGTGCCACACTAGTCTTGTAATCTATCTACGTGGCACGTGTCATCACAAACAATGTGTCATGTATGGAAATATAACTCAGTGTTCCCCTGTAGTCATCACAATGCCCTATGTGGTATGTACCTCACATGACAACTACAGCAAGTGGAAAGGCCACAGACATACCTCACAAAGGGTAATACTGCCCTGAAACACATACCCTATGTTGACTGACTCACATAACCACAGCTACAGTGCGTTGCATACCGTCCACCCAGAGGTTACCTCTGCCGAACATACAGAGGTATGCCACACCCATAGCAGTCAGACAACCACCATGTCATCACCTCACAATCCCACCGGGCTACACGGCCTAGGTCCCTAATCCCCGCACCCTCACTAAACAGCACATGCTGGAGGGATAGGCTCCTATTGGCAAATATGCCATACACTGGTGTAAACCACCCAGCATAAACAAACAAGGCTCCTCAGTAGCAGATGTCAGACATGACCCCGATGATTGTCTGGGGGATTGGTAACACGCCATGGGAATCACTTCTGTGTATCTGGTTGACAGGAGGAAGTGAAATCTAATTACATGTGTGCCAAAGGCCAGGGTAGCATACGGCTAGGCTGCTGTAGGCTTCAGGGACAATAACGTATTACCTACTTATGACACAATGCACACAGACATGTACACAGTGCAATACCTGCTATGTGAGATGGAATGAGTGTGACAGTGAATGTGTGCAAGGTCTATAATGATGTGATAGCTAAGTGTGAGGTTGTTTCTGTCATGGTCGTTTGTGTCCTAAGTGTGAGGCCAGAGAAAGATGTGTCAGTTATTGGGATGCAGACATAGTAGGATGGTATATGTTGTGATGTAGTTCCTTGTGTATGACTGTGGTGTCCCATCATAGGCTGAAGCAATACATGTATGCTCAGTAAGTGGTACTGCTGGTGAATCCAGCCGACATTTGAACTGTTGTACCACCTGAAGTTGTAGGCCTAAACAGCACAGTATGGTGTATGTTCACATTCCCTGGTAACACTGTCTTGTGTGTTTCCTGTAGTCTGCACAGATTACATTCCTCAGGCATAGGTATCTGTAAGTAGTGGCACACAGTACTGTAAGGTACACAGGAAATGCTTATCTATGTCAACATACATTTGTGTGTTGCATGAATGTGTGTGTAATGATGCCTGTACCATGTCCGCAATCACATGTGTGATGCAGGTTTTGTGTGTGTACCTAGCACATGTATACTATGTTGCAGCAGTATGCCAGCTATATTAACAACTGTGCACATATGTTAGGTAGGGGTATGGCATCAACGACTAGGGTGGGTTAATGGTTATACTGTAACTGTACTTCACATTCATTACAATGGATGACATATTTCTGCATGCATCAGCTTGATATGTACCCCCCTGGCAAGGTTGTGCATTGGATCCCAAACAGTGAGCCGAGTACCGGTGTATACTGGTGTGTCATATGGAGTGTGGCAGGCACTGTCAGCCAGTTGTGGGCCGAGCACTGATATGTGGTATTGAATGTGTGTATCCGCTGACAGATGAACAGATGCTATATATGGCAGTTAACTGATATCTGTACTGTATAATGTTGTGTGCCACATGACTTGCTCACACATATCATTTATTTGTCTTCCAGGCTTATGGCTCATCACAGGAATCCCTGCTATACAGCTGCAGAGGAACAGGAAATCCACCACTGCCTGGTTCAGCACTATACCCTGCTGTTTTCCAGGGCCAGCCAGCACCAACAGGAGCGTACTGCACTGTGGCAAGAACTTGTTCGTCTGGTAAATGACATAGGCATGCATAACTGGACATATGAGCAGGTACACCATCACTGCAGTGATTTAATTAGACATGTCCGGCGGCATGTGTCTGATATCCACAGTCAACAGCTTGCCACAGGTGGTGGGGTGGCCATACATCCCCCCCACCAGAGTGGAGGAACTGCTGCTAAGTGTGGTGGCGCCTGGCTTACAGCAGCAACAACATCATACATGTGTTGTCATGGAGGCAGGAGCCACCCAGCATAGTGACATGGAGCATGCAGGTAACATGCCCTAGCTGTAGACTACTGTTACCTGTATTGTTAGATTATGCATGTGTGCGATATGTACTGTGTTTAGCAGTTGTGCTGCCTATTGTGTGCAATACTGATAATTTGAATAGCATCTGTACACCTATGCCTGTTGTTCTACTGTAGTTTAGCACACTCACAGTAGCAATGCCACAGTTGTGGCCACTGACAAACTGTGTCATATTCTTGCAGGTCCTTCTGGTGTGACAGCAGGGCAGATGTTACATGCTGGTGAGTGTGTTAACACTTTAACCTTGGTACTGAACTGTGAATGTCATAGGTGAGGTGTAGGCCATGTACACATAACACACCTACACATAATGCATGCTGTGCATGTTTGCTGTGAGACGTGAAACATCTCAGTAATGTCAGTAGCTGCCTCAATCACATGCAATGCACAGAGCATCAGACACAAATTTGGCAACACTGTAGTGCACATTGGATAGGCATAGTTGACACACATGTACACAACATAACACGTTTGTCATACGCAGTACAACTCAACATGCTGCACATAGTGTAACTGGACACCCGCTGCCAGGTCACACTTCAGTATCCCAGATGTCATCCACACACCACACATAATATACCTGTCGGGTAGGGGCCTAGCATGGGGCTGTGCAACACTCCTCTACACATAACACAGTCATGTTAGGCAATGCTCCCTATTGGGCACCTCACACACCCTTGTGCAACATGGCTGTGTAATTGTGAACTTAGCCACGGCACTGCGGTTCAGGTACAGTATGATAGGCAGTGGTCTAGCACACTTTAGTGGCCTTGAGTGATCACATGATGCATGATGTTGATGGCTAATGGTACTACATCCCATACTGTTGCAATGGCCATGTCCAGGATTGGTATCCCATCACGTATACATGCATCACTCATCCCGTGTGTGTACATAGCATGCATGTGCTACACCTGTGTCCACAATTATCTGTTACAGACACAGACACTGCAATCAGACATGGAAATCCATATGACACACAGATAACACATGCAGCCATGGTATGTATACCTGTGTGTGATGGTGCACAGGACATTGCAGAGCTTATAATACTTTCACAGAAATGTCGTGTCTCTGTACACATTGTGTTCCAGGGTGTAGGCAATCAGTGAACATGTACACATGCACCACAGCCATGTACACTTTCATTAACTATGGCTGTCTACACTCACACTGCATGGACTTGATCTACACTTATTCTGCATGCTGACGCATGTGACGTGACTGTTTGCCTTGTGATACTGTCACCCACCTTCATCCAGTATTGAGTATGATTTGGATTTCTGTTGTGTGTGTGTATATCTGCTGTAGTGAGGAGTGTGCATGTGTTGCTGTGTTCCTGTGTGCATGTGTGCATTTGTGCATCTGTACATGTGTGCATGTGTGCATGTGTGCATGTGCAGACCATACCATGTGTTTCTGGTCTTCCTCTCACAGGTGCTGAGGTAGGGGTTGGCGAAAGCAGCAGGCGACTTGAAGCCACTGCCACGGATAGTGGTGATGATGACACATGTATTTTGGCACAGGGAGATTTGACAGGGTCTGTTGTTGGTCCGCCAATCGACAGTACACAGCGTTCAACCCCATCTATGTGCACACTCATACTGCCATTACATCCCTCACCACCAATGGCTATAGGGGAGGGGCAGCATAAAGTTGGCATTAACCAGGAGGGTGTGGTACCCATGGCACTTGCATCCCCTCAAAGCAGCCATAGCTGTAGACCCAGAATGGTACCACATAGGTGGAGGTCCAGGGGTTCTCAGGGGAGCACCACTGGATGTATTGCCCCTGGCAGGCGTGCCCTCACAGGTCTTATGATTACCACTATGTTCCAGGCTGTAATGCAGGCTCAGGCACGTATGGAACAGTACACCAGGCAGGAACTTAGGGTGCAGAGGGCACATTACACCACTATCAATGACAGCATCCGTGATCTTGCCGGTGCCATCTAGACGTACACCGATGTCATTGATGGACATTGGGGGGAGACAATAGATGCCCTCCACAACATGTCTTCCTCGAGCCAGGACTGTGTGGGACAGTTGCGACATCGACGCGGACACATGCCAGCAACAGCAACAGCTGGCAGTGATCGCGGATGGCCCATAGTTCACAGCCTCTCCCATAGTGGCAGTACCAGCCCCAGCAATGCTGGGGCTGGCCTGTCCATTGTCCGTCCCAGTAGACCACGTGCATGTGGCTCTGGCCAGTCCCAGCAGGGACATGGGTCCAGTCATCATACCTCTGCCTCTGATGACAGTACCCAGTCAGGGTTGGTACCTGATACTGTCCGTAGCACCCCTGCCAGGCACAGGTACTGTGTCCGTGGCTGGATACAGTGATCTGTACAGCCAAGCAGGTACAGTCTGTGGCTGTCCCACAAACCACTGTATATGATAGCCACATGGTGGAGCTGTGTGCATGCAGACACACACACATTAACCAAACAACTAGGGCTCACACATACACACACACATTACATCAACATTGGCCCATGCTGTACTGTTGTCCCTCACACACATACACACGCACACACACACACACGCACACACACACACACACACACACACACACACACACACACACACACACAGACATGTCGATTGGATGGGTCAATGTCAGGCTCTGGCAAACAACAAAATGCCCTGTGCATATGATGATACCTGTGCCGCCTCCTGTCATCTGCATTATCGATGGAGGGACAGGCTAACATGGTGCTGATGCACAGGGTGACACTGTAGCAGTGGAGCAATAATAGCAAGTTGTCAACAAGGAAGTGTAACTACGTCCTTGTAGGTATATCTGAGCAGACATTATGCATCAAAGCTCTGTTTGTCAATATAGCATTGTTTACACCACTGTTAGGTCTGAGTATATATTATCCACCCATGTGCCACTTGGCTGATGTGTGATGTGTTGCCGGCATGTGTTAGTGAGTGGACAGTACATGTGTGATGTGTGCAGTACAGATTAGCAAGTGTTAATCTGTGAACATGGTGGGTGCACACTGTCTGGATGTACGTGCATAGCGGACACATGGGACATGTGGCATACCCTGTCGTACACATTGTTAACATCTCATTGCATCTTTCAATGGCCAGTATGCATTCTATTACAGTTATGTAATAACATGGGTAGATGTCTGTATGACATGGGTTGACACTATGCTGCGGGTGATACTGTTAATATCAGTCAATGATTTGCGGTCTGGTAGTATACACAACCTCAACAGCATGACTATAAGCAATAAGTGGATGATGTCCTGAAAAATGACACACAGTAGTAGGGAACCCAGTATCAATTGGATCCTTCTGATGCTACACTATAACACTAACCAGTAGTGATGACCGCCACCCATTACTGTGACCACACCTGTGTGTCATATCGCCCCCTTAGGTACATGCAGACACACTAGGGATGTGTCCATCCAAATCTGAAAATGCATGGGTTGGCCTACAATGCATTCCCTGGATGGGACGCATATCCTACACAAGGGTATCATACAGACAGATACCTGTTGTGAGATACATGCTGTATAGCAGTATGCCAACTATGGCATAGTCATCCTCATGTACTAAACATACTATCCCATCAGTACCACACAGGTGGTAGCCCTCAACATGTATGTCGGGTACCATTGTGTACATACAGACCCGTGTTATGTCATGTGCCCCTTGGTATCCACATATCCATAGGTATTGTGGAGTCCCAAGGTGTATCACATAAGACATTAGAGGCCTGAATGCATATCCACAAGGCAGTCATACACCTATATAGACTGTCCATTCTTGGCAGACTTTGTTGTGTATGACCATGTCTGGCATATACCCCAGGCATATACCCTCACTCACACTACTCTTAAGTAACTGTCATGGGTGTGTGTGCCACAGATGACCTTGGCCACAGAACACGACAGTGGACAGCCATGTCACATACATACATATGTGACCTGCGATCTGAGAAGCAGCGGTACAACCTGTCAATGGAAATAAATGTATTCATGTAGTATGCAGGCTTCACACCTATGTACTGATTGAGGGGACATGTACACATATATATTTGCCATGCAAATACCTGATGTCTGCAATGCACTTACTGTTGTCATCATACTATGTCATACCATAGTAAAAGCAAAACCCACACCGCAATGACCAACAGTGACACATACACAGTCAGCATTTGCAGGACTCAACCCCCTACCTAACTATGTTATGATACTAGAGAGAAACACCAAAACACTGTGTGCTATTTGCTTTACCGGCTGGTTTTCCTTCTCCTGCAGTATTTGTAGGATGGTGACATCATCAGACTTTCCAAAGAGGAATGTACCTCCTTTACTGTGTTTTCCCAGTCTCCAAAAAGGGAACACCTCTCAAAGGAAACTGCCCACATACACACACACTCTGCAGGATTCAAACTCCTACATCACTATGTTATGATACTAGAGAAAGACGCACTAACATGGTGTGCTATTTGCTTTACTGTCTGGTTTCCCTTCTCCTGCAGTATTTGTAGGATGGTGACATCATCAGACTTTCCAAAGAGTAATGTACCTCTTTTAGTGTGTTTTCACCGTCTCCAAAAAGGACACAACTTTCAAAGACAATTGCACACATACACACAAAGTTTGTAGGATTCAAACCCCTACCTAACTATGTTATGATACTAGAGAGTGATGCATTAACACAGCATGTTATTGGTTTTACTGGCTGGTTTCCCTTCTCCTGCAGTATTTGTAGGATGGTGACATCATCAGACTTTCCAAAGAGTAATGTACCTCCTTTACTGAGTTTTCCCAGTCTCCAAAATGGGAATACCTCTCAAAGGAAACTGCACACATACCCCCCCCCCCACACACACACACACAGTTTGCAGGATTCAAATCCCTACCTAACTATGTTATGATACTGGAAAGAGACGCATTAACACAGCATGCTATTTGCTTTACTGGCTGGTTTCCCTTCTTCTGCTGTATTTATAGGATGGTGACATCATCAGACTGGACATGGTGATGTGTGTACACTTTGTTTTATGCCATTCCAGGAATGGTCCATGTGGGTCAGCAGGTGTCAACAGCTTGAACATGACCTCAGTATCCTTACCTTGTGTGATCTATCTGTGGACACATTGACATTCCGTCATATGTCAACACATATTTATGCACAGCTTCTTGGTTTTGTGGATACTACATGTGTCTGGGATGTTGATAAAGGGCTATTCAAAGTCTATGTGACACATGTGTAGATGTGTTCATTGATGTATGTCCTGGGTGGCTGCCTTGCAAACAGTCTAGCATGTTTGGGAACCATGATCCACACATGAACATACCACAGTTGGTAGGGTTGTGTGTGTGTCAGCTTCCAGTAGCTCTGTTTATGACTGCAACCATGATGGACTCCATGACCTTGCAGATCAGACCTCATAGGCGTACTGGACTTGACTTCCTATGGTGTGTTGTGCACCAACACTTGTGGGGAGTGCCATATGTAGCTGTGACACATTCAACGGTTCCACATCCTGTGTAGGTGGTGCGGCTCAGCTGACTGTTCAGGTGCATTATCTGTTTGTTCTATAGTTTGTTCATGACACATATTGGGAATCGATGTATTCCACCTGCTGCCATGCTTTTGGCAGTGGGGGTAGCTGCTCATCCATTCTACATGTGATATCTCCTGGTATGATGATGTGGACTATTGTCAGTGGAGGATGGGTATGTACATATGGGCCTGTCTGTCATGATGTCGGCATTGACACTCGGGTACAGTTGGCCCTGACTCAGGACATATATGGGTGTACATTGATATTTATGACATAACTGAAGGAGGTGTCATGATTCAGTCTGGACTCCTTCTCAGCTCCTCTTTACAAAACACTAACGAACATGAGCACTAATACCTGTTATACTCTTTTACATGCTTAACACCCTACTAATCCTTTGTGATCAGGCTACAGAGTATGTCATGATAATAACCTGGCATGTCCAGGGGTTGGTTTTCTGTGTACTCTTCAGTCCAGCTGGTGGATATTGTGATATTGACACAATGTCACATCTGCCTCATGTACGCAGACAGCCCTCTCCTCCTCCTGACAAACTCAGATATATGTGTGAGATGCACCTATATACACATACAGGGAGCTGAACTCTCTCAACCCATGACTGGCACAGTCTATCAGGTGGTGAAGGTAACCACACACACCACATGTCAGTCTCACATATCCACTAGCAACAGCACTCAAACCACATTAGCACACATTGACATACTCGGATGCTGTAAATGTACTCTACCTAAGCAGCTGAGACCTCCAAAGCAGACACACACACACATCTGCTACCCCACTACAATACGCACATATCACAAAGTTCACAATGTCAGTGTGCCACACAGTCACTGCCCTTCGGGCTAAACAACACACCTAATACACTTGTAATAGGCGAAACTTATGTTCAGACGCACTGACGTACCACTCACCAGCCCTGACAAGGAAATAGTCACTTTGGGCTGTCTGTTGGGTGCCAGGATCTGCCGCATAATGCAGGCAGTCAGGTCACTCCAAAGCAAGTACAAGACTGGCACCATCATTGTCCATGCTGGTGTGTGTAACCTAAGACGTTACTCCCTGGACCACATGACATGATACATGGAGGTACACTCTGATCATGTAGCCCAGGCCAGTATGACCCTGACCTTGTCTAGCATCTTATACCCACCAATTATGATGTCACAGTATACGGACACACATATCACATTTAACAGTTGGCTAACAAATTTGTTTCATTCATAGGGGATACAGTGTCTATCAGCATATGGTGACATACTCAACATGCCACATAGCTTCACTATGGACAGCTTGCACCTGTCACCATTGGACTTTGGAATGCTGGCTAAGGCTCTTGCTACCACCAGAGTGCCTTTTTTAAGCAGGGCTCAGAAGACAGACCCACCTCCATAGACATTACAGGTTATATGAGAGCAATATCTGTGCACTGACAGACACCTGGTTCAGGCTCGCTTATGCACACCAGCACTACCAGATTATGTTTCATACCATGCTGTCTGACAACAAGACTTAGAACACACAACACAACTGGGGGGAGTATCCATATACATCACAGATACACACACCTCCAGGTTAGTAGCACTGCACAAAGCATCATAGACCATACACATACAACTACCATTGTGCAATACTACCTTTCAGTTTGTTGCCTGCTACAGAACACACTCCCAAACTCAGGAACCACATTCGACTTTTGTGGGAACTATGGAGAATATGAAGGTCTCCACAGACACCATTATATTGTGTGACTTCATATACACACATATTGACTGGGGATACTACTCAAGCCCCAACAACCTCACCCAACAGTCACTACAATTTGTGGACTCATATGCTTTGGCACAACCAGTCAGCACAGCCACAAGGGGGAATAGATATTGGACCTGCTCATCACCAACATGGGGTCTCTATGTTCCACACCAGCGATATACCCCACATTGGTAAAGTCAGAACATACATGTATCTCACAGGACATACATATATCCTCCACACACCCATCCTGGGTAATCTTGGTGAACTTCTCATGAGTCAACATCTCACTTCACCAAAGCAAGGTGGTATCCTTCAGAGATCCTGAAACAGTGGCATATATGGCTCACACTGCTGAATCCTTTACATACACATTCTATGGACACCTAGTGAACTGCATGGATTGTGCTATCCCAAATAACAACAAGACCCACTACTACAATGGCAGGGGACCTGACTGGCAGACCCCAGCCATTCATAAGCTGTACAACGTCAGGAGGATGCTACTACATGATAGAGCACAATCCCAGACTGGGAAGGCATCTGTGATCTGTACTAGCAGACAGCTACAATCACTCATGGACTTTTCTAAGAGCCGCTTCTATCAGACAATTGCACCTGACATGTAGGACTATCACACGGCCTTCTTCACTTATGTCAGGAACCTGGGTGGACACTCACTGATATGCTGTGAGTTACTGCATACTGACTAAACCTACCCTGAAACCACTGGCAGTGCCTGCATCCTGGCAAACAGGTTCAGTGCAGATGTCTCGCACCCATCCCCCCTAAGGAGCAACTATCCATCCCAACAGAGTATAACCTCCCTGATATCACACAGTAACAGGTGAGTGCTGCCCTCCCCACAGCGTACATCACAGTATCAATGTGACCAGATGGTGTCCCAGTCTGCATCATACACGAGCATCATGACAAATGCAACCCTCACATTTCATCACTGTTCAGTATTGAAGTTACCACAGGATATGTACCCAAGGAATGGCATACTGCAACAGTGGTCCCACTCCACAGAGTTGGTGCCACAACGGACCACAGACAATATTGCCCTATAAGCCTATATAGCCTGTTCTGCAAAGCTATGGAGCATATTGTCATAGGACTCCTACACATAGACATCGGGAACCTAAAGACACTGTGGCCTATTCATTTCAGCATTGTTGCGGGCAGATCTTGCCTCTCAAACCTGTAGGTATTCTTTAAATGGCTAACAGGTCCATCGACATAGGGACGGCTGTCCACACAGCCCACCTGAACCTTGCAAAACCATTCAACACAATAACCCACAGGGCCATTATGCATAGGCTCACCAGCGTCAAATTGGACACATATCTCACACAATGGATTGATACCTAGATCAGGCATAGCACCCACATGGTCAGAATTACAGGTGCCATGTCTGACTATACACCAGTTACACATGGCATCCCACTCAGCCTGGTCCTGGGATCCCTCTTGTTCAGTATATATTTGTCTTACGTACAGGCTATCACAGGGGGAATATGGCTGAACATGTTTGCACTTGACTGCAAACTGGGTGCCATGATCAACTCTCCAGCTGCCACATGCATACTCAATCAGGGTCTCACAGAGATGGATGACTGGTGCCTGAGCCATGGCCTACAGCTAAATGCCATTAGTTGCATAGTCATCCCCTTTGGGAGTAACAACATGCCCACACATTACCACATAGGTAGTACTCCATTACATACGGTAGGAGTTGTTAGGGGTTTGGGGACATCACTTGTTCATACTGTCTCCTTTAACATTCACATTGCCAAAGTGGTTGGACACACCTTCTATGTGTGCCACCTTATCCCATATGGTTTCACATCTAGATCGAGTGAGGTCATTGTGCCCCTATACTCATCACATCCATGCTTGGTTACAATGCCACATTTGGGGTGTACCTTACCTGACACCTGCAGCAACTGTACTGGCCACAGACGGTCCTCACCAAGCAGATCTAGGGACTCACACAGATGCCCTGCATAGTTCAGATGCAGTATCTCCAGCTCTACTCAGTCATTTACCACCTACTCAGATATGATGTGTGCCTGTTGTTTACAGCTATACCCAAACCAGAATTACCGGACATGCTCCACCTCAGGATATCCAACTCCCTTGGAGCTACACACTGCAGTGACGTATACCTCAGCACAGATGTTAATAGGACATTGTGGAGTGACAGATTCTTATCCCAGAGGCTCCACTCACTACAGAATGTAATCCCAGTTTCACATAGGCAGAGCCACCCACTGACCACCTACTGGAGACATCTTGACAACTGTATGGGTGATTGTATATTTACCCCTGGAATATCTTCTGTGTCCCTGCTAGACAGAGGCACACTAGCATAAATGTACATGGGCTATCTTGTGTGACCTACTATTCACACACACAGTGTAGTAATCTGACAGGGTTGCAAATGCCAAACACACTCTGTCTAGGCTTGTACATGCCCTAGGGCAGATAGAATAGTATCAACCTCTGAACCTATTCTAATGTTCAAGATGCACAATGTTTATTGCTGATACTGTTTGGAGGTCTTTATCATCTTTGCTTTACCAGTTTCCATGAAGAACTTCAGTATCTGCAGAACGTATTTAATTATGACAGGGTTCCACTATATTATAGATGTGTCTGTTGCATATAACTGTGTGCAAAGGGTGGATTGCTGTATAGTGACAGGTTCCTGGGATAACACATGTAACTGCCAGATATGCGTGGCCCACTGCTGTACTCAGACATGGCCTAAGTGTGTGACTATGCCCAGTTCTGACATTCCATGTTTTGTTGCCTGACATTTGTCTCATTTATTTAAGTGTGTGAGCATGCCCAGTGTGACCCTTCAGTATGTTGCTATCTGAGGTCCACTACATTTGCTGATGTGTGTGAACATGACCAATGTTAGCATTTATACTGTGTGTGTTGAAAGTCAGGTTCTGTTCTCACTGCAGGACTCACCTTTGTGTCATAACTCAACAAGGATTATGCTGTGGAATACTTTGCATAGACCTATCAACATTCCGTCATAGAGGTGGACCACTGCAATACTGTCATGGTTTAGTGGTTCAGTACTTTGGCTATAGTGCACAGTATCCTGGGTTCGAGGCCCATCACTGCTTTATATTTTCATACTGAGCAGACCAGACTGCTTAAGGTCCTGTTAAGCAAATATGAGCATGTTGGCTTTTGTTCAGCTATGCCCTACTTAGACCAGGCTTGTCGGACATTGGTCAATATTCACCAACATTGCTGGATGTTGCCCAATATTACTGAACATTGACGACAGTTGTGCTAGTTGGTGTGTGCGATTTTGTTTGCATATACTACATGGTGGTAATTCCTATTTAGCACTGCTTTATATTGCTTAACACATGGCGTTCATGCCTTAGGTGGTGCTGCAGGGCTGCCTATGTCGGATGCACATACTACACTCCCTGCACATGTTTGGAAGCAGGTAGTGTCAACTTACCCTGGTTACCCTGGGCCTGTACACTCTTCTCCGTCTCCTCACTGTGGGTTGTCCAGCAGCATTTCCATTGTCACCACCCTCAGCATGTTGCATATGTCGCCTTATAACAGCAATGGCAGCCCCTAACATTTCTTTGTCTCAATAAAGCTTTTTCAGTTTTCACTTCTATTAGCTTACTGCAGTCTTGCAGTGTCTCTGAGAAAAACATAGTGGAAAGTTGTTTGCTGAGTTTTAAGCGCTGGGTTGGGCTAGTGTACTGCCTGTGTAATTGCTTGATTCTGATTGTTTTCACCTGCTAGCTCTGCTAGTATTCCCTGGTAGCTTCCTACTATTTGTTGTGCTTCCTTTTTCCTTTCTGTTTCCTCAGGGGGGAGCGCTGCGCACACAAGCGCAAACACGCTCACAGCAGCTCACACATGCGCACACACGCTTACACGCACTAAAACTTGCTTATTCGGGTTAAAGTGCGTGCACACCAGCGCAAATACGCTTACAACTCTTTAAACAGCCTTATACATGCTTACTCCGGCTTAAACGAGCGCACTCATGCATACATGCGTGCACACTGTCTTACTCGGGTTTACACGCGTGCACATGCGTGCATACCCGCTCAACAAGAAACTTTGGTGTTATCCACAGCATACACTTTCCATTTCTTGGCTTTCCCTAGCATACCTGTTGACACACCTCTTTTCATGATGTCTAAATGACAGCAGACACATGCCACTCTGCTTCACTTCTTTCATACATACTCCCCTCGTGATGTCACCTATCGTCTACTCTGTTACTCCTCATATCCTACTCCTACACTCCACTGACTGTGCTCACTTGCTATGTAAACTAGCGATTCACTATCCTAACACTCATTTACATAGGATTGCCTACTAATGCTTGGTTACATGTCTTAGACTGAGCTTCCCCCCTTAGCAACCTCTACTCGGTGGCCATCTTGTCTTCAGCCTGCCATTCCCTTGCATTGTACATTACCACTTTCAATAAAATCCACATTTGTGGATTTTAATTTGTAGTATTCTGTGTTTTAGAGCACAGCCCGTTTGTGCGGCACTGCGCTTAAACATCAGAAATCGGTGAAAACAAATTATTTTTATTTTAATTTTGCATCAGGGAACATTTCCAATGGCCATATATTTGACCATTGGCATGCTTCCTGCACTGGATGCAACCTTTATTTGGAGCTGTCATGGCTCCGTTTTGCTATTTGCAGAACGGTACTCAGTTGTCAACTGAGTACATTTCTGCAAAGAACACTGCTCTTACTCGGACAGGTTTGGGTTTCCTGAATCGCAAATCTACCTCATTTGCATGCCTTTCACCTGCAATTGAGGTGATTTGCATGTCCCAGCCCTGTCCATGTAAGAGCTGTTTTAGGAGCTCTCTTACATGCCCCTACAGGCTGTTCCTGGATCGCTCGTCAGACATGATGGCTGCATGGAGTCTAACTCTACTCTTAGACTCTGTGCAAGCCATCATGAATCCGGCCCTTTGTGATTAAAAGCAGTTCTAAATGATTAAGTAATGACCTGTGAGATACTTTCTATGAAAGTTAAAACTTGTATCCTCATTTCCATATTGATTGACTTTCTGCAGATTGCTTGGACATAATACAGTTTGAGCTTTGCTTCTAAAAACTGACAAAACTACCTAGCGGGTCGTAACCCCATTGAATGATCAGTCTTTGGCTCTGTTACTATTGCTGACTTTGGCAGGCAGCAGTTTGTCATATTACTGATGCTGCCTTTTCCCAGTGTTTGATGTGAATTGTGGGTCCACTGTCTATGATTAGTACCCCACCAATTTGTACTTCGTACTTTGCACAGTGCACCAATATTTTGTATAATTTATTAATCATGTGCTAATATGCCTGGACATCCCCATAGTACTGCTGAAGCCAGACCACCATGGTGCCAAAATATAAATAAAGTAATAAACAATTATTAATTAAATAGATATTTAACATATCAAGCTTTGCTTTGCCTTATTTGGAGAACTAATTTCATAGTCATCTGATGTAAGCAACAACAATAATATAATATCTACACTGCCCTGCAGCTATGCAAATGTCTCCTTAAAAAAGCATATCTTGTATTATTTTTATTGTAACTCCTTTCACTTTTCTTATTTTGCCAGTGTCTTTATGCATCACTTGCCTGTTTTCCCTAGTAAAAATTCTCCTATAAATATGGTAAATGACCCATGCAAATAAGAGCATGCCTCTTCAGGCATAGTAACACCTAATGAGGTATAAGGCAGCTTTTCTAATGGTGATAGTATATAACAAAGTAAATAGTTGCTTGTAAAGCCTTTTGGATTAGGACTCTAGTGCCATCCTTGGTTGTAAATGTGCTGCCCCTGAAATGGAAGCAGAATTACTCGGGCATTCCATAGCTTGTGGAAAAATAAAATGCTATGAAGAAGAAATAAGCAAACTAAGTAAATGGCTAAAGACTTTAATGAACCACTAAATGAAAAACATACTATATAACCTGTGATACCATACCGGGAAAATCCTACTAGGAGTCTTATTCTCTTCCCAGGGACTTTGTTGTCTGACTGTTCTTTCATCTGCTCGGCTTAATTACCTTGTGAAATGATGGCAAGTTTGACTTCCCACTGACTGCGCTGCCCTTTTGTTACATTTGTAAAGCATCTGCTTGGAGTCTGATATTAAGCTCTGGCAAGAGAAGATACTGTTTAATGATCTTATTAACTCTACCTCACACAGAGCAAAACAGCAAGCATGTTACCTATATAATATTGTCTTACTCTGTGTGTTTCATACTGTGTGCCATAAAATGCTTTATGAAAACTGGGACAGTAAACGCTTGAAATGTGCAGAAATAAATAGCTGCTTCATATACTGATTGCACTGTATTAAAGTGCTGCTAATTAAAAGATAAACTTATTTATTTTCTTTATTTATTTATTGCATTTGTTAACTGGGAAATTCCACTGGGCCTATAAAGAGCCCATTTTCAGTGGAGACCCGGGAAGAAAAGTTCCACATTAATTACATACAAAAGTAAAATAATAATATATAGAACAGAATGATATGAGCAGTACATTCACGTTTAAAGAGAATTAATAGCAGAAACAGTGGTGATGTTTACAATCAGGTATAAATGTGCCAGTAAATGATGACAAGTATTTAAAAAACACATGAGAATAAATATAAATATAGAATCCTTAGCAGAGGAGGGTTGACTTCAGGGTAGAAAGGAGGTGACGGTAGAATTGCTGATAGTCCAGAGTGAAGGAGGGAGATTGTTCCATAACTTGGGAGACAGTATGATAATACAACATTTGGCTGGCTGAGAGCTTTCAGAGTAGGAATATGCACAAACTAAATGTAATGTATAACAATGAGAACACACTGTGATATGCTGATGATGATTTTCACAATGAATCTATGTTTAAATATTGAAACCATTTTGTTAAAGAATAATCTTCTGAACTACTTTGCTGAGCACGTATGTCTCTATTTGTATGACATTTCAAAATGTGAAAGACTTCAGCTTGTGCACTTCTTCCACAGGTGTTATGAACTCCACATCATTGACACATTAAAAATACTTGCCCCGTCAAGCCATATCAGCCCTTTATTGCACATTTTAATAAAATTCATGAAGAGAATCTGAAAACATTTTTTGTTAGGGCATGTAGTCATTTGCCTGTTTTCAGCTGGCAAAGTACTGAAAGGCAAAAAAATAAAAATGAAGGCAGCATCATTAATAGAAATGAGACATTTTAGCTAAAAAAATTGAATAATTTACAATTATATCAGGCACAGCATTTTTAGTGCAGATAATAACTGTGTAGCCTGCTTTGTTCCATACATGATGGAATAGCTAGCTCTCATTGTCAGCTCATAGATTACTCTCTCCTATTCCCATCTTTACTTACATTGCGTAATTTTCCAATTTCTGACTGGTTTTAAACATGCTTTCTCTGCAGCCAGGCTGCCCTGTGTATATTTTTAAGAACAAAATGTTACTTTGTGGTGTCACTGAATATATTCAAGCTGGCCCTACATGTTCCTCAGATATTGCTTTGGAAAAAAAAACCTGCAAACCAAAACATGCTGTACTTCTGTGTAGCCAAAATGGTTTTGCCATCTTTTTAGGGGGTCCAAAAAAGCACTGGTGAATGTCCCCATAACTCCCACTTGTAATCTGTATTGTTTGCAATCTGTTTTATGCTGATAAGCATTAGGTTGGAAGGGTTAGACTTTCTTGTAGTCTTCTTTCTTCCCAATTAAGGTAAAAACAGCATGCTTTCTACTGTTCAACAGAGGAGCGTAGTGTGCTCTGCACCTCCAAACAGTGCATTTCTCAATAAACTAAGTGAAACAAGCGTGCTACAAAAGGGAATTGAAAAATGGGCTCTCTGCATTGTAAATTGAGAAGCAGGCATGGAACTGTGTAGTTTTTAACAGTAGGGCCTAGGAGCAGAATACTGGGCATATAAAAAGAAACAAAAAAGCGTGCTTGTAACTCATACCTGCACATGCTGCCTCTAGGCATCTGCTTTACTGGTTTAGCGTCGCTCCGCTCGCTTCGCTTGCTCTGCGCCCCACCCTGCCCCCATATCCCATCTGCCCCCAGTAGTACTATTTTTATAGTACCACTGGCATGCCCCCTTAATTAGCTAACCAACTACATGTGCTCCTAGAACTCAGCAAACTCCTAGTACAATAATATACCTTCTATCCACCCCACTATCCATATTAACCCACCCATAGCTATTCTATTCTCTCTAATCTTTTATCCACCACATACACTCAGTACAGACCCTACCCTAGTAATTTACTATGTCTACAGCTAAAACACTAATGCTGCTACCCTTAGCACCCCTCGTATTCATTCATTATCACCTAAGCTCCTATGAATATGTACACAATCTTGAAATCCAATACCCAAACGCTCAAACAGACACCACCCCAGCATTTAGTAAGTTTGTCCACCATATAACCACCCCCTCTACTAATTCCTTGACCCCCAGTTACCATCACCTGACTAAATACCGCTACATTAACTTCAAAACCAAAAGCTATGAAAAAATCATAAACAAATTTTAAGACTCATAAGCAACTTAAAAATTAATCTTATGAAGGATGGAGACATCCACCCCAACCCTGACCCATCCACAACAGTAGACCCAAGCACACCATCTAACAACCCAACGTGTACTACCCAGATTGATAGACTTCTAAACTCATTTCTGGTCTGTCATCTCAACATCAGAAGCCTAAACAACAAAATACATAGCCTACATGGACTCTTAGTTGTTTACTCCCCTGATATCCTCTGCCTCACAGAAACCTGGCTAAAACCAATAACCAAAGATAATGAAATAACCCCCCACAGTACAACATCCTTAGACTGTACTGGATCTCCAGGAAAGGTGGCGGGTTAGCTGTACTATACAAGTCTACCCTAACAATAACAATTGATACCCAACAGCCAACCCAGTTTGGCAATGCAGAAAGTCTCATCGCCAAACTAATAATAAACAAAAATAAATGCAGATGCATTGTCTGTATTTATATTCCACTAGACAAGAATGATAATACTCTAGAAAATATCTTACATTGGCTAGCTTCTAAATATCCCCAGGAAACCATTGTCTTGGGGGACTTTAACACCTCCACAGGTTTACTCAGATCATTGCCAACCCCACCAGATTTAGCAAAAATAGAGTCAAAGATAGTATCCTTGATTGGATACTTATTAACAGCCACCCCCAAAAGTACAAGTCAGGTACATTACCCGATGATCTAAGTGATTACTGCCTTACCTATATTATTAGGCTCAAAGCCGACATTCCCAATCAGCCCACCTACAAAACTATAAGAAATGTCAGGAACTTTAACCTTGACAACTTCCAAAAAGAACTCAAAGCATGTAATTGGAATGTCTTGAAATGACTCCCATTACAAGAAGCAGTTGAGTACTTCAATACCAAATTTCTGGCTATCCTTAACCACCATGCTCCTACCCGTACCATCCATGTAAAAGCCACAGTTGCACCGTGGCTATCTAAAGAAACAAAAAACAAAATTAAACTAGGAAACAACACCTGAGCCAGGTGGCATGTTACCACAGCCCCTATGGACCAAGTAAGATACCAGCAGCTAAGAAACCAGAACAAAAAAATCTGTCATTCTAGACAAAAAAAGCACTACACCCTCCTACAAGAAAAATATCAGCTAACACCTCAAAAGTTCTGGGCTGGTATTAACAATCTTCTCCACCCGGGCCGTTCCACCACTCCTACCCCATCAGCTGCCCTTGATAAATCCCCTGTTGAAATTGCAAACAGCTTCATCTCCTTCTTTACTGAAACTATCCAGTCTCTAGCTACTCATCTCACTTCATCAGACACAAACACCAGCTCTGGCACATCTAGCCCTGATCCACCCAGCACTCAACCCACCTTTACTTTTCAAACAATACCTACCCACCTGATCCAGACCTTACTGAAAAAGCTAAAATCTGCTGCACTAGCTGCCAACCACCTCCCAGCTGAATATCTTCAAAAAGCAGCTGACGCCATAGAACTTCCCATTTCTATTCTGATCAACAGATCCATCTCAGAAGGATCCATCCCAGCAATATGGAAAATATCACGTTATACCTCTCCATAAAGGAGGAAGTTCCACAGAATTATCTAACTTTAGACCTATAGCCATTCTTTCACTACTAGCTAAAATCATGGAAAGATGCATACACAAACAAATCATGCACTTTCTTATTCAAAACGGAAATCTTGATGACTCTCAGCATAGCTTTAGGCCAATCTACAGTACCACCACGGCTCTTCTATCTTTATCTAATGTCATCAGTCTTCATCATAACAACAACAAACTATCTACAGCATTCTTCCTAGATCTCTCAAAAGCTTTCAATGTGGTCAACCATCAGCTACTGCTCAATATCCTACAAACCATTGGTTTAGACCAACATGCAATGCAATGGTTTCACTCCTACCTAAGCGGTAGACAGCAGGCTGTCTTATGGCAGAGCAAGCTGTCATCCCAACTTCTTCTAACCCCAGGTGTCCCACAAGGGTCCATACTAGGTCCCACTCTTTTCTCTATCTTTATCGGTATTCTGCACACCACCATCTCAGGAGCCACCTGCATCCAATATTCAGATGACTCAATGCTAATATGCTCCGCCTCCTCTCCTACACAACTTCTAACCCTCACCCAGACCACTTTCAGCATGGTAGAAACATGGCTAGCTAATCACCGCCTGCTACTAAATCCTAACAAAACAAAGCTGCTACTCTTCTCCCATAACTGTAGAATTCCTCCTCCTTCCTTCAACATCAAATCTAGCAATGACACCATTATCTCCCCTGATGACCATACAAAGCTTCTAGGCATGACAACAGACAACAACCTTAAATTTGATAAACGTCAATCACACTATTAAGTCCGTCAACAAAAAACTTGGCTCCCTGTACAGAGCCAAACCTTTCCTCACCCCCCTAGCTAGGGTAGCTATTGCAAGATCACACCTCCTCTCTATCCTTATGCATGCCTCCACTGTACTCACCAACCTATCCAAAACCGATCTCAACAAATTATCAGGATGTTACAATCATATAGCCAGATTCTCTACAGGCATGGTTTTTAAGACCCACCATTGCCAGAACCTCAAAGCACTGGGATGGCCAGAGCATCCTACCCTTCTACAGTTCAACCAGCTTATAGTAGCGCATAAAATACTCCATCAACCTGATAACACCCCTGCCCTCAAAAATATTTTCACCCCTCATGGTGCCCCCAGGCCATTATGCTCAGCTGATAAACTAATGATATAGACCCAAAAATCCAACAACTCTGCAGGCGATGCTATATTTGCCAACACAGCCGATAAAATCTGGAATCTACTCCCTACTACCATTACCAAGGAAACCTCACTACCCCTATTTAAAAGAGAGCTCAAAAAATACCTCACATCTCATTGGCTGTGCTCTTGTTCTAAACCTGACTAACAACTTCACTAAAACATGTTTTGCTACCCAACCTGCTGTTTAGCCAAGTATCTATACCTCATAGCATTTGAATGTCTAAACATTGTGAATTATGAGATCTGATTGTATTCTATGTTCACATTTTCTTTGTCAATCAGATGTAAGTCTGCACATTGTGTATATTGATATCTGCCTGTATTCTTTGTCTATATTTTTATAAATATGTCTGCCTGAGTTTATCACTCAGTGATATATGTAGTGTCTCTTTTTTGGTATGTGGTATGTGGAGCTTTTCTCCCCAGGCCTCTGCTGAAAATGGACATATATCCAGTCAGACTATCCCAGTCAACCAATGTAAAATAAATAAATAAAATAAATAATAAATTTAGTTGTTGCCTTTTTCTCTAACGTCTGTCCATAAATCTGTCCATTCTTTTCTTGGCCTATTCCCTGACTAAAGGACTGTTGGTTTGTCTCTAGTTTCTTAAGGTGTACTGGCCATCATGCCCATGTTATCATCTCCTCCTTCCTGAAGTCCACCATCATTGTCTTTAACCTTCTTCCTCATTCTATATGACACTATGGCATGATTACTGCTGGTTAGCAGTGTCTTCCCCTGCACAGTCCCACTGCCTTGGTTAAGGCCATGTCCAGAATAGTATGCTTTCTGATGTAGTCTCACACCAATTGGATGGATTTATCATATTTCAAAAGCTCAAAACCTCAGTCAACTCCTTAACTACTACACCAACCCTTTATTAACAATACTACCAGTTATCCTCTCAGTTCAACAGTTCCACAAGAATTTTGTGTGAATCTCATAAGAAGCCACTCTGTGCCCACATTAAATCCTTAGCATTTTTTAAGACTCTCTTCTGGAAAAAAAGACCAGAATCAGTATTCATATCCTAGGTACTTATCCTGAGTAGATTTGGTAAACCATTTTTCTCTTCTTTTTTTGAATGTTGGAAAAAAGTATTAATAAAAGCATTCCTGGCTTTTCACTATCCTGTTTTATCAGCCACCCAGCCTGTTTAAGAGCCTCACTAACCCTCCCTTTGCCTCTCTTTGTTCCCTTTTATATTTTTAAATAATTTACTCATCTTTCTTGAGTGAATTTTTTTATTTTTTCTTCAGTCTGGGTGTTTGATTTTTTGGCTGACTTTCCTGTATCCTTTTTTCCTTCTGTCTTTCTTTAAGTTTTCTAAATATTGTACATTTTCACCTAACTTGCAGAACCATGTTATGTCAGCCATATTGATTTTTGCATCTTTTTCCTTTATATATTTGTTTCTTAAAAAGCACTGATGTTTCAGTGATATAATGGAGTTTAGATGTACCCTCTTCTCTTTGTGAATATCATATCCTTACTTTAAGCCACATCTGAAGTCATAACTTTCACCCTATCTTCTGCAAAATGTAAAACTCTATCTCACACAATTTGGAACAAATGTGCAAAGTTTGTAACACTTATTAACAGTTTCAACAAGAAAGCTCACCTCATAGTTAATAACCATTTCTTCCTACATCCAGAAACATTTTGTTAATATGATTCAGTTTTATTTGCCATAAATATTTGGTAAAAATGCTTAACAATGAACATGCGACAGACCGCTTCAGTGTGGAACAACATTTTGTAGACTCGGTAAGAAAGTGCTCCTCATAATTAGTTAATTTGAAAAGTATGCCTGAGACACAGATCAATTTTTTTTAAAGTTTGCCTTCTTGAAGTGGTACCCTCAAAGTTGGTTTTGTTCTTTTCTACACCAAGATGAATGCAATTCATTAAATTTCATGATTGGTTATTCCTAAGAAGCCTTTGACCTTTTGATCTGAGATCTTCCTCATTTCAGAACAGCAAATTCAAAGCTGATTTTTGTCAATCAGGTTCTATGTCTAACTGTATGTAACTGCACGTGTACTTTTGGATTCACTTTCCTGATCAATTTAACTGTTTAATAGATAACGCACTGTAATGTGTTGCTTAATAAAGCAAACTTTGTAGTTTTAGAGACTTTTAGAGAATATTTAAAGCAGTAAACATTTCTTTGGTATCTTTTAAACTAACATGTGCATCCAATAAATTCTCCCAGCACTTTATATTCTTTTTTTTTCATTACACGGCTCTTTTACTACAGCCAGTATTAATATGATTTGTCTGTTGCTTATTGATTTTACAAAATAATGTATTTTTATTTTATGATAAATGCTATTTACAAAAGGATGGTCTTGCCATGGGTTCTGCATGTACTAATAGTTACGCAAACATGGTTTTAGCTCACTGGGAGTTACAATTTTTTTAAATAATAATGAGTTAGATACATTAGAGATTACAAATGTTTTTGTTGATATTTTCCTGATTTGGACAGGGTAGATTCAATGTCTGAATAGTTTTATGATGTACTTACATAGCACCACTTCTTTTTTAAAGTTTTTACAGTTAATTATTCCTGTAACTCTATTATTTCTTAGATGTTTGTGTTAGTTTAAAAGATACCAAAGTAATGTTTATTACTTTATATAAGAAATCTTGCAAGAAAAATGTGTTTTTGCGTAAGTCTAGCATGCAACCAACACATGTTTATAGGAATGTACTGAAAGGTCAGTTCTTTAGAGCTGCAAGATTGCATCATAATGACAGTACTATGGCAGGGGTGTTTCAAGTGATGCCACAACATTTTATAGAGAGGGGTTATTCTGTTGCTGAAATAAATAAAACTATTGATGAATCTGGTCACTTAGATCTAGTACTGCCAAGCTTTTCTTTTCAGATTTTGAAAATAATACAGCTGATTCGGTTTATCATAGCCACTCTAGTTATGATAAACTGAGAGCAACATCAGCATATTCTAATGATATTAATGTTGTATGTGATATTATTACTAGGAATTGGCCTATATTGATGGCTGATGATCACTTTAGAAATGTTGTAGGCAATACACCATTTTTCTCTTTTAAAAATCATAAATCATTAAAGTGACAACTTTGCTATAGGTGACTGCATAAGAAAGATTATAGTTTAACTGAATGCTGTGGTACATTCCCATGTAATTCTTATGGTGCTTGTAAATATATTTCTTCCCAGTCTCAATTTACACACCCTGAATCTGGACAAGTGCTTAAAATAAACCTACATGCTGACTGTAAAAGTACAATTTAGTTTATTTTTTATATAGGGAAAACAAATTGCACTTTAAAAGAACAAATTTTAGAGCATATTTATAATATCAGTAAACAGAAAACGTCTGATGCTTTAGCTAAGTATGTAATCACAATGGTGATTTATGAAAGTTTAATTTAAGAGGTAGTGATTATGAAAATATCACTGAATGCACAGAACATAGATGGATTATATGTTTACAGGCAGATACAGTACATTTTTTAAACAAGAAACATCTTTTTTAAACCATCACTTACTAAGTAGGCAATCATACATTTATACAAATGAAAACAACCCACACCAACACAATCCTGGCTTCAAGCATTTTATATCACAAACCAAACTGACACACTTCCAGTTGAAAACATTATACATCAATTATAATCTACCCAATCTTTTTCAGTCAAACATTACATAGTTCATTTAAGTCCTGCCACCTTTTAAACTCATTCCTCCGTTATATGTATTGTTTCCATAATTCCCACTTTTTTCCTATGTAGTTTGCTCCTACCCTTTTCTAAAGATGTCAATTCCAGTTGTTTTGTCTCTGTTACTATATTCTGTACTTGTAGTATAGTTGGTTTAGATTTTGATTTCTATTTTCTAGTAATTGTTTTTTTTTTTGGCAGCCATCATTATTAGACACAGCAATGCCTTACCATGCCTAGGCAATTCTGATTCTGTATCATAGCTCAAAAAAATCATCTCGCTTGTCAGACCAATCTGTCCACCCAGCATTTCTGACAGTGCATCCTGCAGGCAATCCTTAATGTCCACCAGTTCACTGCTCTCCTAGAAAGTATGTTCTCAATTATCTCTTTCTTCCCCATCACACCTCCAACATTTGCTGTCTGCCTGAGGAAAAATTCTCCAGAGACTAATCAGGGTATAGAAATATCTATGCAAACATTTCCAGGCAAAACTCCTATATCTCCTAGATATTGCTGCATATTTGGGAGACATACATATATCCCCCATTGTCTCTTTGTGAATTGTTTAGCCAGTCTCCCTTCCCTATCCTTTCTAACCTCCTCTGTTTGATTCTTGTAGTTGTTATGCAATATTTTATTTGCTCTACTAATTTTTCCTTTTTTAGTAACAGCTTCTGTTTTAGATTCTACTAAAATATCTACCAGTGCTGGTGTTTCATATAGGAACCCCTGTTTCATTCTCTTCGCCTATACACTGATATCAGTCCCTGATAGGGAAGTCAATCTCTAACCTGCAGTCCAAATCAATTCTTGGCGTCTTCCTGTTCTATTATCTTTCCCTCTCTAGTTATTTGCTCCCAATATCTTGGTTCTCTTGCCAGTTTTCTCCAATACATTCCTGCCTCCTCTTGCCTATTGTCTCTATCCTTAATTGCAGTCATTCCCCTCAGCAGAATCTCCTTTTTCCCTTCCCATGTTGGTTTAGTTCTTAGAATACTTTCTTGCTACTTTATGGATATAATATTCTGTATGATTATTGTTATTCTCCTTAAAGGCCTGCATCCATAATCCCAGTCTCTCCTTGTTTCTTCAGCTTCCCCCCTGTTTCATCAACATCCCTTTCCACTTTGAAATATAGATTTCTGTTTGAGCTATGTATAGGATTCTTAACTGTGTAGCTGTGAAATACCCCTTCAAATTTGGTAAACCCAATCCATCCTGTTCTACTGGAAGAATAAGATTATGCCATTTGACTCTTGCCATCTTCCCCTCCCAGATAAAGTCCTTCAGCTCTTTATTAACTACTATCCACAACTTCTCCTCTGGTTGATAAAAATATGCCTGACCTGTGTATAATACTTAAGGGACTAAAACATTCTGACTGCTTATATCTTACTATTCATATCCATATAACAAAGCTTTCATTTTCTCAGTGTTTGTATTATCTTTTGTTTAGTCTTTTCCCACAGCTGCCACACTAGAATCATTTTTTATTTTTTTTAGAATCATTTTTAATCTTTTCACTTAATCATTATTAATTTTATTTTAATACTTATAACAAGCATGTGCATTCTCCATGGATGTGCATCTTAACAGCATTCCAGTTAAGCATTTTATCAGTTCAGTAAATCTCCTAGGATACTAAAACAGAAGTTATGTACTTACTATATTGTTGGATGCTTTTGATCTAAGCCCATCCAGTATGACAGTTGGGTACCAAATTGCTCTTCGGATCTGATTCTGCCATTAGCAACTGTTGCAGTGCCTTGAGCTCTCTCAAACTTTCCCATAAACCCCTATGAGCTACCCCCTAAGATCATATTTGCTGCTTAGTTACACGCTGTGTTAGGAGAACAGTAGAGGAATACTAATAGGGCACTGAGATGTAATAATTCGGCATGGGGATGGATGTTGTACTGGATGGACTTTAATGAAACAGACCAGTATTGTGGTGCGTACATAGTTTCTGTATCCAATTTCATGAGTCCCTCCAATCTGACAGTTGGGACAGAATTGCAAGCTACCTGAAATCTTAGGTGGAATCATGAATGGATACCTTTGAGAACCAATGCACCGAAGGCAGCTTTGATGCTAGAAGTTATGTGCAGTTTATAATGATGGAAAATGTATATAATGTAGACCATGTTGCTTCTGCCAAAGTATCATCAATAGAGGAATTCTTGAAAAAGGCTGTGGAAGCTGTCACGGACCTTGTGGAATGTGTCTTTGGCTTTGAGCTTATGGTCTTGTTGATGGAAGAATACATTAAGGAAATGGAATCTGTTAGGCACCTGGAGAATATTTGTTTAGAAACTTTAGAGCCCAGTTTATTTGGTGCAAAAGATACAAACAACTGAGGACATTTTCTAAAGATTGTGGTTCTATGCAGGTAGAGCCTTAGTTGCTTGTGTATATCCAAAGTGTGCAGTATTTACCCCTCTTTGTTTGACTAATTTGGAAACAACACCGGTAGATGGTTAGTTTGGAGGCCACTTTAGAGATAAATGATAAGTTAGGTCTTAGAGTTAATCTATCCTTATGGAAAACCAGGTACAGAGGAGTAAACAATAAGGAATGATGTAGCTCTGAAACTCATCTGCCTGGTGTGATTGCTGCCATAAAAAGATTTTTCTAAGATAAATATTTCAGGTCTGCAGAATATGCTGTTTTGAATGAAGGAAGGTTTTCTTAGGGTATCCCGCATTAAACTTAGGTTCCCAAGGGGATTAGAGTCTTTAATGGGAGGGCAAAGAAAAAACATCCCCTTGTGGGAGGTCTTGCACAGCTTATGTGATGCCAAGGTACTGTTCAGAAATCCTGGGCGGTAACTAGAAAATTAAGCCAATTGTACCATGATGATGGGGTATCCAGAGTCTGCTTTAAACAGCTCAGACAGAAAATATAGTACCTCTGCAATGGAGAAAGAACAGGTCTCAAGTCCTTGAGTCACTGTTCAGGAGAAGAAATGCATCCATTTTCTTTTGTAAATTTTCTGAGTAGACTGCTTCTAAAAAGCGGCTACAATGTGGGCTTCATTCTTGGAGAAGGAAGTATCCCTAGCCACTATGAGAATTAGAAAAAACATGTGGTTACTTTGAGATTGTGAAGGTCTGGCTAAGGCTGAGTTGGTGAAAGGAGATCCAATTATAGATCTAGAAGCCAGAAGGATTTGAAAGGGAAAGTTGAAATGGATCATTTAGATTAATTAAATGAACTGTATATCTCATATCACCATCTTCTCTTAATGTGGATGTTTGTGCTATTTATGCCAGAGAAGAAGGGATAACTCAAACACAGGTAGAAGCTGTTGCTGATATGAATTTTAGTATTTTTAACTGCTGTATTCCTCCTGTAAAATGATTGCAACATCTAGCAGGCACAGAAACAGCTCACAATTCGATGACAGCATCAGTAAATGAAGGAACAAATAGAACTGCAGCTTCAACACAGGGTTTTACAAAAGGTTTCTTTTTATCAGGACACAAGAACCAGCGGGAAGACATAGACCAAAGTGGCAGCAAAACCACCAAAGAATAGGAAGTATCAGAGGCAAAAGCAATGGAGGAAAAGAAAATAATGGCATTAAGAGGTACTTTGGAGGATGAACATTTTAAATTTGGCACTCTGTCTAGCTACATTTTGGGTGACTGTAAATTGAAAGTGCCCAGCAAAAGTTATTTTGTGCCTGCTAGTAGTGCATGGTGTTGCTTGCTGGTCTAAGATTGAAACAGGATACTATTTTATAGATCCCCAAATAGATAAAAACAAATAGGAAGAAGAACCTGGAAAACCGTAAAACCACGTTTATTAAATTAGATTAAGCGCTTTCGTCCTAGTACAATGAACTTCTCAGAATAACCACTACAATCACTGCAATTCCTTATATAGTGATGAAACAATTAAATATTCAATTAATCAATAAAACAATTAAGGAAAACCATTCCCTTAAAGCAACAAGAATGAAATCACAACAATTAGCACCATATACACCATATACACCAATATGACAGTAAAGTTTTCTAAAAAAACAAACACACACACACACACACACACACACACACACACACACACACACATATGTATATATGCACGTGTATTAAGATGAAATAAAAATAACACCTTGCAATAAAAAATACACTGTTACAGAAGAAAAGCAGCTTTAAATTTAAGCATACTGTGTAATGACAAATATCCGTTTAATCCAGGGGGTGCTGTGGCATAAAGTTTAATCTGCCACTGGAGCTCTTTATATTCTAAATAATCATCTACAGGCCCCACCTCTGGACCCCAATTATATATGATCAGCCACACAAAACCTAAAATAATGCTGGGTAAACTTACTAATGTGTTTAATGCATCGGTGTCAACTTTCATTTTTATGTCATAAAAATGTTGATAGATTCTTCTCCTCAAAGCTTTCTTAGTTTTCTAAGATTCTTCTCCTTAAAGCTTTTTTCATTTTCCCTATGTAGAAACTATCGCAATGTTGGCATAGGGTGATATAAACGACACCTTTTGAAAAACAGTAATATTTGTGCATAACTCTAATCTTACTACCTTTAACACAACAATGATCAGTTTCCATAATATGTTTATATTAAGTGCAGCGACCACATTTTTTCATAGCACCCCTCTCTAATTTAAGATAAGACTTCTCAAGCATAATTTTAATACTTGTATCCTTCCTATAAACGATAATAGGTTGATCCCCTACTATAGCTAGATGTTCCTGTTCTAGATGAAAAATAGTCCAATTTCTCTGTAAAATATCTTTAATGTCAAAAAAGTGTATACTAAATGGAAGAACCGTGGCTCTCTGAAACCTTCTATCTGTAATCAGTTACATCTGGCTACTGATACTGGACTTCATACCTAATAATGGAGTAAAATGATCCATTTGTCTTTTTGTTTTTACTTTGTTCATAACATCCTGAATAAAGATGTCAGGATATCCTCTCTGTACAAACACCTGTAACAGTTTGTGACACTCATTATGAAACATAATTTCCTCAGTAATCATTCTGGTGAGCCTAACATATTGTCTTTTGACCAAAGATTTTTTCTGGTGTAATGGATGCCAACTATCATAATGTAATAACACATTTGAATATGTTGGCTTCCTATATAAAGTTGATTGGAATTGTCTAGTGTTGTTATTCTTAAAAAGCGACATCAAGATAATTAACACTGCCAATATTCACCGTTATAGTGAATTTAAAAAATAGGGTTGTTGAATTCAAGTAATTATAAAACTCCATTAACTTGTTAAGGTCACCCTTCAAAAAAACTTCAGTATCAAGATAACAGCCATATAAGGCCCAGAAATCTTTCTAGTGAGAACCAAATACAAACTGGACTTCCCAATGGGCTAAGACAGTGTTAGCAAAATTGGGGGCACAAACTTCCCCCATAGCTACTCCCTTTGCCTGTTTAAAAATTTGATTCTCAAAGACCAAAAAAATATTTTCTAACACTATCTCCATGAGTGTCCTGATAGTTAAAATACTGGTGTGGGCCAATGTTGAATTAGCACATAAGTCATAGACCCATTCTAACCCCTGTTGGTGAGAAATCACTGAAAATAGATCACAAATATTGATGGTTACCATTATTATTATTATATGTATTCTTATTATATTATATATTATTATTATTATTATTATTATTATTATTATTATTATTATTATTATTATTATTAAGAACTCACTTTACAGCTACTTGGCTCTGCTCCTGTACTGGTCTAGGATACTCATACCATCATCTTCACTATCCTACTCTATTTATGATAGATAATAGATCATGTCTTTATTAAAGGTAAAAGTATGACTCATATATCATTACTTGTCTTATCAAACTAACTTGTATATCTGTATGTACCATTATTGCATATTTGCAAGTACTTACAAATGATGGTTTCTTCCAAAATGTTCATAACTATTGTATATACTCCATTGTATTACTTTGTAACACATTTATTATGTATAACTACATCATCTTTTTACTTTCTTGTTTTTGTGTGGAGCTTTTCTCCTCGGACCTCCACTGAAAATGGACATGTGTCCAGTGGACTTTCCCGGTTAACAAATGTAAAATAAAATAAAAGTAATAAATAAATAAATATAATACATACTCCTAAATACTTCATTTTATTATGTCCCCATAAACATGGGTATTGCTGAACCAATTTGAGTGTGGGCACATAATTTACCGCTACTGCCTTTGTTTTAGCTTCATTAATTTTGTATTCGAAAAAAAATCTGAAACTGTCTCAAAATGTTCCACAACACTGTAAATATCTCTTTCTGGTTTTGTCAGGTATAAAATAATGTCATCTGCAAATAAAGCCAGCTTTTCTTGACTACCATACCAATTGTATCCTTGAATTTCTGAGTCCCTTATTTTCTTTGCTAGTGGTTCTAAAATAATACAATTAATAAAGGTGAAAGAGGACACCTCTGACTGGTTCCTCTGCTCAAGCAGAAATTATCAGAGAGGACCCCACCAACTTTAATTTTCACCTCTGATCCCTCATATATCCTCCTAATTAACCTTATATTTTTTTAGGAAATGCAAATGTTTCCATTACCCTGCTTATAAATTCCCAGCTTACTCTGTCAAATGCTTTCTCTGCATCAAGACCCACCACCAACAATGATATTTTCTTACATTCTGCTTCCTTCTCGATCATCAATGTTCTGTTAATGTTTGCCTCCTCTCCACAAAACCACATTGATTCATATCAGTCAGTTTTGGCATTGATTTTGCCATTGTTTTAGCCATTATAGACATGAAAATTTTATAATTGTAGTTTAGTATTGAAATAGGCTTGTATGAAGCTGGATCTGGGGCAAATAAGGGTTATAGTTTAAATCAGACTGTATCTTTAAAGCATTTATTTAAATTGTGTGCTCTTAATAAGTGAATTAATTGTGTATGTATAGTTGATTGTTTCACTCTGTTTTTGCTCTGAAGAAGTGCCTGTGGTGTGAAAGTGCTTACTGTTTTTCTATTAAAGTTTTAGATTTTAAGATTTATTTGCCATGTTGGTCAGTCAGTCTGTGACTTTATACTGTTCTGTTTTTTTTTTTTTATTTTGACTCTTTATCCTGAGTAACTATTCTTGTTTCTGTAATAAAAAACACACCCATTTCAGAACACTATAAAAGACCATTTGGACTACTGTCAGTATAATGCACCAATTGATGTACTCATCAATTATGGGTACTTTAACTGTGCAAACCTCACATATCTGAGTATAATAAAAATGGCAAAGTAAAGTAAGTAACTGTTTTTTACAAATACACAAGCCAAACTAATACTGTTTAGCTTGATCATCACAGCATGGTCAATCATTTTTATCCACAGAAAACACATGTACCTAGCAATTATAGGCACACATTTGGCTGCATGTACATTCAATGTAAAAAAAAATGATAACGGCCACGGTCACAGTTAGTTTCAGAAAAAGCACACAGTAACAACAGTAGTTTTCCAACTTAATTCACACAATCCAAATCAGTCTTGCAAAGACAAATTAATGACTGATAAAATGATCAGTTGACAACAGGAAACATTTCTTTCTTTCACAGACAGCATCCCCACCCACACATAGCAGTAATATCCACTTTTTTACCTGCACCTCATTCAGACTTCTAATTATAGTAAGACATAATGGCCATGGAAATGCACATTTCACACAAACACATAGTAGCCAGTATAGCCAATCTCGCACAAATACACATTAGTACTGCAAAAGCAGATTAATGATTGTTTAAAATTAGCAGATAGCAAGAGGATAAAGTGCATTCATTCACAGACAACCTGCCACCTCTCAGCAATTATAGCCACAATGACACTGCACAGTTCAGCATGTTATGCAAACAGTCCACTTATACTGTGCTGATGTTGTCATAAAAAAAAAAAACTGAAACATGCATGTCCACAGCTAGTGGGGTTTGACTTTATTGGCCTAAATGTGCCCATTAATTGACTTAAAAAGAAATAAGCCATGGGCATTCAGACCTGCCATATAGCTGAAACACATGGTTTCCTTAAGGATTCATTTGCATATGAGGTTTCAAGGAATCACATAGTACAAACTCTAGCTTGGCTAGGTTTTTCTTGGTTTTTTTTCCATTTGGATTGGCTGTGTCTCCTGTTTACTCTTTTATTTTGTTGTTAGATGGGATAGTTTGCAGACACTTTAATGGTTAGGGACAATAGCTAGGTACAAGAACCGTGTGCTTCTAAAGGTTAGCCAAACAGTTCACTTATGCTGTGCTAAAAAATTGTGATAAAAACAGTATATGCAGTAAGCATATTTAATTTTTGTTTCACACTCTAGCGATAATAAAGTATAAAGCAAGGACAAAAAATAGGGGGACAAAAGTTCAAATTCAGGAGCATTTTTTTAACATAAGTCAAAAGTTATAGAACAACGGGAAGTATGAAACTATAATGCTTGTCATCATCGACTGCCTTTAATATTCAATGATTTACCAGAGAATCTGAATTGTTACAAGAGACAGGAAAACATATGAGGCAAAATCAGGGATAGCTGAGAGGTAAGATACCAACTTTTTTGACAACGATTAGCTTAGTCTTTCAAATCCAGTGGAATGATCAAAGAGCAGCAGTCATTTTCATATACAGATATCCCATGCACTTGAACATTTCAGATTTAATGTGAACAGTTATAGACTACAACAACATACTACAATAATATGTGCTGAAAGTGAGACAGACTGCATTAGAATGTCTTTTGGGTACTTTCTAATTTATGTATGTGTCTATGTATTTCACTTTATTAATTAAGTAAGGGGGCAGGCACCAGACTCTGTGCAGCCATGACCAGGCCCACTGGTCAAACAATTAAAGAGGCATGAGTAAACTAAAACAGTGACTATTTGCAAGAAATATTATATAAAACAGTAGTAGCCAGTATCTGCTTACAGTACATGCCAAACAGAGTGGGAAAATACACATGGCTAAAAGAGTAAATAAGTATTTGCAAAACGGACTCAGAACATTAGATTTTACATTTTTTACACCACTGGATTATTCACATTTCCTGCCTTCCAGTCTGGTTTTCTTCAGTTTGTGGTTTTCTTGCCTACTGGTGGTTTGTTATTTGCAAAACAATTTGACAAGTTGTTTGGTCTCTAAGAATTCCCATGTGAAGGGAAATATAAAAGGAGAAAACTGAGTTTAAAGTAGGTGTTTGTCATATTGATAGTTGTTGCAATAGCTTTAACTGTATGGATTGTTTTCTGCACAGGATATAACGGCTATAAAGCTTTCAAAGCATCAAGGGCACCTATCACACACCCAAACCATTATTCAGGAGAAGCTGAGATGAAGAAAACGAGTGGTTTGGGCACCATGCCCTATAGAGGTTTCTTAATATTGGATAGCTCCTCTTGGGGACTTTTGAGGATTGAAGATTGGTTTATGCTTTCCATTACTGGACAGATAAGTTACCTTCAAGAAAAAAAAAAATCCATATTTTTAATTTTATGACAGAAAGTGAACTTTCTCTGTGAAATTATACATTTAAAGCTAGGATTTTTTTTTTATTAATTGGCACATGCATTTTATTAACTTTTAAACAGGAGAGCTACTTTTTACTTTTGTGGAAAGAATACCAATTTAAAAATATTTTTTTTTCCCTTGGTAAAAGTTTTGTTGTTTTACCTTGGGGCTATGGTAACTATATTCAAACTGTTTTTCACTGTATTTTTTGACAGAAAAACATGTTTTACTGCTTACCTGTTTTGCTGACTAATGCTGTCAGGCTTCCCCAGGAATCATGCATCTTTTTTGGCTTACCATAGAACAACCTACTAATTCCTTGTTTTTTCTTTCTAGTAGCTACAAAATGTAGAACATTAATAAACAGCCTTTGTCACCACAGTGGGTTATTAAAGTGCCTCAGCCTCAGATGGCTCTGCTGTGGCCATTTCTAGTTTCTCAGGTCATTCATCTTTATCTTTGGCACCCTGTGGTAGTCCCTTCAGCCACTATGGGCTAGGGATTAGACATGTCCAATGTGACTGTTGGAATACCCTTGGGAGGCAAAGTAGAACCACTTTTGTCAACTCTGGGATAAGGAGCAGGTAATTTATCTTGGCCTAGTCAGTCTGAATTTCCTGTCCCTACGGAGGTATTAGCGGGCAAAGATGGATCTGCTTGTTTAGAAATTCCTGTCAAAAAGACACAAAAACCTATACATGTGTATTCTCCTGCCTCAGTTACTTTGGACAAAAGTGATTTATTGGGCTTGACTCTGACTGTGTTCAGGCTTCTTGTTCAGCTGTTTCTGAAAAGAGAAAAATTAATTCTTCATTTTCTGAGGAGGTTCAAGATTTTGTACCACAAAATGAATGCGAAGGGACAAATTCTGTTTTTGCTCTCCTCATGTTCCTGATTCAGATTATGAACAACATAAACAAACTCTGCAACAGAAGGAGGAAACTGATGCGGAATAAGGTGAAGTCCCAAGACTGGAAACAATCCCTTATCAGCCTCAACAAAAGGTTGAGATCCCTCATCAAATCCTCTATAGCTAGCTATGAAAACAGAATTGCAGCAGATAGTAAAGACAACCACAAGGCCTTCTATAGTTATGTAAAGAATCTCCATGACAATACCCAGATTTGCTCTGAGCTACTGCACAATGGTACCTCCTATACTGAGCCAACAAGTATTGCAAATATACAGGCGGACAGTTTCAATGCTAACTTTACCCCGCTCCCCCCAAAGGACCAATCACAATAGCAGTAGATTGCCAGGCACCCAGTATTACTGCTGCACAGGTTAAAACAGCACTGTCCAAGGCCAAGAATACAGCTTCTATGGGACCTGTCAGTATCCCTGGCTGTGTTCTACATGAGCTACAGAGTGAACTGGCACCTCTCCTGTGTGCCTTGTTCAATCACAGACTCACCTCAGGCTTTGCCCTGACCGAATGGTGCACTGCTACAGTCATCCCTCTCCACAAAGAAGGAACAACTACAGAGTTTGGGAACTATCACCCCATTATCCTGATGAGTCTGATATGCATAGCTATGGAATGCATCATCATGGACCTAATAAACAAGTATATAGGGAATCTCCAAACTCTGGATCCTACACAATTTGGTTTTGTGAAGGGTAGATCATGCCTGCTCAACTTGGTCAACTTCTTTGAGTCAGTCATAAGAGCTGTGGATGAAGGTAAGGTGGTTCATACAGCCTACCTTGATCTGGCCAAGGCCTTTGATACCATTCCCCACTCAGGAATAATACAAAAACATACTAAGCTAGGCATCAACCCCTATATCACTAGGAGGGTTGCAAACTAGCTCACAGATAGAACCCACAATGTGAAAGTAGCTGACTCCAAGTCAGACTGCTGACCAGTCACTAGTGGAGTCCCGCAAGGTTCGGTCCTGGATCCTCTCCTGTTTGGTATCTACTTCTCTGAAGTCCAGGCCAACACGAAGGGACTCTGGCTGACAAAGTTCGCAGATGATTGCAAGTTGGGAGCTTTTATTAATTCCCCAAGTGATGTTGACATCCTACAGAAAGGCCTCAATGAGACCAGCGACTGGTGTCAGAACTATGGCCTTAAGCTCAATGCCAAAAAATGTGTCTTCATCCCCTTTGGGAAAAACCCAGTTCCCTTGAATTACCACATTGATGGTAGTCCACTGAATGCAGAAGGCATTATAAGAGATCTGGGAATACAGGTTGACAGCAACCTCTCTTTTGACCACCACATTGCCACTGTGGTCAGAAAGTCCTTCTATGTGGCACATCTCATTACTAAGGGTTTTGCATCCAGGAAGAAAGAGGTCATTGTCTCCATCTACTCTTCCCTCATTATGTCAGTCATTGAGTACAACGCCCCATTTAGCATGTACCTCCCTAGATACCTGCAACAACTGGAGAGGCCACAAAGTTACCTCACAAAGAGGATCCTAGGCCTTAAACACTTGTCCTATATGGACAGACTCAAAAAACTCCAACTATTCTCTGACTCATATCGCCTACTTAGAGGTGATCTCTGCTTGACTTACAAAGCCATGTCTGACCTAGATCTGTTAGAAATGCTACATCTAAAGAAATCCCAATCCCTCTGCACCACATGCTCCAGAGACCTGAACCTCATTACCACAATCAACAGAACATGCTGGAGGGACAGGTTCATAACCCAGAGACTGCCCATGCTATGGAATAGACTTTCCATACATGTCAAGCAGAGCAGCTCACCAGCCCTCTTCAAGAGAAATCTTGATGAGTGGATGGGAAATAGAAAATTCACCCTGTGGATCACTCCAGTGGCTCTACTCGACAGAGGCACTAAGAACTAAGGTTGGGAGGCACAATGCCAGGGTAATCCTATGGGCTAGGATTGTAAAGGCTCCATGGCCATTAGCCTAGTACACACCTATGAACCTATGAAGAAAGTATGGCTTCTGTCAGAACCTTCAAAGGATTCTGTTTTTCTGAAACTATTTTTAGAATTAATTAGTTGTTTTATTGTGAACAAAATCACATCCCACTATCTTAGAAGAAATATTATGATTTATTGCTGGAGTTTTCTGAACTTACAAAAATTCCTCATGTTGTTTTTGAACTGGAAAATGATTTTTTTTTACAGGCTTTATTTAACTTGCATGACAGCCAGTCTGCTGCCCCCCAAAAAGCAAGTTGATTATGCAAAGTTCTTCAGTCTTGTAAATCTGTTTACACTAATCCTAGATTAGACCCCAGTGTTATTTTTTCTGGTGAACCCAGCTGCTGCTGCTAAACATCTGGTTAATACCAGTCCCTCTCCTTCAATCAAGGGCTGGGAATCTTCTGATAGATTTGTGAAAACCTGTATTCTTCTGTGTAACACTTATTTTCAGTATTCAACTGTCATAGGTTCATATGTAAATGCTAGGCTAGCTGCCCTTGTGGAACATTTTAAGTCTAGCCAATTTCCCTTTTTTGTGCTCAAATTAACATATTCCATATGGTTATAGATTGGCCTTACCCATCTCATGGCTGATAATTAGGGTCTATATTAGAACATTGAAGTTTCAAAACTTTGAATGTTCTAATATCGACCCCCATTCACCAAAAGCTGAAAATATCGAAGCAACAGAAAAACAATTTTTTTCCTAGGGAAAGAATTTGGTTCTCCATTTCTGTTGCTTTGGTATTTTCAATGCTTGGTGGAAAGTTATGGGTTGGGTTCAGGTAAGTGTGCGATTGAATGGGGGTTAGGTTAGTTAGGGTTAGTGTGTGGGTTAGGTATGTGTGCGATTGTGTGGACGTGAGGGTTAGGGTGGGTTAGGTGAGTTAAGATTAGGGCACGGGTTAGGTATGTGTGCGATTGTGTGAACGTGAGGGTTAGGGTGGGGAAGGTGAGTTAGGGTTAGGGCGCAGGTGAGGTGAGTGTGCGATAGTGATGGACCTTAGGGTTAGGGTTTGGGTTAAAGTGGATAGTTAGTGGTGTGTGTATAGTTTAGTGTAGGGTTAGGTGTAAGATTTTAGGTAAATGTGTATGGATTGCTGTTTGCTTGGTGTGCTTGTGTTGTGTGCATGTGTTTTGGAACAGCAATTTTTTTCCCTAGGAAAAACTTCGCTGTTCTGTATGTTCAGTGTTTTCAGCTTTTGCTGAATAGGGGGTCGATATTAGAACATCCAAAGTTTTGAAACTTCAATGTTCTAATATAGACCCGATAATTATATGCTATCCCTAATGAGAATAACCCATGCATGGCTTAAAGCATTTAGGAGCAGCCTCTGTCTATTAGTAGTAGGGAGGCAGTCTTGGGGTAAATTTTCTGTTTCCCATCCACATGATCTGTGGATATAAGTTGCACTTGAATATGGACAGAGATGAACTTTGTTTTATGTTGATAGGGAGTTAGTTCCAGAACAGATGTAGCCTCTGCAAAATATACCTGTCCCTCCAAACCATTCTACTGATGCTGCAGAAGATGTTTAGATCCCTAGATTGAGTGTTCCTGATGCCAGTTGACTTGCTGATGTGCAATAAATCCATCAGTACTGGGCTGGAAAATGCGCTGCATGCCAGGCACAGTTCACCTCTTTGCAGTCCATATACTGACAGGGCTTTGAGTCAGTCCATGTAGCACATGTTGTTTAGTCCTTGTATCCTTTTAGGACTTTCTAATTTTATCATATAAGTAGAGAATGTAGTGTGATTTTTTCATTCTGAAGAAGTCATTTATACCATTGATGAAAGCGCTAAAGTGTGTTTTAATAAAGAGGATTAATCATCCTGCAACTTGTCTTCTGGTTTGTTTTTCTGACAATCTCTTTGTTTACAAGCTGCGCAGTATAGAAGGACTTTCTTACAACAATAGATAATGTTGGTCATTAGGTCACTATTTGCATAAGTTCCCAAATCTTGGACATATTTGTCAATTCTTAGTGTCGTATTGTCAACATGTTAGTTCCCTAGGTATTAATGGATACAATAATGCATTTTTGGCTTTTAGTTTCAATCCATGAATATGGCATTGGTTATTTATTTAAGACAAGCTTCATCCAGGATGACTTAGTCATTTGGGGATTCAGTGACTGCTTCTAGCTTTCAGTCATCTGTAAACTTAGTCAGTTAAAGCCCTTTAGTATTCACTTTTACTTCAGAAAAGTAGATACAAAACAGCAGAGGTCCGAGAACAGAATCATGCGGGACTCCACTAGTGACTGATCTCTTTGTGGAAATAACTCTCCCCTATTTTGATTATCAGCATCCTCTCTGAGTCAGTTGGCAATTCAGTGGGGGACATGGAGGTTTTCTCCCAGTTTTTATAGCTTTTCTACTATGTCTGAGTGGAGAATTGTGTCAAAGCTTTGGCCAGGTTGAGATATGTGGCATGTACTGTTTTGCCATCATCCATTGCTTTGTTGACCTTTTCAAAAAATCCGCCAGGTTGAGTAAGCATGACCTGCCCTTGATGAATCCAAACTGAGACAGGCCTAGTGTTTGGAGGTTTCCTGTGTTGTGACTGATTAATTTCATGATAAGTCTTTCCATGGCTTTACATATGAGGCTGGTCAGACTTATGGGCCTGTAATTGCCTGGGTCTATGGAAGGTCCTCCCTTATGTAGGGAAATGACTGTAGCTGCTCTCCATTCGCTTAGTACAAAATATGTATGGAGGCTGAGATTGAACACTGTTGTTAGGGAGTGTGGCTAAATCATGTTTCATGCTATTTAAGATGCATCCAGGGATATTGGCAGGACCCATCAATGCAGTATTTCTAGCATTTGATAGCACTTTTAGGACTTCATCTTATGTGATAGCAGGAGGTGAGCCAGTTTCAGGTCTATCTTGAGGGACAGAAGGAAGGGGAGACATAGGCAACGTTAGAGCTAAATTTATTGGCCAGTAGGTTCTCTGTCTTCAGCCTCCATGAAGGTAACAATGTTCACAAACAGCTCAGTGCATTGCTGCATTGTGCTTTTGTGACTATGGACATAACTAAAAAAATGCCTTTTGATTGTGTTTGACTTAGCCTCAGAATTGGTTTTGGTGGATTTTATCAGACTGCTGTTTGTTTATATCAGTGACAAGGGCTCTAATATTCTAGAAATTACTCTTCTTACTTTGTATGTTAAGCTCACATGTTAAAGTTTATGCTTGCCTTTTTTTTGAGAATGCGAAGAATATTATGGCATCTGTTCCCTCTTCTGAGGAACAAACATCTGTGTGTGCTCATTGTTTGAAATGTGTTTATGATTCTGTTTGCCACTTCAAGGACTTCTGCCACTGGAACTGTTAGGAACAGGTTTGGCTGCTTACATACTCAAAACTGGGCTGAAGTTGTTAAAGCTGAAATTTTGAATTCTCCATTAGACAGATACTTATTCTTTGGACCACCTGCTGCATAGTCCAATAAGAAGTGTGATGAGAGAAGGAAGCTGATTCAAGGAATTTCTGATTTTTCAGCCTTCCTTTTTCACATATGTCAAGGGGTTCATTGCTACCTACAAAACCATCCACAACAATTAGCAAAATTCTGTTCCAGGATTCTATGCTAGAAGGTCTGGAAAACATATGCTTTTTCTTTTCCTTTCCACTAATACCCAAGATCATTCTGAAGATTCAGAAAGACACTCTGAAGATTAATGTGGTGACTCCCTTCTGGCCTTGGCAACAGTGGTTCTCCCTTCTATTGGAAATGGCTGGGGGGAAATTACCACAAGATTCCTCACAGACTTGACTAACTCACAAAATATACATTTTTTGACACATCTCAACCCTAAACAACTGCAACTAATTGCCTGATTATAGAATGTTAAGAACTTTAAGGCACCTACTTTCTCAGGGCATGCAACAAGTATGAAAGTAGGCAAGAAAACCTACTAGAAGATTATATATTTGTAAATGGAAAAGTTTTTCTAGTTAGTGCCAAAACCAGAACCAGCACCATATCAGGGCAAGTGTCTCTGTGGTTCTACAATATTTGTGCGCATTACTATACTCCAGCCTGCCTTACTCCTCCATCAAGGTTCATTTGTCAGCCATTTCAGCATTTCTGCCCATGGAACCCCCTCTTTCAGTCTAGCTTCATGTGAAAATGTTTTGAAAGGGTTTTGCATACCAAGCTTTCTAGAAAATAGGTGGCTCCTCCTTGGGATCTCACTTTTATCTTGGAAAAACTATCTTGTGCTAAGTTTGGCCCAGTTCATCAGGCTGACTTGAGATTCTTAACATGGAAAGCAGTGTTATGATTTATCTGACCTCTGTAAGATGAATATGAGAGCTACAGGCTCCTGTGGTGGTTGACATTATCTCATTTTTCATAAAGATAGGGTTTCCTTAAATACTAATTCATCATTTCTACCTTAAATGGTATCCAATTTTACTTTGGGCCAAGCTATCTTGCTATCATCTTTCCAGAACTCAAAAATGAAGGAGAAAGGATCCTTCATACCATGGACGCCCACAGACAGCACAGGTACTATCGTGACAGAATAAAATAATTTAGGATCTCTGATCAGTTGTTCATTTCTTCTGAATGTTAGAAGAAAGGACAGCCTGTGTCAAAGAAGGCTATTTGCAAATGGTTGTCTCAAACTGTTACCTTTTGTTATACCCACCACAACATGGCAATTCCAGGCAGGGTAAAGATTCATTCTAAAAGGCCTTGACTTCATATATGGCTTTTTGAAAAGGGTTGATTCTAGAAATATTCTAGAAAGAGTACCTTCTTCCTCTATGTATACCTTTACAAAGTGCTACAAACTAAATTCCTTTTCCAGGTTTATGACAGACTTTTCTAGAACCATTTTCCAGGAGTTCTTGGAATTTTATCCTTCTTCCTCTCAGTCTAAGCTATGGTAATCTACTCTTATAGCTAAGTCTTCTGCAGCAGTGATCAATATGATGAATATAGTACAGCTGTTTTAGAAAACTTACTGTGGTGATAAGGGTTAGTGCTAGCATAGCTAGCTGGAGTTCTGTAAAGAAGAATATGTGCTTTGACTATCAAACTCACTTATACAAGATGCTTGTGTTACAAATGTATTAGAACTGTATGGCATTTGAACAGCAAACTGATTTGCACAAATGCTTATGAATGTATAAGAACTGTATGGCATTTGAAAATCAAAATGTGTTTGTAAAGTTGCTAGTTTTAAAAAATGTATCAACAGTGGGTCCTGCTGGACAGAGAAGGAATATACGTGTGAAACTGTATGTATATATGTCAGCAAAGGACACTGGAAGAAAAGGGCTTAAACAGCAAGCTTACCTCTTACTTTAAGAAAAATGCTGTTAATTGGGCCACCCCTTGGGCTATGGAACTGCTGATCTCACAGCTCTGAATAGGATCAGAGACGGCATGTCTGGAAGAAGCCTTTGTTCATTAGCTCAATAAAAAGAGGCGAGGCCCCAGGCACTGCCATAAACATTAGCAAAACTTTATATGTGCATTTTTTCGCATCTAGGCAAACATCCTGTCTCAAGATTCAAAGAGGAATAGTGTGAGAACCTAGAGTCAGGTGACCAGATGAGGTCATGACTTAACCCTTTAGTTGTGCTATTGGGGAGCCTTATTGGGGCCCTGGGGGGAGACAGATATAAAGAAACGCAGACCTCAGGCTGACTGTATTCCCTGTGTGCTCTTAAGGGAAACTGTACTTGATGCAGACAGCTGCATCTGGAAATACTATGTGTATCTTTTTCTCTGAAAGTGATCATTCCTCTCAGGTGTCAGTGGTGAGAACTGAGGCTCCTTGTTCACTGGCCCAGAGAGGAGTTGTCACAGTTCAAATGATCACTGCAACAGCAGCTGCTCCCTCCTTCCATCCCCCTTATTTTGTATGCGTTTGTTGCCAGAGTGAGGACCTCTGACATTAGTTTCCCATTACTGACATTTTCAGGGCTCTAGCCTCCCTCTCTCCATTGGCATGACAGCTCTGGGCTCCCAGACTACTCTTTTTTTCGGTTTAGATCAAGCTGAGTCACAGTTTAGGAGCATGGAAGGTACCCTTGAAGTTTTGGAGGCTGTTCTACTATTATATCTTTTACAGGATATAAGGCATATAGCTAAGGTTACTGCAGCAGTGATCATTCCAACATTTATTGTCATGGTAAGTGTAATTACACAGCTGTACTTTATAGAGAATATATGCATTTCTTTTTGGAAATAGCAGTTGACAAGTTTACAGTACAAGGTATAAAGGCAGTTTTATAAATCATGAACATTGTAAGTAAAATAACATTCCAGTAATTATGGCATGACACAAGTATTTTATTTTTGCTTTCCTAGGCTTGTCCTATTGCTCTTCATAACTGCTTACATCCTGCACACAAAAGTATTTGGTTACTGAAAAAGAATGTTGCATGGCCATGATGTCTATGAACAGGCTGCAGTCACCTAGGCACTATCTGATGAAAGCATGTTACCAAAAGTATTGTGCCAATGTTGTATGACACCATGGCATAGTGTGAGTTCCAGAAGTAACTGAAGGAAGTTGCTGCAGTATATTTATCTGTAACAGATAAGAGACAAACTGAATCTATTCAAGATGCTTAAAATAACAGAATGACAGCATCTCATCCAAGAAAAATGTTCAGTTTAAATTATAATTTAGAAAGAAATTAATTTAATTCTGAAGTAGGTTTTTAGCAAGCAAGCAACTCAAGCCCTCACCAACCACAACCATTGTGAATGGGTCAAATACTAGCCAAGACAATCAAGGGAATAAATAAGAGTTTTTAAAACTAAATACCCATGTTATTTCTCCCGGAGGGAGGGTTGCTGCAGGACTTACCATGAAGATTACTTCTTTGTACTGTCCAATTTTGGAATTCAGGCCAGGGCAATCAGGGGAATAGTACTTGTTGTCTTTTCCTGCCCATCTCTATTACATGTTCCTGAGGGTAATCGCCTGGTAAATGATTATTTACTATCCTTGCTAAATGTGTTGCGATTTGGTCAGATCAGATGTTGCACTTTTTGCTGCTGTGATCAGTTGTACAATCATACTTTATCTTTGTCTGTCTCCATGTATGTATGTGTGTGCATTCGCCCATATGCATGCATGTGTTTGTGCATGTGTAATACTGATCTTTTAATGGTGAATGTTTACTTGCACACAGTGACACCCCACCCCCATCCATATCACAGCTACACACACACACACACACACACACACACACACACACACACACACACACACACACACACACACACACACACACACTTCATCCATGTCCAGACTCTGAAAAACATATCTTAGTATATGTCACTGCTTTCCAAATTGATATGCACTGTAAGCAAGCAATGATGCTAGACAGAAAGGGCATTATCAGGGAACTAGCACACACCCAGGGGTGTTGTGAGGCCCAGTATCCATGAGCAGGTCCTCTGTAACTGTGGCTTCTAAATCACCCTTAATATAATCCACTACAGCATGGATTCTTTAATGACTCTGTGGATTCAATCTCTGCCACCTATTCTGGTTGTCCACTCCATGAATATACAACTATCTCTCTGAAAAAGTACTTTGGGAGATCCAGAAAGTAGTTGGTACCTATAATCTGTTGCCTTTGCCACCTCCTTCTGCCTCACCCCCCTTTCTTGTTCATGACTCCTTCACATCTCTGTGTCATGACCTTGTGTGCCTACATGGTGTTCATTTAGAAGACCACTAGCCATCTTCATCCACCTATATCCAGTGGATCTTTCTAACGGTTTTCCTATGGATTCCTTCCAGCATCTTAAATGCCCTTATCCTTCTATGACCTCTGCTTGCAGTACTGAAGGCATGGTCTGATCAAAGCCCTGTAGACTGGAAGCATAACACTTTTTCTTCTAGAATCTATCCCCTTGGGTATACATTCCAATACCTCGTTTGCTGCTGACACTACCCTCTTTCTACTTCTGTTCCTGGATGGTCCAAGAATAATCATATTCCATTATTGCAGTGGACCAGGATAGCTGTCAACAGGATGTACAATTTGGCATCATCAGCTTACTCCTACAATCCCCTTCCAACCTCTTCAGCACCCATTGTTAGTTGATCCCTTTCCATCTGGATCATAGTCAACACTTTTACCCCTCTACAGTACGAAGCCAGCAAGCTGCTGCTAATAGTCACTGTTGAGCATTTCTTCCTCAGTTTCCTCTGTAAAAGGATGCTTGCCTATTAAGCTGATGTGCCCAGTGAATAAAAATCTTACTGATTCCCATAGCTTGTCCTGCCCTTGGTCAGGCTTAACTGACCACTAACGTTTGGTTAATTATAAAGTTGCTGTGACAAGCAGCAACCAGTAGCATTCAAGTCATGCATGCTGCTAGCAAGTGTTTGCTGCCAAACATCATTCTGCGATGGCAAGTTAAGAATCTTGCTTATAAAGACAAGAAATGTTTCATGTCACAATGCTGTTTGCCATGGTGTTGTTACTTCATAAATTAATTAGAAACTCTAAGAAGTGTAGGTAGCTTTAATGTAATCTAAGAAGTGTAGGTAGCTCAATGTACCCAACTTACGGTTTCTCACAATTGATGTGATTGATCTTTTTTCTGTTATACCCCATGAAACGGGATTACTTTAGCTTGAAGAAGCCCTTAGGGAGTGCCCTAGGGCCAGCGAGAATGATATTTTTCTAATTTTAGAATTGGCAGATTTAGTATTACATAACAATTTCATTTATTTTTCAGGAGAATATTTTAAACAGGCCTCAGGAGTGGCCATGGGTGCCAATTGTGCACCCACTTACGCTGACATTATTTTATCAGTTTGGGAGAAGAAATTTGTTATAAATAGTGGATACAAGAACAACTGGGTATTTTACTCCCGGTTTCTGGATGATATTTGTATCTTTTGGACAGGTACTAATGATACAATAGTGGATTTTATAAAATACTTAAATTCCACTACTAATTTTTTGAATTTTACCTATCAAATACATCTAGGAACGGTGCAATATTTAGATGTGTCCATTAGTGTTCAGGAAGAAGGTTTTAGATCTAAAATCTATACAAAACCTACTTTTTCCAATAGTTATAATCATTACAATAGTTCACATCCAAGATATCAAAAAAGAGGGATTGTTAAGGGCCAGTTTGTAAGGACATCCCGTATGACCTCCGATGACCTGGACTATCATTTTGAATGTTCCAGACTTACTGGGATGTTTCAGGAAAGGGGCTACCCTGTAGACTTTATCAACAATATTTGTCAAGAAGTCCAAGAGGGTAGAAACGACAAATATCGACCCGTCTTAGGTACTGGGCAATTGGAAAAAACTTCAGGGTCTATAGATTCCCAGACAGAATTTAACAAAGCCTTTATTACTGATTACAGCACCAATTCAGGCACTATTCGAAGTATTATTCTACATGAATGGAATATTTTCAGGGACATTGCAGACCTTAGTAACTTACAAGGAAAGAGTGTCAAGATGGTATTCCATAAAGGGAACAATATTAAAAATCTATTGGAATATGAAACCAATATTAATACCTTTACTAATAGACATAAGGGTACATATAGGTGTGGCACATGTTCAGAATGTAAATATATTTCCCATACAGACCAAATATTTCTTGTAGCTAGAAATAGGGTGATAAAGTCTACAAAATTTTCCAACTGCAACAGCCAGAGGGTCATATATTTGGCAACCTGTTTAGAATGTTCGGCATTCTATGTGGGCAAAACTGAAAGATGCCTTAAGAGGAGAACTTATGAACACTTTTATGAAATTCAGAAGGAAAACGCCAAAAATGCCCTTTATAGACATCTTTCAGTTTGCCCCAAGGCAAGATACGAATTTTTTGTCTTAGAGACAATGATTAGAGATAATCGTGGTGGTCCCTGGGAGACCAAGTTGGAGCACAGGGAAACATACTGGCAGATTTTATTAGAAGCAAATAAGGCTCCAGGTTTAAATGATTTCATATCAATAGTGCCTCTGCTTAAACTGAAAGCTGGTAGGGTATAACTTATTAATTTTTCTGTGTTTTATATGAAATTTATTAGAATATTATATTGATATTTTAGCTCAATTTTGAAAACATGTATTCACATGTTTTATAAAAAAATTTCTTACTCTTTTATTTGGTGGAAAGGGAATGTTATTTAATAACTTTTGATACATTCTATGTTATTTAAAGAAGTTTTAAACCAGTGTCTCTTTAAGAGATTTAAAACAATAATTGAATGATTGATTGTGGTATAAATTCAGTAAAGCTATGGTTTTAAAATGTATCTGATGAAGTCAAAAACTTGGTTTGACGAAAATGTTTCATTGCAGTTTGCTTACGGTAATAAAATTGGTGGTCGTGATTAAATTGGTGGTTGCGGTCCTTCCTTGCTGATATTTTGATTTTGTTGGTCGTTTTATATCAGTTGAGTATCCATTTTTGTTTCTGTAGGTAGCTTTAAGATATTCCAGTTTTATCAAATGTTATTTTTATAAACAGTTTTTCGTTAGTATGGTTCCACTTTAACTCCTCTTCATCACCTTGGTCAAAACTGCAACACAGATTATTGTCTTAATGTACTTTTATTTCTGCTACACCTTTCATGTAGCCAGCCTGTTTCTAAAGGACTGGTATCAATTTATATCTCATGCACTTACTCTGCTCATTGTAGTAAACTGAGCTATATAATAAAAATAAATGTATGTTGCATCTGCTAAAATAGTTTAGTCAAATATTTTCTGCAGACATCTGTAAGATAATTTGGTTGCTGCAAAAATATGAAACACTAATTGACCGTTATTGACAACACATGCATTTCAGTATTTGCCATGAAATAATTTTGTTTTTGCTTTCAGAGAAGAAAGTAAGGCAAATATAGCATTAAATTATTCTGAGTTAAATCTGAATTTAATAACGTATTTAAAAATTATTATTGTGAGGGAGTCAATTTAATGCAGCAAGTCATATGGTTTGAAAGAAGTTCTGACATAAAGCTGAAAAGCTAGGCTTAGATATTTGAGGCTCTCTGTATTACTGCTGACAGAGCACTTAACAGACAAGTGACAAATCTAAAAGAAAATACATTAATAAAAGTGAAGCCTTTAAGCCAGCAGAATTGTGGTTCTTTATTCTTCCTTCAGTATTCCATATTGACTGTTCTGAGCCAAAAGGAAACTGAGGAGTCTGAAAAAGACAAAGTGCAGGTCAGGATATGGCAGTGTTGCAAAATCCAACATTTTGGTTGAGGCATAAGGGCCTGGGCAAAGCGGTAGTTACTGATCTTCTGTGAGACAAGAAATGAAAGCACTTCAGCAATGATTTAGACCTATATTTTTTATTCTACTTGCAACTTTTTCACTGAATAATGACTGTTACTAAAATGAAACAGTGACACATGACTAGCTGTGAGATTCCTAGTTTATACAAGACTTTAGTTGGTGAGCTATGCTGCGGAAAGATTAAAGATGCACCAAAACCTAAAGAAAGTATGGTCATAGAATTTGTGGAGAGGAACAGTACCATTCTCTTCAGTGCTGTTATTTTATTACAATATAAAAGGCTACACATTAATTGGCACTTATTTTCTTCAGTGAAGCTGGATTTTCTAAGAAACATTTTGCACAGTTGTTCACAAATGCTGGCTTTTGATTGAACACCCTCTTTGCAGTATTCAGGACTGCTGCCAAACAGATTTCTGACTGAATACATTTGTGTTCAGAAGTGATAAGGCAGTATGTGTTATATAACAGAACAATAAAGAACAAAAACAGAGAGACTAAAATACTGCCAGGTTGATTACTGAATTTTAAGCTCTTTTGTCAGTGCTTAATATGATAAACAAAACACGAATAGGCTAGATCTGATGAATTCACAGCTTTTAAAGATGCTGAAGAAAATGAACTTTCATTTATACAAAAATTATATCATGCATGATAGCTTAGAAAGCAATGGGGCATATAAATATCTGAGGCTGGTGAGAGGAAATCAGAAGCATAGTACCTTTAGTAGTTATTTGGCAGAACAGAGAAACTATTCTCAAATGATATTTCTTATCTCTGACTGTTTCTTACATAATTCATATAAGTGAAATACTGTGTTCTTAGTGTCACAAAACTGCATCTATAAATGTGTTAGATTGAACGCAGGAGATGTAGTTAAAGGACTATTATTCAGAGAGTTTGTTGTCAAACTGAGGATTGTTGAGGGTGCTCTCACCATCAAAACTTACTCCCACATTTTTGGCAGTTTTTAGTGTTTGTACACCTGAGTCTGCCTTATGAATATGATATGATTCATAAACGTTTGTAATAGCATAGATAGGCCTTACTCTAGTCTAAGCTAAAATGTTAAAAAGCAATGTATAAATACATAAATACAAGAAAACAGAAAAGAATAAAAATATGGAAGCACTACATTTTGTCATGTCCCATTTGTCAACACTTAAAAGTGTCACTAATACTTTTAAGGTTTGCTTTAATAGACTTCATTGTTAAGAAACCCAATGAGTGAAAATTGGAGGATATAAGTAGATTGGTGACAGAAAGGGTGGTGCTGAATTTTAGAAGGAATTGAGGTTGTTTAGGTAAGGAAGCGTGGGTTAGATATTAAATATGAGAGTGAGGGACTCCAGTCCCTTTGGTGTAGGTGTTTTGCTGAATGTAGCATCTTTCTAGTGCCCAAGTCACTGCAACTTAAGGAGAGCTAAGCCTTTAGGTCCGATTGTTCTACAGAGAAGTGAGTACAAAAAAGATAGTTTTGTACTGAAGGCATTGGGTTTCATTTGCATTTGTGGCAGGCAGTTGTTTTAGATTAAGACAAAGATTTGGTTTCATTAGGACATGAGTGGCTTTCCACTCCCCTGATGGAATTTAAAAACAAAGAATTATACTAGTAGGTGTACAATATAATTTATTTATAAAGGGAAAACATGGGAAGGTCAGGAACCTCTGGGGTCTGGCTTAAATTAGGTAAACACATTCAATAGGTATTGATAGTGCAGTAATAGTTGCTGATGGATATAGTGCTCTGTGATGGTAAGCATGGACTTAAACATTTCAAGTTTATAATTATGTGTTTCTTAAGGCTTAGCCTCCTGGGATTGCAAGTCAGGCTGCTCTCACTGAGTACTCAAGTATGCTGGTTTTGTAGGGGAGCATGGAAACTTATCAGATGGTTTTTGGTTGAGGGGGCCTAGTCTTAATCCCATATTTGCAGTTTGTAGGTTCTGAGTGTGGGAGGCAGTTGTAAGGCTGCTGATGAAAGTTGGGTCAGAGGTCACATACCTGGATATGACTGTTGCTAAGCTGGGTTTGTATAGTAAGAAGATATAACCACAGATATGTTTAGCAGCAGGGTTTTCAAGTGAATAAGATGAGGTGGGCTGATTCAGGTGCCTTGGTTGCCGTAATACATACAGTATCGGGGGGGGGGCCTTGTTAAAAAAAAAAAAAAGTAAACAGTAAAAAAGTAGATTTTTTTTTTGGTGTGTGGTAAAAAGACTATTTTTCTTCAGTGCGGTTTCTACATATATATATATATATATATATATATATATATATATATAGTAAAAAAGTAGATGTTTATAAAAATAAATAAATAAATAACCTTGGGAACATCAGGATGAGGGACCCTTGTGGGGAGTGGGGACACCAGGCTCTGCTTGAGCAAGGGCGAGACTGGAGTTTTAAGGCAGAAGGAAGTGCATAGAGCCAGCAGTCGTCACAGAGTCACTAATATCTGATGGAAGAAATAAGTTTTTAAGCTAGTTGTCAGTCATGAGAGAATGTAGATCAGCGATTCACCGAAAGTGGGTAATGCAACTTGATACGTCAGTGAGGGGTAGACAGTGAAAGAGTAGAAGCATTTACATTTGCTCTAAAATACATTGCACAATTTTGACATTTATTTGGTTGTCATGCATCATTTTATTAGACCATTGGCACTCTTAAGCAATTACTGAACAATTATTGCCATACATAAATTGTGCAAAGCGGTGGATGGAAAGACCAATGTATGCATTAAAGGGGAAGAGAAAAGCATTATACATTAGGCAGGTATCAAACATGCAAGCAAGTATGATGCCTTTTAAGTGCTTTCTTTTTGTTGTTATTGTTGTGGCAAATGCTTTATATACTTCAGTTAGAGATCCTGTTTGCTGAAAATAATATGACACAGTGGTAAGTAGTATGTTACTCTAGTGTCTTGGCTGGGTACAATATGGGAATTATTGAATGATTAGGGTATGGTCCTGGCATATGAAGGATAAATGGGGAATCTTATATGCATCCACTTGTAAGTGCATCCTGTTTGATTGTGTTATTGGATGATTTTCCTTGGGAAATATTTGAAGGTGGCCACAGTGTAGCCTTGAACTACATGGACAAGATGATAAGGTGAGGGGACATACCACTGCTGTTGGATATGTTCAGCTTGGTTGAATTTTCATGTTTTTCAAGTGACTAGGAGAGGGATTTATTTGCTTACTATGGGCCATTCTTGCCAGTACTCACATAGTGATACCAGATATATGTAGGGGCAGTTGGATGGTGAGGTGGCTGCTCTTTATATATATTCCTGTCTGGGTGCAGTGTTGAGCCGAGAGGGAATAGTCATGGGGGAGTTTAATGAAGGGGATGGAACAGAAAGGGTAGCTTGGCATGAGCACAGAGTGGATATTGGACTCATTGGTATGGATAGTAATTGTTGTTTTCTCTTTTTTTGCATATCTTGGAAGGCCTGTTAAAGAAAAGGTCAAATACCATCACTACACAGGTGAGGAGTTCTTTAAACAGGTCAGAGTCCAGTACTAGCCAACAGAGGAGTTGTTTAATGAATGGTCTGTCAGTCATCAGAGGAAGATGATTGATGCAGCAACTGCTTCAAGAGGTAGAAGTTTGAAGTGTCAGAGGAAAGCTTTCAGTATGGAAGAGAGATTTGAGTACATCTCAGGCAGGGGAGCAGCCAATGACCAAAGCAGATAATGGTAGTGATATGGAACACTAATTGAATGTGAGAGAGGGGCAAGTTATTGATGTGCAGTTAGCAATATTTTACATAATTTGGATGAGGCTAGCAGGGTTACATTGCAGAAGTCAATGCCGGTGGGGGAGTAAACAAGAGGGACCCACAATCATGGGGATGCAGGGGAAGGACTGAGTCAGTCAAGGCTACTTCAGGTAGAGCCAGATGTGACTTACACAATGTTTGGATGGCTAGTTTAGAAGGTGCTGGGAATCTAGGTGCAGCACCAGATCTGATGTAGCAGAGAGTGCAGTATTAATGGGAGGGGGATCAAAATGTGTTACCTATGGCATGCATTTCCCAAATTTGGGGGGTGAGTTTGTGGATATCACTGATATGGTTGATGTGAACACTGTGTAAACAACTACAGGGACACCTGAGGAAAAAGGACCACATGGCTGCTTTGGCTATTTTTAAGGAAAAAGAAACCCAAGAAAGTTAACTTTAGGTCCTGGGACAATTTGGTCCTAGGTTTTGTTTATGTTATGGAGATTGGTCCAAGCCAGGGTCTCCAGCTGCTAGCTTAATGGCTGACAGTTAGGGAATCACAGCAGTTGTGGGTGGGAAATGCAGTCACTTGGCTGGGGCAATGATCGATAAACAGGAGTGGTATTTGTAGCACCTTGTGAGGAGGTAAGGAGTCTGAGTAAGCCTTGATGGGCATTTAAGGCAAGTAGGTGTAGTTGGGCAGTTTGCAGGCTTGTGCATGTGCATGCATTTTGTAATGATCGCACAACACTGTGCAATGTTAGAGGAAGAAGCAAGGTCATTTGAAAAATCGGGCGTTGAGCTTCATGGTGGGTGGTAGGCAAGGGTTAGTTGCTGATCTGCATATGAAAGGTAGAGGAGGGAGCAGGTGGGGGGAGGCTCAAGTATTCCAGGTTCAAGTGCTCTTTAGTTGTAGGGCCAGGAGACTATCCCAGGTGCCCCTATCAAAGCTGAGAACCTGGCTGTTATTGTATGATTATATTTTATACAAAGTAACACTATAATTGATAGGTAATTTTAGTAAAAGGGGTTTTCCATTAGATCTTATGTAAAAGGAAGTGAGTTTCTTTAGAATAATTTGCAGTCAGTGATAGGCAATGTCGCTGTCCTATTTTGGACACAATAGAATAGTCTTTGTGGGTTCTATTCAGTCAGCTTTATTTTATACAAACACCTCAGAATAGGAGTTTACTGTCTTTAACTTAAGTAACTTATATACAAACTAACTGCTGTAATCATGCATGTTTCCTCTCTGGCTGCACTCTCAAAATGGCACTAGGAATGGCACTTGCTTAACATTTATACATGCACGCTATGTCTTTGACATGCTTCTTAAAGATACAGCACATAGCACATGCTCTCTGATATACAGTTAAGGAGGATATTGTGCAGGAATTGTTGAAAAAAGTGTTGTAGCTGGTAGATTGCTGAAATCAGTCGAGTCCCCCTCCACACACTTTTTTTCTGAATATAAAATGTTGCCTTTAGGAATGGTACCCAAAAAAGTAAGTGGGATACATGCTTATACATCAAAGAAGATTGCTCATCCATTCAGCATTATTCCCTGGGAAGTGAACCCAGTCCATTCCATCACCTAACAGTACAAAGAAGATTGCTCATCCATTCAGCATTATTCCCTGGGAAGTGAACCTAGTCCATTCCATCATCTAACAGTACCTCATTAGAGCTTGCATCACAATTTAACTTATACCTCATTGATACTATAAGCATTTTCATAAAAAATAATTCATCCACTATCTCAAGTAGCTGTCAACAATTAAACGACCACTCTGCCACCCTCACACTACAGCTTTACCAAGCTACTCTGATAAAAACAATCTACAAAAACTAAAACCCACCTATAGAGTACCTCAAATTTGGATGCAAACCCTGTGGTATACCCTGTGTCCATATTAATAAACAGATCCATCAGTGAGTCCCATGTTCTATCCATCTGAAAAAAATCCTACATTATCCCACTATATAAGGCTGAAAATTCCACTGATTTCTCAAGCTTTAGGCCAATCACAATACTGTTTTCTTTGTCCACAATCCTACAAAAATGTGTCCACAGACAGCATGTCCTACACCTTCCTGATCACCAGCTTCTCACCCGTATTCAGCCTGGCTTTGCCCAGGATACAGTACTATCACAACCCTTCTCAGCATTTACAAAACCATTAGCTAAACAAAAACAATGGCAGTCTGGTTAATGTGGCAGCCATGTTTCTGCCTTATTTCTTGACTTATCAAAATCTTTTGATACTGTCTGTCATCCCAAACTATTACAACAGCTCTCTTCTCCCTAACTCTTACCCCCATTCATACAGGTTACTATCAGGGTCCCTCAAGCATGCATTCTGGGTCCTCTTCGTTTTACTATGTTCATTAACAACCTCCATACTACATCCAAACATGCCTCCTTAATCTAATATGGCAATGACTTGACTCTCATATCTTCTGCCAAAACAATGTCCCATCAACATATATCCCAGCAATCTTTTACCTCCATTGAATCCTGGCTTAATAACTCTGAGCTCCTACTAAATTATAAGAAAACAAAGCTACTCCTTTTCTTTCTCAAAGCATACAACCTGAATATGGCTGCCTTCACTGTAACCTCTCTAAATAACACAAAAATAAAAACTGATTTACATATAAAACTATTAGGAGTCATTCAACTTGCATATACTTCAGACCATCAAAAAGACCATCCAGAAACTTGGGACACTTAATAGAATCAAACACTCCTTCATAGTCAGCTCCAAAAAAAAAAAAAAAAAAAACTTTGGCATCTACTTTTGTCTTACCAGCCCTAATATATGGCTGTCTGATCCTGCCAGATCTACAATTCCCACTTACATCTAAAATAAAACAATGCTACAATAAAGTGAAAAGATTTGCAGCAAGTCTGCCTTATAAGTCACACAACTGTATTGCCCTAAAATAACTGTACTGGCTTAAATTGCCTCTTTTCCTCACTTTTCCTCAGCTAATCATGTCCCGAAAAATCATAAACAATCCACAAAATGTCTGACTGTCACATTCAGCATTATACACACTCAGGATTATTACATTCTCATGACAAATAACTTTGGAGGAGATGCCCTATACTCAAATTACATCAGTAAAATGCAGAACCCATTCCCATTCTCAAGGAGGTTAACCAATAACCTCCTGACCTTCAGAACTGCTCTTAAGAAATACCTGCTGGCATGTTGACTTTACTCTTACTCAACCACTGAGTGCCCTCTCACAACTTAAATAGCATTTCTAGCTGAAAATAGCATATATGATTTCAAAAAATATGATTCTACAAAACTACCTGTAAATATTGTGGATATCTCTACTCCATGTCCAATATCTCTGAAAAAGGCTATTTTGCTTACTAATTTAACAACGTTTGTCCCTCACCATTCACTAACTGTAATTAATGCACTTCTTTACCATAAAAACCTTTTCCTTACCATATCACTCATTTTCCACTGCCTTCCACCCTTAATTCCTTGCATACCTTTGATAATCACCATCTCCTTAGTTCATTTCTAGAACTAGCAGGAATACAATTATAATAGCATCTACTCCACTACCACTTTTTCATGTAATTAATACTAACTATTTCTCGCTGTACTATACCATACATTCATAAACCTCCTTAACTACACGTAATGCAACCTAATGATAAAGTGCAGGTGTCAGAAGTTAGTCCCAGATATATGAATCAAGCTTGCCTAGATATCAAGGGAAGTTTAGAAATTGTGAAGCTGTTATTAGATGGTTGATTCAACAGTCTTTGGCCATATCAACTAAAAAGGCATACAATTTGGTGTTTGGAGCTTTTTTTGACATCTATGGAAGGTTTGTCTGTTGTCAGGAAGGTTTGGTCCATCTTGCTTGTGTAAAAACTCTGGTTTATAGGTAGTAACTAGCGAAGTCATTACCCTCAGTGCAAGTTCATTTGTCTGTGCTAAGTGCAGTTTCAAAGTTAGCATGTTGGCAGGATTTTACTAAAAATGGAACTGCAGAGCATATTTTTAAAGGTTGGTCATGGGTTAGATGTTTACTGGTGGATGGGAGGATACCCATTGGACACAGCTTGCTGAAGGTGGTTTTGAAGGATATTTTAATGTGGGGTCTGTGTTTACTGAATATGTTTTGTCATAGACTTCGATAACTTTTATGTAAAATGGAACTTTTCAAATTAGTGAGTTACTGGATAGTCTTTTGAGGAAGGATGTTTTCATTACCAATAGTGCAGTTTTAATTTGATTGGCTAGGTCTAAAATAGATCATTTGGATAAATTGCAAAAAGAAGTTTTACAACAATAGGCTGACCACTTATTTGCATCCAGTAAAGTGGGCTTGTTTGTAGAAAGGACTCGTGGCTTTTTGCTTCTCTAGTGGTAATCCAGCGAATTGTAAGCAATTTTATGTGGTACTGAAGAGTGTGTTATATTCTCACGGATAGGACAGGAGGAGATATTCTTCTCATTCCTTCAGGATAGGAATGCGTTAGATTTGCTGCAATTGGTTAGATCAGTTCAGGTGATTAAGAAATCTAACAGATGAACATCGCCATGTTTTATTAATTATATTAGGTAGTGGGATTGTATGATTCAGGAATTGTTAATTTATAAAGTTATTTTATACTATTAATTGTGTTTGTGCTGATTTTTGTTGTTTATTTATTTACCGGGGAAATTCCGACTGGATGCAGGTCCATTTTCAGTGAAGGCAAGGGGAGAAAAGCTCCACATAAGCAAAACAAGTAAAATCCGTAGCAAACATGAACAGCAAGAGTGTAAGAAGAATCAATTAGGTACAAAGAAGTTGCAATATGTATGAAAAAAAATAAAAATATATATTTAGAAATGACAATGTAAACATAAGTTGACATAGAATGCTCAGTATTATAATATGTAGTTTAGTAAGTTTAGATAAAAGTTAAGAACAAACCATTACACCTTCAAACTGTTAATTTGCCAGTTGTAGCTGAGTACACTAAAAACATATAGCTGACAAACATCATATGGTGATGTAAGCAGGAGGGGATACAGGAAAAAAATAAGGGGAGAAGGGGAAGAATATACTGATCTGATATAGTCAGGCAGGGTAGCTAAAGGAGGGGAGGGGAGGAGGGAGGGGTGTGGAGAGGAGAAGTGAGTCTTAGTCAGGATTGGTTGGCTTTGAAATGATGGGATGAGAGTAGGGTGGTAAATGGAGGGGAGGAGTATTCCATAATTTGGATATTGTGCAGAAGAAAAGAGCTTCTCCAGCTGAGTTCTTAGGTTTGGTAACTTGGAGTAGGTTTTTGCTGCTGGAGCGTAGTGATCTAGTAGTAGAATAGGGCTGGAGAAGGCTTTGATGGGAAGAGACGTTTTGAGGATGGTTTACTAATTTGTGGGTGAGGGAGAGTTGATTGAGTCAGAGAAGTTGTGGGAGTTCGAGCCAATCGAGTTCTCTAAGAGAGATACAGTGATGGCTGCAGTAGGATGACCCAGTGGCAAATTTGGATATTTTGTTGTAGCAGGCCTCTAGCTTGTTTAGGTCAGTTTGTCTAAGATTGGTAAGTATAGGAGAGGTATAGAGTAAGGCTGATATGAGGTGGAAGTTGGCTACTGACATTCTAGCTGCTTTGGTGAGAAATTGCTTATGTGTATACAATGAACCTAGTTTTTGTAAACCTTTTTTATGGTTAGAGAGACGTGAGTGTCAAATTTGAGATGGTTGTCAATTTCAATGCCAAGTAGTTTGGTGGGCTCTTTAGGGGAGATTATGGTGTTGCCGCTGGCCAGAATATTGAAGTGGGATTTAGGCTGGGTTTAGTGGGCTGGAAGATGAGGAGATTAGTCTTGTTAGGGTTGAGAATAAGCTGGGCATTGGGTAACCAGTTTTAAACAGAGGAAAAGGCTGCTTGTGTTAATTTGTGAAGTTCTGGCAAAGTTGGGGCTGAGCAAATGAGTTGAGTGGTCTGCTTGGTGGCTGTGAATAAATTATTGGTGAAGAGTGAGGAAAAGTAGTGGTCCAAGGAGGAGCCCTGGGGGACGCCAAGAGTGACAGGAAGTCGAGGTGATAGATCATTGTCCCACACAACGGATTGTTGGCAACAATCTAGATAGCTGTGAAACCAGTTTTTAGCTGATTGTAAAAAAGAGAGGTTTCAGAGAACAGAGAGTAGTTGTTTGTGTGAGACCACATCAAAAGCCTTGGACAAGTCCAGAATGTGGCAGAGGAGAACAGGCTGTTGTTTTTGTGTTGAAGGATAGTCTTAGTGAAAGAGAGTAAGGCTGTAGTAGTACTATGGAATGGCCTGAAGCCATGTTGGGTGCTGGAGAGAAGGTTATTAGTTTGTAAATAGTCTAGAACTTGGGAGTTCATAGGTTCATAGATAGGTACTAGACTATCAGCCCAAGGGCCTAAGTAAGCCTAGTCAACAAGGTTCCCTGGTTTACGCCACCCAAGAAAGTTATTTTCCTGTACCCCTGTCAAGCAGAGCCACATAAGTGATCCCCAGGGTGTATTTCCTATTTCCCATCCACTCATCAAGATTTTTCTTGAAGAGTGCTAATGAGGAACTTTGCTTGACATAGATGGGTAGCTTGTTCCAGAGTATGGGAAGTCTCTGGGACAGGAATCTATCCCTCCAGCATGTCTTGTTTATTGTGGTGACAAGTATTAGGTTCCTAGAGTGTGTAGCTCAGAGGGACTGGGATTTCTTTAGGTGTAGCATGTCCAACAACTCTGGGTTTAACATAGCTTTATATGTTAGGCAGAGATCACCTCGGAGTAAGCGATATGCTACAGAGTAAAACTAGAGTTTCTTGAGATGGTCAGTGTAGGGCATCTGAGGCCAGTAATCCTCTTTGTGAGGTACTTCTGTGGCCTTTCCAGCTGTTGCAGATGTCTTGTGAGGTACATTCCAAAAGGGGTGCTGTACTCTATAATGGGTCTAATGAGTGTCGAGTAGAGGAGAACAATGACCTCTTTTTTCCTGGATGAGAACCCTTTTGTGATGAGGTGGGCCATGTAGAAGGATGTCCTGACTACTGTGGTGATGTGATTATCAAAGGAGAGACTACTGCCCACCTCAGTACCAAAGTCTCTTATCACACATTCAGCATTAAGTAGACTGCCGCCTATGTGGTAGTTCATGGGTGCAGAATTTTTAACAAAGGGGATGACAATGCACTTTTTGGCATTGAGCTTTCGGCCATGGCTCTGACACCAGGCATCTGTCTCAGTGAGTCCCTTTGGTAGGATGTCCACATCATTTGGGGACACGACTATGGCTCCTAGTTTGCAGTCATCTGTGAACTTTGTTAGCCAAAGGCCTTCTGTGTTAGCCTGTACTTCGGAGAAGTAGATACCAAACAGGAGAGGTCCCAGGACTGAACCCTGTGGTACTGCACTTGTCACTGGTTAGAAGTCAGATTTGGAGTCTGCAACTTTTACAGTGTGGGTTCTGTCAGTGAGCCAGTTGGCAATCCATTTTATGACGTAGGGATTTATACCTAGTTTAGTGAGTTTAGCTATAATTCCAGAATGGGGGATGGTGTTGAAAGCCTTGGTGAGGTCAAGATAGGCTGTGTGAACTACCTTACCCTCATCTACGGCTTTGGTGACTGCCTCAAAGAAGTCGATCAGGTTTAGGAAGCATGATCTGCCTTTCACATACCCGAACTGGGTGGGGTCCAGAGTTTGGTGGTTACCAATGTCTTTGTTTATGAGTTCCATGATGATACATTTCATGGCCTTACAGATTAGGCTTGTCAGGCTAATAGGGTGATAGTTCCCGGGATCAGTGGTGGCTCCCCATTTGTGGATTGAGTTCCCGGGATCAGTGGTGGCTCCCTTTGTATATTGGAATAACTGTTGCTGTGTGCCATTTAGTGGGTACAAAGCCTGATGTGAGGCTATGATTGAACATGGTGCTTAGGTGGGGAACCAGATCGTTCTGAAGTTCATGTAAAAAGCAGCCTGGGATGTTGTCCGGTCCCATGGATGCTGTGTTTTTGGCTTTAGAGAGTGCAGCTTTTACCTGTGTAATTGTGATTACAGGGACTCTGCATTTTTCCTGTATAGATATGGGCCCTTTAGGGGGTAAGAGGGGAGTAAAGTTAGCACTGAACCTATCTGCTAGGATGTTGGCAATATCAGTTGGTTCTGTAATTTTCATGCCATTGTGCTGTAACTCAGAGCAGATCTGGGTGTTGCCATCGAGATTCTTGACATAGCTATAGAATGCTTTGTGGTTGTCCCTAGAATCAGTGGTGATTTTGGTTTCATAGCTAGCTTGGGAGGATCTTATAAGGGATCTCAGCTTCTTACTGAGGCTGACCTCAAAGAATGCATTTCTCAAGTATTTTGGATAGTGGAGAAAGGATGACTATGGGGTGGTAGTTGGAGAACTAGGTTGAGGAGCCACTTTTATGGAGTGGCATTATGTGGGATATTTTCCAAAGTGAAGGGACATAGCATTCTGCTAAGGATTTGTTTATTAAGATAGAGACTGGATATGCTAGGGCATCGACTGCTAATTTCAGAAATTCACTGGGGAGGCTGTCTGCAGCAAGTTTTGTAGGCTTAAGCTTTAATAGAAGTATTTTTATTATGGAGGTGAGCACAAGAGAAAAAGAAAAGTTGGTGAACAGAATATTTGGATTTCATGTAGGGGGGTGGAGGGTTGTTGTTCTGACAAAGATAGAATGGATTCAGTAAAGTGTTTGATGAAAGAGGCAGCAATACTACTGGGGGAAGGGAGAGAGGTGGGGGGCTGCCAACTTTACCTGGGTGGAGAATTGAGTTTATGGAGGACCAGAACTACTTAGGGTTGTTTTGAGAGGAGTTTAGGACAGTCTGGTAATACTGAATTTTGTCATACATTATTTGCTTTTTGACCCTCTTGCGCAATTCAAGGAATGTCTGTCTAGAGGAGTGTTTTTTGGTAAGGCACCAGTGGTCCCAAGCCTTGTCTGTAAGCTTCATCAATGACTTAGCGTCTTTTTGAGGCCAAGGGGCAAAGCTTGAGTTGATTCTGGTATTTCTTATGTATTGCAAGTCAGAAGATTGTTTTAATTGCTGGGCATTCCTACATATTTTGGGCAGTGAGGAGAGTGATTGTCAGGCAGACGGGTGAATTATTGGATGTCATGTGGAAAGAGAAGCATGCAGTGGCAGCAACTGTTGCCTGTTGCTAAACAGTTATGCTTTCCTCTTAATTTAGTGAAAGTTATTATTGTTCATCTGGGTGGGAATGAAGTTGGAAAAGTTGCAAAGAGGTGCCTTTTATCATATATTATGAGGGTTCTGTTGTGTTTGCAATGTTCATTTTCCATGGAGTGGAACTGTATGGTTAGCAGTCTTACCACATTATTTTGGAAAGAGACATTAAATGACAGCTATGGGGGGAATAAGAACATTTCCTAACCATAGGGTATCCAGGGCATTGAGGTCATTTAGTTTACCAGTTCTTTAACACTGGGAATTTATGATGGTGTCCATTTGTCTGTTTTTTGAAAAAAAAAATATTTAATGCTAATTTGAAATTGTTCTTACAAAAGGTGGTTTCTGGGTTTATTTAGATTGATTTCTTGGGTTGAAAAGAGAGGAAACAGGCTGTTTTCAGTCTGGTGGGCAGATTTGGTCTCTCCTTGGCTGTGGTCATTAAAACTGGTTAGGAATGAGTGGTGTGGTACACTCCTCAATAGGTCATCTTGCTTTGGAGGGAGTGGAGCAGTATAGGAACTGGGTCATACCATTTTTCTTTGCATTCAGTTGTAATTGCATATGAAATACTTTTGGTGTTGTACTAAATGTTATCAGTTTGGCTTTGTGTAGCAAATTTTGTATGGCCTGGCAATCTATCCATAAACAATCATTCTATAATTGCTGTATTATTATTGTCTTGGGGAGGGAATATTTGCCTGAAAACTTGAAGTTTGCTTTAGCAGACCTCATTGTCAGGAAACCTGATAAGTGAGAAATGGAAGAAGTAAGTAAAGACACGTGAGGAGGGGGGAATATTAATTTTTTTAATAGGATGTGGCATCAGAGGAAGTGATGTTATTTAGGTATGTGAGGGGATGTTAGGTATTACGTTTGTTAGTGAGAGGCTTCAGTCCCTTCTGTGTGGGTGTTTTGCTGAGCTGCCCAGTCCCCTCCCTTTTTAAAAAAGGCAGTTCTGGGACAGTTTGGTTCCCCCCTTTTCCTTGGCTGAGGTCAGCGTAACTGGTTAGTTGTTTGTGATGTGGTACTTTGCTCCATGGGTCATCTTGGTTTGGAGGAAGACATGAATGACACGACTCCTGGTGTGGCTGATAAGTGTAGGAAGGTGGCAATTCTATTCCTTGATTGCATTCATGTGCTATTGTCTATGAACTACATTTGGTATTATATTAAATGTTATCAATTTGGTTTTGTATATAAAATAATGTGCGGCCTACAAATTTATAAATATATAAAAAAGATCATTCAGTCATTGTGTTACCATTATTGCCATGGGGAGAGAAGATAGAAGATTTTGTGACATTGTATAGCTTATGCTTTACTTACTCAGCTTTGACGTTGCCAGCAGTTACGTTTAATGGGCTGTCTGAGGACATTCCACTCTGAAAGGAAAATGTGATTTTTATTTATTTATTTTTATTTATTTTTGCTACTTGTAGAGGTCTGGTGTGTGATGTTTTAAATATCTTATAATGCAGATTTAGACAATTACCAATATAATTATTTATAGTTAAGCTTATTCTACACATCTGTAGAAATTCTGACTTGAAGCTTCAATGAATTATGCTTCAATGGTGAAGCTTGTGTTAAGTAAGGCTTTTACTGGAAAATGCTTCTCAGCGTAGATGTCAAGCTTTCTCAAAGCTCTCAGGCTAAAGCATTAAAATGTCTTGGCCAGAAACCAATTCTATTAATAATAGAATTCAAGCTTCACTTGATCACTACAAAATGAACAAAGAAAGTAAATGTTTTCCAAAGTTTATGATATCTTGCTATAATAACAATTTTTTAAAATAAGATTTTACTGTTTAGCATTTTTTACATTTTATTTACATAGTTGATCATGTCATTTGTATAAGGAAGAATTTAAATCCATGCTTCTCATGTTCTGTAGTCCTGATGAAGTCCCAGTAAAAATGTGGTGGGACGAAAGCTCGTTATATTTTTATACTAATTCATGGTGTTCTTGTTTTTAATAGATTGAGCTTTGCCAACATGCATTTGACTTCCCTGGTGTCTTTGAGGCTTTATGGACTTTGAAAAGCATTTATTTCCATTGCTCTTGGTTCTTGGCATGCTTTCAGTTGCCTACTACTTTGGTTTCTTGGTTCATAATCACTTCAAAATGCTTAGAAAGAGGTCTGTTACAAGCAACAAAAAAGCTATCGTGATTGCAATTTATTACAAAATATATTATGTGAAGTATTTTGGAAGACTTTCAGCTGCTATGACTTGCAAATACCACTACACCACCACACATCCTTAGGGCCATGGATAAAGAAGCAGCTGTAGCATCTGGAGACAGGTTTGAAAATGCAATTATAAATACATGAAGAACAACTCTTTTCAGTCTCCATATTACATGTATACATATGGAACACTGATTCCAATTTCAAGAAGCTATATTTTTTGCTGTTAGGAAACTTCCCAAGAAGTTGGTTCAGGATCCCCTGGCTTATCACCAAGCTTATAAAACTGACAGCATGCTCATGTATTTAGGTATACTTATGTATATAGTGCAACTATCAATATGCTGATGAGTGCCTGTCTGTATGTGTGTGTGTATGTATGTATATATGTATGTATGTATATATAAGCAACACTCTGAAAACCATTAATAAAAAATAGGCTCTCTTTACAGAATCAAACCTTTCCTAACCCCAAAATCTAGAATAACCATTGCCCACTCCCACCTTATATCTCCCCTTCTCTATGCTTCTCCCATTTTCACTAACTTGTCAAAAAAGAACCTATTGAAATTAGAAAACTCCTACAACAACATAGCCAGATTTGCTACAGGTAACCCTTTCAGAACCCACCATTGTACTAATCTAAAGCAACTTGGCTGGCTTGAACTACAACAGCAACTTAAAATTAATCAACTCGCCATAGCCCATCAAATTCTCAATCAACCTGACAAAACACCTATACTATCTACCCTTATCCACCCCTACCACAACCTAAAATCCCTAAGGTCCGCACACAAACTTCTTGTAAATATTGACAAAGCAAACAACAAGGCTGGTGATTCCCTTTTTTCCAACACTGTGGGAAAACACTGGAACCTTCTACCCTTTGAACTTTCTACTATTCCCTCAAAAGCTCTGTTTAAAAAGAGACTTGTGCTCCACCTCAAATCACAATGGATGTGCCCCTGCACTAATCCTGACTAACTCTAGCTCTTGCCACCGAGCTAAAAACCTATATTTTATAACCCAAAATCTACCTCTTATTTACATCCGCTGATCTATTTCTCTTTTCCTACTTTTTCAAAAAAAAAAAATACATTATGCTAATAATCGTTCTGAATGTCATTTGTAACAGTATCTTTGTCACAAATTCTTTTTCTCTGTTTGCTGTAACTACTGTATTTTTTACAATCTATAACCTTGACAACAGTTATAATGCTTTTTGTTTTATGTTTCTACTTTCATGTTATTTTCATGTTATTTTCCTGATTGTTAAATTAATCTCAAACTTTGGAGCTTATCTCCCCGGGCCTCTACTGAAAATGGACATATATCCAGCTAGACTAGCCCAGTCAACAAATGTAAAATAAATAAATAAATTTAAAAAAAATATATATATATATATATATATATATATATATATATATATATATATATATATATATATATATATATGTATATATACAGGTCTCAGACCATCTGAATAAATCTTGAAACTTCAAACGTTTTGAATGGAGACCACAGTACAGGAAATGTACCCTTTTCCATAATTTAATGCAATTTTAAAGTTGGTATATTTAATTAGCAGTGGGTATGGGGGGGGTGCAGTCACCTACGTGGGGGTGCAGGGGGGCTTGCCATCTTGCAAAAACATTCAGTATAATTTATTTATTTATTTTGATGTCCAAAGTTCCAAAACTTTGAAATTATGGTCACAGCCATATACATACACACACACACACGTGTTTATCTCTCTCTCTCTCTCTCTATATATATATATATATATATATATATATATATATATATATATATACATATACGTCTACTTTCATTTATTGAAATTACACTTATCCGAATTCCTAATGAGCAAGACCACTTCTATGAAAGACGGCAATTGTAAAGCCTTGGATCACTGACAGTTATTCCTAGGGTAAAGAACCACTTGGCCATCAGGACAAAATATCTAACTGGAACAAATTTATACTGACCCAAGTGGGAGGCTATGCTGCTCCCATACCCCCCATAACTAAATATACCAACTCCGATATCACACTACGCTAGAGAAAAGGGCAAAGTTCACCATAGTGGCCAATATATGCATGTATGCATCTCTCTCTCTCTCTCTCTCTCTATATATATATATATATATATATATATATATATATATATATTTTTTTTTTTTTTTTTTTCACACTCACTCTTCCAGTCAAAAGAAGTATCAGTGAAGGCACTGTTCCGACCTACCTTATGGAAGGGGGACATGCATTATACCTCTTTACAAGGTGGGTGCTACGAATGACTGAAAGAATGTTCTTCTTGTTACTTTTCTAAAAATAGTGACCAAACCACTGTAATGTGTTACTCATCTATAATTGGTTGCCCAATTAAAGTTACAAAAAACTCTAAAAAATTTCCAACGTGCTTTCCACAATGTTTTCTCCATTACATATTGATCCTTACTAAGTTTGTTAAAGAGCATCTCAATGAATGTAAAGTTACACTGGAGCTTTTCTTTAAGTTTCCATTTTCCTAGAAACCAATGGCAGTACTTGACTAATAAGTAGGCTATCCAATATTGAGTTGAAGAGAAGCATCACCAAATGGTTTTATAGTTATTTAGCAAACAGAAACATCAGTGTGAAGTGGGAAAAAGAGATCTCCACAGAGTGTATAAACAATAAAGGCACACCCCAGGATTTGACACTCAGCCCTCTATTTTTTAGTATTTATCTCAGCTTGCTAATTGAGCACTGTGTTAACTTGTCTGTGACCCAGTATACTCACACTTTCTTACTTTACTGCTTTAATCATCATGAACTAGAAGAAGATGGATATGGTCAGGTTTTTCACTTCTGAAAAAATAGGTCAGTGATTTTTATCTCATCCTAAATTCTAGGCAAAGCTACTTAATTTTGTTTTTTGGCAAGAACTACAAGCTCTTACACTCCCCTCATATCTTTATGAAGGCCTCAGCCAAAGAAATGATTCCTTTCCCAAGTACTATAAAGTATTCTGAAGTAATGCTAGGTGTTTCTTTTTTCATTTGTTGTTATAATCCTCACTATGGCAAAAAATTATAATTAGCTATTAGGTAGTCTCCACAGAGCAGATACAAGTTGCCATTTACTTAGAAACTATAATTACTGTTCTCTGTATCCTCCTATACTGATTTATAGTCTATTTCTTTCCATCATCTACACTTTACTATTATTAAGTCATATGTTAAAGCTTGAACAAATCTTCCATAATTGTGCCAAGTTCCTCTTCAGCTCTACACCCAGATCCCACCATTTTGAGTTCTTACTTCCCTCAGCTGGCCATGTTTTACACTTAAATGATTACCTCCATTTACCATAAGGGTCCACCTTTATCTACCCAGTTCTTTGAGTGGTATCATTCTCTTTAAAATCTACAATCAATAAACAGCCACAAAGAACTAGAACTAACATGGCAGTACTCTACAGTTTTGTAGGCCCTTCATGAAACCACCTGTTCTCACTTATAAAATATTATTTTATTTATTTTATTTTATTTTTATTTTACATTTGTTGACCGGGCTGGTCTAACTGGATATATGTCCATTTTCAGTAGTGGCCCGGGGAGAAAAACTCCACATAAGCAAGATTTTTAGTAACTTCAGGTACAGATAAGTAAAATTTTAACAAATTAGGTACAGTACTATTTTGAGGTGAAGAGACCCGCAGTGGTGGTGCTGTGGTAGCGTTGTCGCCTCACAGTAAAACGCTGTCCGGTTTGATTCTCAGCTAGAGCGTCTTCTGCGTGGAGACATGCATGAATGGGTGTACCTTCGTTGAAGGTTGTGCATCAGGCCTGGCAAGCCGATACATAAAAATCAACTGCCAATCATTAGCGGACTGGAGTTCCGCTTTGGCGACCCCTAACCGGGAAAAGCCGAAAGACACAAACAAACTATTTTGAGGTGAAGAATACAAATGTTACATAGCAACATAGCAATGTAAAGTAGCAGATAATAAGAAAGAGATTGAACAAAATAACAATTATAAAGTAGGCCACAATAAGAAAAGAAAAAATGAAAACACACTAACAAAAATAGAGAAGCTCCAGGTACAGTATTTAACAGTGAGTCATCCAATTTATCCTATAATAGCATAGCAACTGAAAGGTAGCCTGTAATAAGAGAGATAAAGAATGTCATTATAGATATTTATATGTGAAAACAAGTTAATACTGCAAGCTGTAAAACTTTACCAGTACATAATTAGAAGTGGATCGTAAGAGAAACATTGTAAAGACTAAATTTGTTTAGGCGGATCTACTGTAAGAGGCAAAGAGTGAGTTGGAATTAAATACAAATAGTTGTTTAGGTAAAGTTCAGAGAAAGTAGTGGTATGATTAGTCTGGGTTACTACATGGACATAACCAGTGGTTATTAAGGAGTTCTCTGAGTTGTTTTTTGAACAGATTCACTGAGGAGAGAGATGTGAGCTCCTTAGGAAGTTGGTTCCAGGTTTTGTCTACAGTGTTGGAGAACAGAGAATCACCAGCCTTATTTTTGTATTTGACTGTAGATACTAGTACTTTATTGGCTGAGCAAAGGGTAGTCAAATTACTGAAGGGGGTTAGAAGGTTAGTAAGTATAGGAGTATTTTTAGGAAGATAGAGGATCTTATAGGCAATAGTAAGTTGTTGAATCTGTAGTTGATTATGTAGTTCCAGCCAACCTAGTTGCTTTAGGTTTTGACAGTGGTGAGTCCTAAAAGATGAAGCAGTAGCAAATCTGGCAATATTGTTGTAGGAGGTAGCTAGTTTGTTAAGGTTGTTTTTGGATAGATTGGTATAGATGGGTGAGGCGTAGAGGAGAGTGGAAATTAGATGGGTATGGGCAATAGTTGTTCTAGCTGTTGGAGTAAGAAAGGGTCTTATCCTATAGAGGGAGCCTAATTTTCTGTTTACTGTTTTTATAGTTGTGTTAATATGTGTGTCAAAGCTAAGATTATGGTCTATTGTTACCCCTAAGAGCTTAGTAGTAGGGTGAGGAGATATGATGATGCCATCATTGGATGTAACTTTGAAGTCAATTGGGGGGGACTTATGTGTGGGAGTAAAGAGTAGTAGTTTTGTTTTTTTAAGGTTCAGGAGGAGGCTGTGCTGTAAGAACCAGCTTTCTACTATGTTTAGCACTGTCTGGGTAATAGACTGTAGTTTAGGTATAACGGTACCCGAGCATATTGGTGTGGAATCATCAGCATATTGGATACATGTATCTTGAGGGATTATTAGATTAAGATCATTGATAAAAATTGAGAAAAGAAGAGGACCCAGGATAGAACCTTGAGGGACTCCTAGGGTAATAGGAAGGTGAGAGGATAAGTTGTTTTCCCAAAGCATAGCCTGCTGCCTATTTTCAAGGTAGGATTTAAACCATTGTAAAGCCTGCATATCTAGTGGAAGAGATTTAAGTGTACTTAAAAGAAGCTGATGGTTGACCATATTAAAGGCATTTGATAGGTCAATAAAGAGTGCTGAGGATAGAGTATTGCTGTTTCGATTATTGTTGATACAGTCGGAAAAGGATAAGAGGGCTGTGGTGGTACTATGGTGAGGCCTGAAGCCGTGCTGACAGTTAGCTAGTAAGTTATTTTGCAGTAGGTGGTCTAGTAGTTGTTGGTGGATACATTTCTCCATTATTTTAGCTAAAGGAGAGAGTAAGGCTATTGGACGGTAGTTTGAGAGTTCAGTTGAGTTGCCCCCTTTGTGCAGTGGGATAATTATTAAAGTAGTATTAAAGCAGTATTCATAGATATAAACCATTATTAGTCAAGTCACTTTACTAACATGGTGAACTAAGCTGTTACAGATGTTTCATTTGCTTCAGCTCTCTTATCCTCACTTCTGCAGTTACAGTATGGCATAGGCATCTTATAAAGCTTCAATCATTTCAAGTAATTCTCTCATACTATGCTGTGCCAGCAACACAGAGAATGCAGCCATGCTCTTGTTAGTTTGTACTACCACATCAACTAAATGAAATTACATACAATATTACTAAAATATTCCCATGCTGTGTGCGTATCGATTACTCAGACCTATTCCACACGTTTATATCAGTCTTGCTGTAAAGTGTCTGTTATAATATCTTCTGTTGTGTGCTTTATGTTAATTTTTTCTGTGTAGTATCTGCAGATTCAGCAGTCAGCTAATTTGTTTTTTGAAGGGCAGGTCCTGTCTCCTGAACCAAATAAGCTACTTTGAAAAGGTTACAGGGGCTTTGGACAGTGGACATCCTGTGCACACTGTTTATATTGATCTGGCCAAGGCTTTTGATATTATCCCTTTTGCTGGTATTATTGAAAAATTAGACAAGTTTAATGTAAGTTATCAGCATTGTCCACTGGCTAGCCAATAGATTCCAAGTTGTAAAAGTTGTTGGTTCCCTTTCTGAATGTAAAATTCTAATTTTGCCACAGGGATTAGTTCTAGGCCCTGTTCTGTTTGGCATTTATTTTACAGATATCCAAGCCAATATCCCATAAATATGATTGAAAAGGATTATGAATTACTGCAAACTGGTCAGTGTTATCTGCTCATCTACTAATGCAACACAGCTCCAGCAAGGACTGAAATATGCACATACATAGTGCATCAACAATGATCTCAAATTAAATGAAAAAAGTGCAGCATAGTGACCTTTTCAGAAAAGTCCCTCCCACCTCATATGTCATAAATGGTACTTCTCCTCAGACAGATACATCTTAAGGAGACCTAGGTACTTATGAGGATGACTATCTCTCATTGGTTATCATGTTTCCACCACTGTCAGGAAATCCTTCTGTCTGACCCAGTTGTTTTCTAATGAAGTGCATTCAAGATCCAAATAAGTTATCCTACCACTGTAGTCTTCTCTTATCAAACCCGTCAATTAATACAGTGCCCCCTTTGGTGTGTACAAATCCAAGCATATTGTTCAGTTGGAAAGCCCCAAAAATTTCTAACCAAGAAAATTAAAGGTTTTAACTATTTCAACTAGCAGGATATATTAGCATGACTCACCTTATACTCAGTAACCTATAGGTTGCTATGAGGTGACCTGTGTCTTGCTTTTTGATGCATGAAAGACAAACCCTATTTGACCTCCTATTTCTTTGTCAAACACCCACACTAAGGATCTAAATCTACACCAGCAGATTTACAAGAATCACTGGGGGGGGGGGGGGGGGGTTCTTGACTCAGATTCCTAACTTGTGGAATAGGTTCCCACCACAGATCAAAGTACTCTTTGGCTACCTTTAAGCATAGTCTTGATGACTGAAAAGAGAAGAAACCACTGAAGTCACAAGCTGAAGATTTCTTTCTTTCAGGGGAAGTGTTAGTAACCTGGCAGGGTAGGGAATGTATGTGTGTATATATCTATATCTATATGTGTGTGTGTGTGTGTGTGTGTGTGTGTGTGTGTGTGTGTGTGTGTGTGTGTGTGTGTGTGTGTGTGTGTGTGTGTGTGTGTGTGTGTGTGTGTGTGTGTGTGTGTGTGTGTGTGTGTGTGTGTGTGTGTGTGTGTGTGTATGTGTTGGGGTTTAATTTCTCAAAGTGTTTCTCTTTATGATACCATGACAGGAATGAACACCATTCCAAAGTTAACTAGTATTGCTTTAGCCTTTGATGGTGGCTTAGAGAGCTCTTCTCAGCAACCACAATATGATCTGAACTGCTTCCTTGTGTGATTAATATAGGGTTACTTGTATTGATAGTATATTTCAGTACAACTGTAAACTCCTTTTTATTAGATCTCTTGGTCCTTTTATCATTGGAACTGTCTGGGTATCTTTCTTCCATTTGCTCTTGTTTCTGCTTGCATATCTTGGTATTTTATAACTTTGTCTCTCTCTTTCTCTCTCTCTCTCTATATATATATATATATATATATATATATGTATATATATATATATAAGACATTACAATCACTGGTTGTAGCAATTTCAATGATCAATGCTGTTTTTCTCTTTTTTTCCTGGACTACTGTGTCTGGTTTTCTCACATCTCTCTTTTGAATAGTTGGCAATGTGTGATCCCATGTGATGTACATCTGATAATCAATGTGTGATCCCATGTGATGTACATCTCATAATCAGTGTGTGATCCCATGTGATGTACATCTCATAATCAATGTGTGATCCCATGTGATGTACATCTCATAATCAGTGTGTGATCCCATGTGATGTACGTCTCATAATCAGTGTGTGATCCCATGTGGTGCACATCTCATAATCAGTGTGTGATCCCATGAGATGTACATCTCATAATCAGTGTGTGATCCCATGTGATGTACGTCTCATAATCAGTGTGTGATCCCATGTGATGTACATCTCATAATCAGTGTGTGATCCCATGTGATGTACATCTTATAATCAGTGTGTGATCCCATGTGATGTACATCTCTTAATCAATGTGTGATCCCATATGATGTACATCTCATAATCAGTGTTTGATCCCATGTGATGTACGTCTCATAATCAATGTGTGATCCCATGTGATGTACAGCTCATAATGAATGTGTGATCCAATTTGATGTACATCTTATAAATCTCTATAATGCTTAGCGATTCACATTTCTAGTGCTTCTCGGCTATTTCTGTATTGTAATGCTTGCAGAATCCCTAGTGCAATAGTTTTGTCATATTATTGTGCCATTTAGTATACCCGTGCCATGACTCTGCCATGAATGAATCACACCCAGCAACACGATGTGCCACTGCTTCCAGTTCTTTTGGACAGAACCTGCATTTGCCTTTTTCACCAATGTTTTCAATGGACTTTGTGAACCAATGTGTACATAGTCCACTATCCTGGGCCGCCATTATTAAGCTTTTATCTTTTGGTTTCAGTTCATCTCTCCTTAATCATTTGTGTGCTAAATCTTGTTCACCATGAGGTAATTACATGAGATCTCTATACTTGCTACTATATTTGTGGATTTTGCATTTCTTTTTCTTCTCATATGACCCTTTTCTGTATATTTTTTCTTTTGTTTCTGGAATATTCAGTTGTTCTTTGATTTTTTTGACTACTACTGGTTTGATTTCCATTCCTGGTTTATTCTGAAATGCTTCTGGCAAACTAAGCAAAGATGTCATCTTACACTACTTTTCCTATCTGTTTCAAAACGTTCACTATGTTTGCAAATGGTGCAGTCAGCAGATATGTATGCAGTCCCATGATCTATACATATAGTCAATTTTGGGGAGGCCCATACCTTTTTCAGAATGAAGAATATATATAGTCTTGGTAGGGACTGATTTTTATATATTTTTTTTTTATTCACCCCAAAGCTATAAATTAGAACAGGAAAAGCAAAGTGATTTACAGTTTGAACTTTATTCCTAGATGATAAGGCAGTTTTCAATATTAGTTTTAGTCTTCTGAAGTATTCCTTACTGAGCTTTATTCTCATTTGCTAATGTTTTATTGCTGACCCTTCATAAATTCCCAAGTATTTAATCACTCCTTCCTGCTCAAGTTCCTTTATATCATATTCCTATCCCAGATTGATATTTTCTTGATGCTGTAGCTTTCCTTTTTTAAATGTTGCCCTTGCACATTTATCAAGACCAAATGTTATTCTTATGTCTTTTGAAAAAGTAATAACCTTTTGTAGTTGTTCTTTCAACTCCTCTTCTGAAGAACTATACAATTTTAAGTTGACAAAAAAGAAGTCTTTAAAAAAGGTTGGTTTCCGAGACAAATTGCAACCATAGCCTAATTTGTTAAATAAACAGCTCCATACCTTTCCTTACATGCCTTATTTCCATACCTGGCTCAGTCGCATATCTGTTCTGTAATAATAACACATGCTGTTTTGAAGCATCCTTCTTCAACTCCACCAGTTTCCTCTTCTTTCTGAGGTTTTAGAGACCTGAATAATTCCTTGAATTCCTGTGCTTTCTCTCCAGTTAACTTCCAGGTCTTCAGCCTAATCTCTTTTGACCTTAGAGCCTTCTCTGACTACTGCATGCAGCTGATTGTGACAACTGGTGGTTTATGCTGTGGGCAGACTATTTCACTAGGGATGACTTTGCAGTGCACTTCCCTTACTAGGAGGAAGTTTACCTGAGTTGCATATTAAACATTCTTGTATGTGATCTTGTGACTGTCTATCTTGCTGAACCATATGTTGGCTACTATCAAGCCATTTGCCAGACAGAAGTCTTGAATGGCTTCTCCTTCTTTATTCCTGATGCCCCACCCACGTGGACCCAGACAGGCCTCATATCCTGTTCTGTTTGTCCTAATATATGCATTCAGGTCACCCATTATCACCACCAATTCAAAGCAGGTCCTGCAACTGCTGCCTGAATATGCTCTTTTCCCCACTATCACAACCCTGCTGTGGGGCATATGTTGAGGTTATAAGTAGTGCCCTATCCTTACATTGGAGTCTGATTGCCATGAGTCTACGACTAATTCTGATGACATCCTTCATTGTCTTCTGAAGCCTCTCTCTCACCACAATTCCGACTCCATTTCTAGTCTGTCCTCCTCCTGAGTAGTGGACTCTAATCCCAATCCAAGTGACTTTGCTGCACTAGCCTTCCATCTTGTCTCCTGGGTACATAGAATGTCTAGCCTTCTCCTTCCCATCTTGTCATCCACTTCCAAGCCGTGCCTTGTCAGTGAACCTACTTTGAGTGTAACAATTTTTAGTTCATGTTTGGCAGGTTGATTGGATTTACATTCAACAGAGTTATCCCAGGAAGGCACATCAAGGAGAAAGGCCCCAAATCAGGGACACATTCTAAATACAGTAACTGCAGACTTAGAAAGTTGAGAAGAGCAAGGTATCATGAGTTAACATGCTGTTGGGGCCCGCAGTCTTGGATGTAAACATAACATGTATTTCAACCTAAAACCTATCCTCCAAACCTACATACCCCCCCACAAGCCTACATTCAACAAACAAAGCCTTACTGTGTATTCAAAAAGCTAATAGCTCTGCAGAGAAATCCTTTTCCTCCATCTACACCCCTAACTAAGGAATTCCCCACCTCTGCCACTGAGACTCAGTAATAACCTGTCAACTTTCAAAGATCAACTGAATGACCATCTCAAGGACTTGTGGCTGTGCTCTGTGCTCCTCACCAGAAACAATCTTCTCTCTCACTCAGAACTACTGTCCTGCAATTTACTCAGCCCCCAAGATATTTGGGCCTTGGTAATAAACAGTGAAAATTGAATTATAAATAAGATGTATATAGTCTAAGTCTCTTGTAACTCCTGCTATAGTGTCTGCTCTTACCCTAACACTTTTTGACACTAATGTCCACAATTAACACTGTTATGTCTATCACGTATTACTTATCATGCTGCCTCCTAAAGGTTATATTAGCCTAATGCAACCTGATTATCTTGTCTAGCTTCCACTTTAATGCAGTTATCTATATATTTACTCATGCATATCCATGATTATAGCTGTTCCACTACAAATGCTTCTACATAATACATTCCATTTTAACATGGTCCTGTGTGTGTACCAGTGTTAATGCATTCTTTTAGTCAGCATGCTTTTCTGTAATGTGAACCTTTTCAATATGCTCCTGTTTATAGTTTTCTAATTGCCAAAGATGACACTAATGTTTAACTTACATGTGCAAATTTACATTGTTATAGCATTATACTGTACCAACAGAGCTTTTCTTTCTACCTTGGCCTCCACTAGAAAGAAGATTTACGCCCAGCACGACTTCCCTGGTCAACAAATTAAAATAAACAAATAAATACATACATTTTCTGAAAATAAAGGACGTCTGTTACTTTGATGATCGTCGCTATTTATGGTGTGTAATCTACAATCTTTTCTCAACATTTTATGAGGGATACAACAAATGCTTGAACTAAAATCTAGGGCATCCCTGAAAATCAGGTACAGTTAAGAGCTATGCTTTCATTGTCTGCAGCATTTTCTTTGTAGGCTTAGTTAGTTTAACCCATATTATAGTATTCACTTATAAACTACATGGCAAAGCAGGTCTGCACTTGTAGGCTAATTGGTACCAGCTGAAGTAAAAGGTGTGACCTGCTATGCCATTCACCCACCCCCATTTCCCCAGCAATCCCCCATTCATTTATATGTGCAGTATCATGCATCTATAAGACATTATAATCCATCCTACATGATAGAAGCTACTTTAAAAGGATTTCTTTTTGGCAAATATTACAATTAGTACATTGTAACTGGGTGTTGGCATAATGATTAAGGTGTTTTCCTTACAGATACGAGGTACACGGTTTGATACCCACCTTTGAGGGGAAATTGGCTAGGCTTAAGGTGGCCCACAAAGGCAGCCAGCCTAGTACTCACCTGTGAAGCTATGAACCTATGTAACTGAAATACATCTAATTAAAAGCATCCTGCCCTTACCTTAAACTCTTGACTACATATATTATTGATAGAGGAAGCAATGCTATAGTCACCGTTATCCCATTCTATTAGTCGGGCCTTCTAAGAAAACTAAATGTAGGTTTTCTCATACAATTTTTAGTCTCTTAATTCTAGGAACCACTTTTCCCTGCCCCCACCTTAGATATACTGAAGATCTGCTATCACATAGAAATTGGGCCGGATTCACGATGGCTTGCATGGAGTGTACGAGTAGAGTAAGACTCCATGCAGCCATCATGTCCGACGAGCGATCCAGGAACAGCTTGTAGAGGCGTGTAAGAGAGCTCCTAAAACGTCTCCTACACGGACAGGGCTGGGATATGCAAATGACCTCACTTGCAGCTGAAAGGCATGCAAATGAGGTAAATTTGCGATCCAGGAAGCACAAACCTGTCCATGTAGGAGCTGTGTTAGCTGCAGAAATGTACTCAGTTGACAACTGAGTACCATTCTGCAAATAGCACAATGGGGCCTTGTCAGCTCCAAATAAAGGCTGCATATGGTTGAGGAAGCATGCCAATGGCCAAATATACGGCCATTGGAAATGTTCCCAGATGCAAAATTAAAATAAAAATATTTTTTTTTTCGGCGATTTCCGATGTTTAAGTATAGTGCAGCGCCGCACAAATGGGGTGCGCTAAAAAAAAATCATAAAATAAGAAAATAAAAGCCACAAAGTGGAATCTATGAAAACTGTTAAATTACAATGTAAGGGAATAGTAGGCTGAAGACAACATGGCCACCGAGTAGGGGTTGCTAAGGGGAGAAGCCCAGTCTAAGACATGTAACCAAGCATTAGTAGGCAATCCTATGTAAATGAGTGTTAGGATAGTGAATCACACTTTTACATAGCAAATTAGCACAGTCAGTGGAGTGTAGGAGTAGGATATGGGGAGGAACAGAGTAGGAGATAGGTGACATCACAAGGGGGATATGTATGAAAGTAGTGAAGCTCATAGGAGCAGAGTGGCATGTGTCATCTGTCAGTTAGACATCATGGAAAGAGGTGTGTCAACAGGTAGGCCAGGGAAAGCCAAGAAATGGAAGGTGTATACTGTGGATAACACCAAAGTTTCTTGCTGAGCGGGTATCTTGTGGCGTGTCTTGTGACTGTAAACCCGAGTAAGACAGAGTGCGCAAGTGAAAGCGTAAGTGCGTGCGTGTAAGCCGGAGTAAGCATGTATAAGGCTGTTTAAAGACCTGTAAGTGCGTTTGCGCTGGTGTGCACGTGTTTTAACCCGAATATGCTAGTTTTAGTCCGTCTAAGCATGTGTGCGCGCATGTGAGCTGCTGTGAGCGTGTTTGCGCTTGTATGCGCGTCGCTCCCCCCTGAGGAAACAGAAAGGAAAAAGGAAGCACAATAAATAGTAGGAAGCTACCAGGGAATACTAGTAGAGCTAGCAGTTGAAAACAATCAGAATCAGGCAATTACACAGGCAGAACACTAGCCCAGCCCAGCACTTAAAACTCTGCAAACAACAGTGCAGTTTGTTTCTCTCAAGAGACACTGCAACACTGGAGTAAGCTACGAGAAGTGAAAACTGAAAAAGCTTCACTCAGACAGAAAATTCTAAGGGCTGCCATTGCTGTTATAAGGTGACATATGCAACATGCTGAGGGTGGTGACAATGCAAATGCTGCCAGACAACCCACAGTGAGGAGACGGAGAAGAGTGTACAGGCCCAGGGCCACCTACCAGGGGTTACATGAGCTGGAGATAGTGGAGCGCTATAGAGTGGACAGAGACCTCCTGCAGCAAACTGTTGAGCTGTGCAGGCCATGCCTCACACACAGAAGCAACAGAGGGGAACCCATCCCAGTGGAAACCAAGGTATGTGTTGGCCTAAGAATACTAGCAACAGGTACCTTCCAGAGACCAATTGGTGATATGATGGGGGTATCACAGGCATCAGCATCCAGGGTACTGCACCAGTTCCTGGATGCCATGTCAGCACATGTCGGTGATCATGTATATTTCCCCAATTCCCATGAGGTATTGGCCAGCAATATGCATCTCTTCCAGCAAATAGCAGAATACCCTGAGGTAGTGGGTGCAATAGACTGCACGCATATATGCATCAAAGCACCAGCTGGTGAGCAGGGTAGGGCCTATATTAACCGCAAGGGCTTCCCCTCCATCAACTGCCAGGTCATGTGTGATGCCCAGGGCATAATAATGAATGTGTGTGCTGGCTGCCCTGGAAGCTACCATGATTCCCATATCTGGCATCTGATGCAGCTGTACCAGACATTTGCCAATGGGGACATCACACATGGTCACTTAGTGGGGGATGCTGGCTATGCACTGGAGCTATGGCTGATAATACCCATCAGAAACGCACACACACCTGAACAGGAACGCCATAATGAGGCACATGCACAAACACGAAATGTAATTGAGCCTGTGTTTGGGTTGCTCAAGTCATGGTTCCGGTGCCTGGACACATCTGGTGGAGCCTTGCAATACTCACCAACTACATGTACCCAAATTGTCATGGTATGTGCTATGCTACATAATATGATTCTGCGAAAACAGCTGCAGCAGGACCAGCATAGGCATGGGCCAAACATCCCCCCACCATTGCCAAGGCCATCACAGGCAAAGCATGACTCGGAGGAGGAACAACCTGAGCATGCCCCAGTAGGCAGAAGGAGGCATGCCCAGTATGCCTTGGCCTTGGCAAAGAGGCAACGCATAGCACATACACTGGCTCAGTAGGAACCCTGGAAATGATACCTCTCTCTGACTGACACATATAGTGAAAGGGATGCCTAAGTTGACACAACCTGCTTTCAAACATATGCAGGGAGTGTAGTATGTCCATCCGACATAGGCAGCCCTGCAGCACCACCTGAGGCATGATGGCCATGTGTTAAGCAATGTAAGGTAGTGCTAAACAGCATTTACCACCATGTAGTATATGCAAACTTGATGACCTTGAGTATCATCCTACCCTCACCAAACATAATGCCCCAATATGAAGACAAGATGATCAATTACAACAATTGTCTTAAGTACTGGTGTCAGTGAAAGGGGATCCAATGCCTGTCAGCCTGGGATGACATGCTCGACAAGACATGATGCCTTGCTAGGGATGGCTTTCACCTGTCACCTGTGACCTTTTGGATATTGCCAAAGGCTATTGTCACCCCCATAGTGCCGTTTTTAGGTAAGGCTCAAAAGACAAACCCACCTCCATAGGTATCACAAGGGATAAGAAACTAGAAGTAATGCTACTCAATGCCAGAAGTCTAAACTGCAAGATGCATGCACTCCAAACTCTCCACAGCATGGAGAATGTTGATATCTGTGCAGTAACAGAAACCTGGTTCAAGGCTCCCAAGAGCACCCTAGCACTAACAGGTTATACCTCATACCATGCTATACAGCTGCAAAACATGGAACAAACTACAAAAGGAGGGTGAGTATCAATATTTGTCAAAGATACCCACACCCCCAGCTTGGTGGCACATGAGAGACTATCCATGTGCAACTAACAGTGGGTAAAACCACCTTCCAGTTCATAGCCACACTTGGAACCACACTTGGCTGACTGGAGAACACATGAAAATATGAAGGTCTCCCCAAACACCATTATATTGGGTGACTTCAACACATAAAATCATCTAAGGCCATCATTGAGATAAAAATTGTGCAGGACACTAAGGATAATCACAAGGCTTTCTTTAGTTATGGTAGGAACCTAGGTGGGAATTCCCAGATATGCTCAGAATTAGTCCAAAATGACAAACAATACACCAAACCCACAGACATTGCCAACATCTGAGCTGGCAGGTTCAGTGCAAACTCCCCCCACACACACCAAAAGGTCAAATATCTATCCCAGCAGAGTGCTGGCCCCCTGACATCCCAGATGCCCAGGTAACAGCCAGCATCTCCAAAGCAAATCACACAGCATCAATGGGACCAGACAGTGTCCTGGGCTGTGTCCAACATGAACCCCAAAAAGAATTGAACACAAACATAAAACCACTGTTCAGTCTCAGCCTTACCACAGGATATGTACCCATAGAGCAGTGTACAGCAACAGTGGTCCCTCTCCACAAAGGTGGTGTCTCAATGGATACTGCAGACTACTGGACCAAAAGCCTGACTAGCTTGGTCTGCAAAGCTATGGAAAGGATCATCATGGACCTCAGAAATAAAGATATTGGGGACCTACAGACACTGGATCCTACCCAGTTTGGCTTTGTTAAGGGCAGATCCTGCCTCTTAAACCTGGTTGAGTCATTTGAAACAGTCACCAAGGCCATTGACGAGGGGAAGGTGGTCCACACAGCCTACCTGGACCTCACAAAAGCCTTCCATACAATACCCCACTTGGTCATTATAGATAAGCTCACCAGCTTCAATATAAACCCCTATGTCACTAGATGGGTTGCAAACTGGCTCAAGGACAGAACCCATATGGTCAGAAATGCTGGAGCCATGTCAGACCCCAAACCAGCTACAAGTGGCACCCCACAAGGCTCAGTCCTGGGACCTCCCTTGTTTGGTATATATTTCTCTGAGGTACAGGCCAACACAGAAGGACTGTGGCTGAACAAGTTTGCAGATGACTGCAAACTGGGCACCATAATCAACCCTCCAGCTGACACAAGCATCCTACAAAAGGGCCTCATAGAAACAGACAACTGGTGCCAGAGCCATGTCCTCAAGCTAAATGCTAAAAAGTGTATAGTCATCCCCTTTGGCAAAAACTAAGTGCCCACAAATTACCACATAGGTGGTAACCCATTAAGTATGGAAGAAGTGATAAGGGACCTGGGGACCCAAGTTGATAGCAATCCCTCATTTGACAACCACGTGGCCAAAGTGTTTAGAAAAACATTTCATATAGCCCACCTAATCATGAAGGTATTCACATCTAGATCAGGAGAGGTCATCGTGCCTCTTTACTCATCCCTCATCAGGCCCATAATTGAGTACAATGCCCCTTGTGGGATGTACCTTATCAGACACCTGCAGCAGCTGGAAAGACCACAAAAGTACCTCACCAGGAGGATCAAAGGGCTCAAACACATGCCATTTGCTGCCCAGTTAAAGAAACTGCAGCTCCACTCAGTGGCATACCACCTGCCCAGAGGTGATCTGTGCCTGATGTATAAAGCCATGTCCAATCTGGAATCAATGGACATGCTGCACCTTGGAAAATCAGAATCCCATCAAGCTACGTGCTCAAGAGACCTGAACCTCAGGACTGAAATAAATAGGACATGCTGGAATGACAGCTTCATAACCCAGAGGCTCCCTCCACTCTTGAGTAAACTCCCACTCCAGGTTAGCCAGAGTCTCTCATTGACTCTCTTCAAGAGGAATCTGGATGAGTGGATGGGAGATTGTAGGTTTACCCTGGGTATCGCTTCTATGTCACTGTTAGACAGAGGCACAGTATACTAACCTTGAAAAAAGTCATGGCAAACTCCACTTAAAATGTGTGTTGAAAGCCAAACACACTCTGGCTAGGATTATAAATGCTCTAGGGCAGATAGCCTAATATGAACCTATGAACAGAATCACACACACCAACTAGTACAACTGTGGTCAATGTGGAGTAATTTATGGCAATGTCCACCCAAGTTGGTGAATACACAGCAATGTCGGACAAGCCTGGTTTAAGTAGGCCATAGCTGAACAAAATGCAACATGCTCATTGTTGCCCAACTGGCCCTCAACCAGTCTGGTCTGCTCAGTATGAACATTTAAAGCAGTGATGTGACTCAAACCCATGATACTATGCACCATAGTGAAAGTACTGAACCACTATACCATGACAGTATTGCAATGTTCAGCCAGTATGAAAGAATGTTGACAAGTCTTTGCAAACTATCCCATGGAAACCCTGCAGGCACAGCACAATCCCTGTTGAGTTATGACACAAAGGAGTCTGGCAGTAAGAACACAACATGACTTTCAACACACACAGTATAAATGTCAATATTGGTCATGTTCACACACAGCCACAAATGTAGTGGACTTCAGATCACAACATATGGAAAGGTCACACTGGGCATGCTCACACACTTGGATAAATGAGACATATGTCAGGCAACAAACCATGGAAAGCCTGAACTGGGCATGCTCACACACTTAGGCCATGTCTGAGTATAGCAGTCGGCCACACATATCTGGCAGTTGTATGTGTTAAGCCAGGAACCTCCCATGATCCAGCAATCTGCCCTGTTCACACAGTTAAATGACAACAGACACATATATTAATATACTGGAACCCTGTCATGATCAAACATGTTACGCAGATACACAAGTTGTTCATAGAAACTGGGAAAGCTACAGCAATAAAGACCTGCAAACAGTATCAGCAACAAATATTGTGCATCCCCAACATAAACATAGGTGCAGAGGTCGATGCTAGGCTGTCTGCCCTAGGGAATTCATAAGCCTAGGCAGAGTGTATTTGGCATCTGCCTCCCCCAGTAGAGTAGCCTACTGTGCCTCTGTAAAGTAGGTCACAGAAGGCACCCTTCAAAGCTAGTTTGCTGTGCCTCTGTCAAGCAGGGACACATTGGAGATCCCAGGGGTGAATATGCAATTTCCCATCCATGCAGCTGGATTTTGCTGGAAAAGGGTTGGCGAGGGGCTATGTCTAACTTTAATTGGGATTCAATTCCAGAGTGAGGGGAGCCTCTGGGTAATGAATCTGTCCCTGCAGCATGTCCTATTTAGTTTTGTGCTGAGGTTTAAGTCCCTGGAGTGTGTAGCTCTAAGCGTCTTGGATGTTATGAGATGGATCATGTCCATTACTTTTGGGTTTGACATGGCTGTGTACGTCAGGCATAGATTACCTCTGAGTAGGTGTTAAGCAACTGAGTAGAGCTGGAGATCCGTTAGTTGAGCTGCATAGGACATCTGTGTGTAGCCCATGATCCTCTTGGGGAGGTACTGTTGTGGACACTGTAGTTGCTGCAGGTGTTGGGTAAGGTACACCCCAAAAGGGCCATTGTAGTCAAACATGGGCCTGATGAGTGACTAGTAGAGGGCCACAATGACCTCCCATGATCTACATGCAAACCCCCATGTGATAAGGAGGGCTATATAAAGGTCTTTGCAATGACTCTGTCAATGTGATTAGCAAAGGAGAGGTTACGATCTATGTTGGTCCCTAAATCTGTGAATACATCTTCTGTACTTAATGGATTACCACTTATGTGGTGATTTGTGTGCACCTTGTTTTCTCCAAAGGGGATGACTATGCATGTCTTAGCATTTAGCACGAGGCCATGGTTCTGGCAACAAGCATCCATCTCTGTGAGACCCTTATGGAGGAAGCATGTGTCAGCTGCAGTGTTGCTTATGGCCCCCAGTTAGCAGTCATCTGTGATGTTTGTTAGACATAATCCCCCTGTGTTAGTCTGAACCTCAGAGAAGTACATACTGAACAGGACAGGTCCCACAACTGAGCCCAGTGAGACACCAGTTGTACCTGGTCTGGAATTGGACATGGCACCTGCAATTCTGACCATGTGGGTTCCATCCCTGAGGCAGATAGCAACACATCTAGTGATATAGGGGTTGATATTTAAGCTGGTAAGCATATGTATGATGCCTGAGTGGGGTATTGTGTTGCAGGCTTCTGCAAGGTACAGGTAGACTGTGTGAACTACCTTGCCCTCATCCATGGCTTCAGTAACTGTTTCAAAGATATGAACTATATCAAAGAGGCAAGATCTGCCCTTAACAAAGCCGAATTGTGTATGATCTACTGCCTGGCAGCTCACAATGTTTTTGATTATGACTTTCATGATAATACGCTCCGTAACGTTTTCTACCACACTAGTCAGGCTTATGGGGTGATAGTTCCTGTGGTCCATTGTGGCACCACCTTTGTGGAGTGGGAGCACTGTATCTGTATGCCATTCTCAGGGTACATATCCTGTAGTAAGGCTAAGTTGGAACAGTGACTTAATGTGAGTGTTCAGTTCTACTCAGAGCTCGTGTAGGACACAGCCTGGGACACCGTCCGGTCCCATACATATGCTGTGTTATTTGCTGTGGAGAGGGCACCTGTCACCTGTGCATCTGTGATGTCAGGGAGGTTACATTCATTTGGGATGGGCATCTGTACCCTTGGGGGGTAAGGGGGGGGCGTTTGTGCAGACTCTGTCTGCCAGGGTGTGGGCTATGTCTGTAGGTTTGGCATATTTTGTGCAGTTATGCAACAATTCAGAGCATATCTGTGTTGTTTCCACACATATTCCTGACATAACTACAGAAGGCCTTGTGATTATCTGTAGTGTCTGGTCAATTTCACTGTCAAAATGTGCAAGTGATGATTATATGAGGGATTGAAGTGTCTTGCCAATACTGTTCAGAGATGTCCTCCCTCTGTGGGATATTGCTCTGTTATGTAGTAGCTTCCTCCTTCTGTTGTACAGCTTATATATGGCCAGGGTCAACCAGACAGGTCTCCTGTTTTGGAGGAGTCATGGTTTTATTTGGGATAGCATGATCAATGCATACCTGCAGGTGCTCATACAATGCATTTGTAAAGGATTCTGCAGATTGGGCTGTATTATCCTCCAGCACAGGGCCTTTGAAGTATTCCACCCCAGTCTTCACAAGTGCAAAGTCTGCTTTTGATAAATTCTTTACAGTGATTTCCTTGGCTGGGGGTGGTGACGGGTTATGGATGTCCAGGGAAAGTTGTTTATGGTCTGATCTTAACAATGAGGGTTCTACCTCTGGTGTGGAACATAGAGTCCCCATGTTGGTGATGATCAGGTCCAATATGTATTCCCCCTTGTGGGTGTTGTGACTGGTTGTGCCATAGCACATGGATCCACAAATTGTAGTGGCTGTAGGGTGATGTTGTTGAGGGCCTTTGTAGTATCCCCAGTCAATATTTGTGTACCTGAAGTCAACCACTACAATGGTGTGTGTGTGAAGACCTTCATATCCTACACTATTCCCAGGAAAGCCGGGTGTGGTTCCTGGGTATGGGGGGGTGGTCTGAACTACACACCAAACCAAAAGGCAGTTTTGCACAATGGTAGTTGTATATGTATGGCCTGTCATGCTTAGTGCAGTGGTACCAACCCAGAGGTGTGTGTATCTGTGATGTATATGGATACACCCCCTACTTGTGTTATGTGTTACAAGTCCTGTGGTCATGAAGCATGGTATAGAACATAACCTGGCAGTGCCAGTGTGCATATGTGACCCTGAACTAGGCGTCGGTTAATGCACAGATATTGTTATCCCCCATACTGAGGGATAGTAAAAGATGTACATTCCTCTTTGGAAAGACTGATGATGTCAGCACCCTATAAATACAGCAGGAGAAAAGAAATCATCCAGTAATATGAATAGCGCGCTGCGCTAATGCGTCTCTCTCAAGTATCATAACATAGTTAGGTAGGGGTTTGAATCCTACAAATGACATGTGTGTTTGTCAATGTGTTGTGTGTTTTGCTTTTATTATTGTATGACATATTATTATAACAGTAATTTCAATGCACACATCAGGTATGTGTGTGCCACATACAGATATGTACCTGTGACCTTTAATAGTTCCTATGTGTGAAGCCTGCCTCATATGATTACAGTTGTTACCTTTGCCAGCATGTGCCGCAGCTTACCAGACCTTAGGCCATACCTGTATGTTGGTGACAATGCAGGCTACTGCAGTGATCTGTGTCCTAGGTCAACTATGTGACACAAACCCATGAAAGCTTTAATAGAATAATGTGGGTGAGGGTTCATGTCTGGAGTATATGTCAGACATGTTAAAACACAGCAAAGTCTGTGAGTGATGGACATCCAGTGTAGGTGTATGGCAACTGTTCCCGATATGCATACAGACACCATCTTGCTTAGGTGATACACCGAGGGACTGCAGAATACCTTTGGAAATGTGAATATCACAGGATAGACAAGATAACACTTGTCCACATGTACACACCATTACCCGTTCTACATGATGGGTGCTACCACCTACATGGTACTGTTGGAATACTATGTTAACTGCATGCTGATGACAATGCTACAGTTGCGTTACAGCAATACAGCATGGCTTAGACAACAGGTATCTGTCTGTATGATACCCTTGTGGTGGTTAGGTGTGTCATGTGTAGAATGCATTGTAGGCCACTGTATGCATTTGTAGTCGTGGATGGACATATCCGTAGTGTGTTGACATGTACGTGAGACTGCTATATGCCAAAAGTATTGTTCCCAGGGATGTGTGGGGCTCAGTAAGAATGGCTAATGGTATAGTGTAGTACTGCAGGAATATCACTGACACCAGGTTCCTACATCTGTGTATCAGTTGAGAAGACAGCATGTAATGACCACGGGATGTCAGGCTATGTAGGCTGTGTTTAGTACCAGAATGCAGACCATTGACATATGGAAATCATATCACCCACAGCATACTGTCAAACCATGTCATGTTCCATGCTAACCATGTTCACAAATGTACACCTGTAACTCTGTGCTGCAAACATCACACATGTACTGTCCACACCCCAACACATGCAGGCACAGGTACACACAACCGCCATGTGGCACATGTGCAGACAGTACACTTTGGGAATTAACACTGGTGTATACAAAACTACAATGACAATTATAGTTAATGCATCATGCATGCTCAAATATACCCACAACGATATCATTACTCTGTACTAACAACATGATATTATTACTACAGTGCTATGTAGTCACCCAGTGCATCAGCACCATGCTATCCTGTTCCTGCATCAATGTTACAGATGGCAGGAGGTGGCACAGTTTCATCATATGCACAGGGTGTGTACTTGGTTTGCCAGAGTCTGCCATTGACACATCCAATCGACATGTATGTGTGTGTGTGTTAGTGAGGGACAATAGTACAACATGGGGCAATGTTGATGCGATGTGTGTGTGTATGTGTTAGCCCTAGGTGTTAGCATTATGTGTGTGTGTATGCTTGCACACAGCTCCACCATGTGGCTGCCATATATGGGTGTTTGTGGACAGCCACAGACTGTACCTGCCAGGTCATAAAGATCACTGTCTCTGGCCATGGACACTGTATCTGTGCCTGGCAGGGGTGCTACGGACAGTATCAGGTACTAAGCCAGACTGGATACTGTCATCAGAAGCAGTGGGTTGTTGATTGGACACATGTCCCTGCTGGGACTGTCCAGAGTACGTGCACGTGGTCTTCTAGGATGGTGTAATGACAGCACAGACCCAGCATTGCTGGGGCTGGTACTGGCGCTATGGGAGCGGCTGTGGGTTTGTTGTCGTCCGCGACGACTGCCAGCTGATGATGTTGCTGGCATACGTCCACGTCGACGCCTCAACCGTCCTGCACTGTCCTGGCTCCTGGACATGTAGTTGTGGAAGAGATCTAATGTGTTCCCCCAACGTCTATCAATGACCTTGTTGAAATTACAGATGGCAGCCGCAACGTCATGCATAGTGTCATTCATAGCAGTGCGATGTGTTCTAAGCTCCCTCAGACCCTGTCTGGTGTACCATTCCATACGTGCCTGTGCCTGCATTACAGCCTGGAACATAGCTGAGGTTGAAAGACCTCTGTGGGCACGTCTGACAGGGGCAGTACGACCATGGATGCTCCCACTAGAACCCCTGGACATCTGCCTGCGTGGTACCATGTCAGGAATCTGGCCATGGCTGCTGTGAGGGGATGCATGTGCCAATGATACCACACTACCCTGGTCAATGCCCACTGTATGCTGTCCCTCAGCTAAGGACATTGGTGACAATGGATGTATCGGCAGGATGACTGTGCGCATTGACGGGGTTGACTGCTGTGTAGTGTCGATTGGCTGACCAACGACAAACCCTGTCACACCTCCCTGTGCCATTACACATGTATCATCATTATCACTATCCCCAGCAGTGGCTTCAGGTTCCCTGCTGCACTCCACCAGAGCAACATCAGAACCTGTGAGAGTAAGATAGGAAACACAGTTTACAAATGTGTACACGATGTTAGCACACATGCACACATGCACAAATGCACACATGCACACAGGTGCACATGCACACATGCACACAGGTGCACATGCACACAGGCACACAGGCACACAGGTGCACATGCACACATGCACACAGGCGCACATGCACACATGCACACAGGCACACAGGCACACTCCTCAGTACAGCAGATACAAACACAGACACACCTGCAATCCAACACATACACAATACTGTTTGAGGGTGGGTGACAGTATCACAGGGAAAAACATCACTGCACACATGTCAGCATGCAGATTATGTGTTGCACAGGAACATGCAGTGCAAGTGTAGACAGCCCTTGTTAATAACAGTATACGTGTATTGATGGTTGTGTGTAGTTGTTCAGTGATTGTCTCCACCCTGGAACACAATGTGTACAAGGACATAACAATGTTGTGCAAGTGTTACAAGCTGTGGGTGCATATATTTGCACACACACACACAACACATGATGGTGCTACGCATTAACTGCTATGTGTACTTTTGTGGTCAGTGGAACTGGATGCAGTGTAGTAATGTGAGCCATGATCAACATGCTTCTTGTGGTCAGTCAACAAGAATAATGTGTGCCAGACAGGCAGCTAGCATGCTGTACCTGAAGTGCAGTAACATGACTACATCCACAATTACACAGCCACTTGTTACATGGGTGTGTAAGGTGGCCAATAGTGAGCATTGCCTAACATTTGTTCAAGACTGTTGCTCAAAGACATGGTAGGCCTCTACCCCTCAGGTATATTATGTGTGCTGCATAGAGGATAAGTGGGATACTGAAGGGTGGCCATACAGCAGGTGTCATAACTGGACATGTGTAGCAGGCTAAGGTGTAGTGTCTATGCCAAACATGTGTGTGTTGTGTACATGTGTATCAGATATACCTATACAATGTCCAGTACTGTGTTGCCACACATGTGTGTCATGCTCTGTGTATTGCATGTGAGTGAGGCAGCCACTGAGAATAATGGGATATGCATAGTCTTACAGCAAACATGCACAGTATGCATTACGCGTAGGTGTTACATGTGCACACACTACACCTCCATATGACATGCACATGTCATTAGCAATAGTATTGTTATTACACACTCACCAGCATGGATTGGCTGCCTTGCTGTCACTCCAGAGGGACCTGCAAAAATATGACAGTGATTGCCAGTGGCTACAACTGTGCCATTGATACTGTGAGTATGATAAAGTACAGTAGTACAACAGGTGGCTTTCACAGGTGTACAGATTATGCTCAGAATATCAATCTTGCAGAAGAATAGGCAGGTTAACAGCTACACACACAGTACATATCTCACACACACATAAAACTACCAGTACAGAGACCAGTCAACTACAGATATGGCATGTTACCTGCACACTCCATTTCAACATGCTAGGTGGCTCCGGCCTTCATGATGACACATGTTTGTGGATGTTGTTGTTGTTGGCCTGGAGCCACAACACTTAGGAGGTGCTCCTCCACACTGGTGAGGGGGGGTGGATAGGTACCCCACCACCTGTGGCAAGCTGTTGTCTGTGGATATCAGACGCACGCTGCCGGACATGTCTAATTAAATCACTGCAGTGATGGCGTACCTGCTCTTATGTCCGGTTATGCATGCCTATGTCATTTACCTGACGGACAAGATCTTGCCACAGTGCAGCCCTCTCATGCTGGTTCTGGCTGGTCCTGGAAAACAGCACAGAGAAATTCTGCACCAGGCTCTGGTGGATCTCCTGATCCTCTGCTGCTGTATAAGGTGGGTTACGCTGATGCACCATCACCCTGGAAGGAAAAGAAAAATATGTGAGCAAGTCATGTGGCACACTTAATATTCTAATGTACTGATATCACTTAACTGCCATATATAGCATCTGTCTATCTATCAGGGGATACACATGTTCAATACCACATATCAGTGCTCAGCCCACAACTGTCTGTCAGTGCCTGCCACACTCCATACAACAAACTAGTATACACCAGCACTCAGCACACTGTTTGGGATACAATGCACAACCTCACACTGGGGGTATATATCAAGCTAATGGATGAAGAATATTGTCATCCCATGCAATGAATGCAATGCACATTTACAGTTTCAACGGTAATCCTCCCTAGTCTTTGATGCCATACCCCTACCTGACATATGTGCACAGTTGTTAATATAGCCAGCATACTGCTGTCACAGAGTATACATGCTGCCAGGTACACACACATACCCTGTAACACACATGTGATTGTGGCCATGGTACAGGCATCATTACACACACATTACACATACATACAACACACAAATGTATGACGACACAGAAGAGCATTAACTGTGTACCTTATAGTACTGTGTGCCCCTACTTACAGATACCTATGCATGAGGTATGTAATCTGTGCAGACTACAGGAAACACACCAGACAGTGTTACCAGGGAATGTGAACATATACCATACTGTACTGTTTAGGCCTACAACTTCAGGTAGTACAACAGTTCATATGTGAGCTGGATTCAACAGCAGTACCACTTACTGAGCATACATGTATTGCTTCTGCCTACGATGGGACACCAAAGTCGTACACTGGGAACTACAGCGCAACATATGTCAATCTACTATGTTTGCATCCCGATAACTGACACATCTTTCTCTGGCCTCACACCTACAACACAAACTACCATGACAGACACAAACGTACGCTAAGCTATCACACCTTTACAGACCTTGTACACAGTCAGTGTCACACTCATTCAACCTCACATAGCTGCTATTACACTGAGTACATGTGTGTGGGCATTGTGTCATAGGTAGGTACTATGCTATTGGCCCTGGGCCTAGGGCAGCCTAGCCATATGCTACCCTGCCCTTTGGGACACATGTAATGTGATTTTACTTGCTCCTGTGAAACGGTTACACAGAGGTGACTCACAGGGCATATTACCTATCTCCATAACATTCATCAGGGGTATGTATGACATCTACTAATAAGGAGCCTTGTTTGTTAATGCTGGGTGGTTTAGTCCAGAGTATGGCATATTTGTGTATAGAAACCTGTACCTCCAGCATGTGCTGTTTAGTGCGGTGACAAGGATTAGGGCCCTAGGTCATGTAGGCTGGATGGATTGTGAGGTGTTGCCATGGTGGTTGGCTGACTGGTATGGGTGTGACATAACTCTGTATGTCCAGCAGTGGTAACATCTGTGTAGGAAGTATGCAAGGCACTCTAGCTGTGGTTTTGTGAGTCAGTCTGCATAAGGAATGTGTTTGAGGGCATTATCAGTCTTTGTTGGGTATGTCTGTGGCCTTTCCACTTGCTGTAGTTCTCATGGGAGGTACATACTGCATAGGACATTGTGAGGTGTAGAGGAGCACACTGACTTACATTTCCCTAGTTGACACACCTTTTGTGATGACACGTACCATGTACAGGGATTACAAGACTAGTGTGCCACTGTGGATATCAAAGGGGAGGCTATTTTACACCTGTGTCCCATGTTCCCTTCTGACACCTCCAGTGATAGGCAGGCAATCACCTATGTGGCAGTTAGTGGGTAACATGTTTTGGAATGGGGTATGGTACTGCAGTATCAACACTGGTGTTCTGTCCATGCCTTGGTCACCAGGCACCTGTTGCAGTACATCTGCCCCCATGTCCCCCTCTCTCACTCTCTCTTTATATATATATATATATATATATATATATATATGTGTGTGTGTGTGTGTGTGTGTGTGTGTGTGTGTATATATATATATATATATATATGTATATATATATATATTTATATATATATATATATATATATATATATATATATATATATATATATATATATATATATACATATAAATATATATATATATATCAATATATACATATCCATATCTATATATATAACCATATATATATATATATATATATATATATATATATATATATATATATATATATATATATATATATATATATATATTATACATATCTATAGACATTCATATATATCTGTATATATGTATGTATCTACATATATATCTATATATGTATGTATCTATTATATTATATGTATATACATATTCTATCTATCTATATATCTCTAGCTATCTATACATACCTCTCTATCTATGTACATATATGTATATATATATATATATATATATATATATATATATATATATATATATATATATATATATATATATATACACACACACACACTTCTAAATCTAAACATCCATTGCTGTACATATACATGCACATGTAGGCACATAGACTGCCCACCTTTCATGGTGGGAATATCACTTCTGAAACAGTTGTGAGACATACCATTCTGTAATGATATTGCACAGTGTTGTACAGAATGCATATGCTGTCCTCAGGCCGTATAGCTGTAGCAGGCCTCACTGGCTCAGTCCCACAGAAGTTCACCACCACATGACATATACCTGCACTGCATGCTGTTTTCAATGCCACACACTACAACCTATATTGATATGTGCACATAGCAACCTTCAACTACATATGTATGTCCAGCCTTCACTAATAGTTGCAGTATGTCCCTTGCCCCATGCACATCTGCATATACATATAGATACAGACTGCTAGCACATATGGAGGGTTCACAGTATGTAGATTATTAGATTATGTAGTTTACATTACCTTTGTCTCTGACAGCTTTTTTCTTTTGGCTTGCTGGCTGGCTTGCTTGCTAGGTTGCTGGCTTGCTTGCTGGCCTGCTTGCTGGATTGCTTGCTGGCTTGCTTGCTGGGCTGCTTGCTGGATTGCTTGCTGTTTTTTTTTGTCTCTGTCTCTATCTATATCTATATCTATATCTATATCTATATCTATATCTATATCTATATCTATATCTATCTCTCCCTCTCTCTCTCTCTTTCTTTGTCTCTCCCTCCAGTTGTTGCAATGATATTATTGCATTTGTGGATTGGCAGTACGGGCTGCTTTTGTAGGTATCTGCACATGTGGATGTGATGGCCTCTGCACCAATTGGTGGCCAGCATTTAGTAATTGCATGCAGCCTGCTGTGTGGTAATTGCAGTTCTCACTGTGATTTCAGGACACTGCTATAAAATGATAGGTTAGGTAGGCATAGGCCTTTCAGTTTTGCAAGGTGGGGACCATGCTGGTTTGCTGTGGACACTGTTGTGTCAGTCAGAAGGTTGGTATTTCTCTCATATCTGAGGCTGTGTTGTAGCCACTGAAATGCATGTTGTACTGAAACCTGACTGTTGCTTCTTCCAGTGCACTCTTCTCAGTGTGTATGTTAATTCACACCTGCTAATGCTAACACTGTTTACATGGGCGTATGTACTTTCCTGTGGAATTTGTGGATTAACTGGCATACAACAGTAGCTCTTGCAATGTGTTGCTATGGCTTTGCTATTTTCCCTTTAGATTCACTCCTTGAATGCCTGATATTTGTCTTTACTGGAATGTGTTGCTATGGCTTTCCTATTTTCCATTTACATTCACTCCTTGTAATGCATGATATATTTCTTTCAGCACTAAGTTCTTATATGTTTGCTGTGGCTTGGTGTTACATCATGCAGTTTGGTGCGCCCAAGGTCTGGGGTTTGACACTTACAAAGGTATTTTATTTTGCTGCTGAGCAGTACTGGGGCCTTGTCATACAGAGTGAATAAGGCACTTTTAAACAGTTGTAAGCAGGAAGCAGGAAGTCAGTGGGGACACCAGCTAGGGATGTGCAGGCTGGGTGTAGGGAAGGTCCATAGCTGCACATTTCTTTAACTGCAATAGCTGTACATATGTTTGACATTTGCTGTGACATTTGAAACCTTCCACCACTGAGAGAGGGATGAGGACAACTAAGTATATTGTACTAACAAGTATGAATATCAGGCACATGCAGTGCTTGTGAACTGCTATACTGTCATTAGTATGTTAGATGGCTACATCCTTTGATATTTCTGTGTTGTACTCCTACATAAGGGTATGCTTGTGGAAGTAATTCTACAGCTATCCGCAGAGTGTTTAACAGCAGACAGGCTAATATGCCTGTGTGTTTCTGACACTTCCAGGCCTCAGATACTCTCAGGTATATATTTGACCAGCCTCAGGGAAAGGTACATATCAGTGGGATACACCCGTGATATATTTCAGATATTCTGCAGTTGTGACTGTGGGGTATTTTGAGAATATGTATTACTACACCATTTCTGACATGCAAGTAGTGTCTACTGTAACTTATTGACAGTTACCATTACGTGGGATTCCCCACCTTTCTGCCTACTGTGAGTACATTTCACAGGGAGTCAGTGGGGACAGTTAACATTTGTTTGCAAATCAGGGACATCCCTGTAAATCAGTCACAGTTGGGAGGTCTGGCCTCTTACCTATTCAAATATGGCGGTGTTTATCCTGCTCTGATACTGTACGGGGTTTGTAAGGTGCTACTGTAACATTATTACCTACTAGCATGGCTGTTTCTCTTATCACACTAATGTAATGCAATTCCACAAGAATTGCCAGTAAAGATACACAGAACAAGCTTTATGTAATGGCCTTCCTATTTTCCCTTTACATTCACTCCTTGTATTTCATGATATATTTCTTTCAGCACCAAGTTCTTGTATATCTGCTGTGGCTCAGTGGTAATTCATGCAGTCTAGTGTTTCCAAGGTCTGGGGTTCGAGACTGACAGGGGTATTTTATTTTGCTGATAAACAGACTACAGGCCTTGTCATACAGAGTGACTAAGGCACTTTTAAGCAGTTGTAAGCGGGTTTGCGCGAGTTTGCGTGACACTTAGCTACACTTAGCTAAGTGCACACAAGCGCACACCCGCTGACTACTGCTTAAAAGTGCTTACTCCCGCTAACACCTGCGCTATTTTCTTTTAAAGAAAAGAAAATGGGGAAATAGGAAAGTGGTGAAAAGGGGGGCACAAAGAGGGTAGGACAGTAGGAAAACAAGCTCGGGATGTGCAGGAAGGATGTAGGGAAGGCCCATAGCTGGCCAATTCTTTATCAGCAACAGCTGTGCATATGTTAGAAATTTAGAATGACGTTTGACACCTTCCGCCCCTGAGAGAGGGGTGAGGACAACAAAATGTGTTATACAGCCAATTGTAATTATCAGTTTACATGTCCAGCAGACATGTATGCGAAATGGGCAGCTATGTATGGGATGTAATTTTTTTGTGGGAACAGAGTGCCCTTTTTTATTTTTTTTTTTCAGGTGAGAGTGGTATGTGAGTTACAGGAAGTAGGTATATTTGGGGAGGTAGGTTGGGGAGGTTAACAGACAAGACAAACAAGACGCATACAGGGGCAGAGTATGACACATGTGGGGGTAAACACAATTGACGGGGACGGATGTTTGGATATCGCAAGCCCATGAGCCCACAGATGGCAACAGTGGAACTGAGATCCCCACCCATGGACAGTTACCACTGTGCCTTCACAGCCTAGGCCGGGGCTGTGCTGGGGGCTGGATAAGATGGGCAGGCACACCCATGAGTTGCACCACTCTCGCCTCAAGCTGGCATAGGGGATCAGTCACAGAATGCCTCATCTCACTACGCACCACAGACCGGACCGTATGGAGGGTGAGTGGAGGCTCTCCTCTGGCCACGCTTGCAGAGGGGGGACGAGCCCCATCCCCTGCAGCACTTCCACCTGAAGGTGGCACAGGGCCACCGGAGGAGGAGGTCCCAGCCTGGGCACTGGTGCCAGGTGCACTCGCCAGCTGAGGTGGGAGAGGTGGGTCCCCTGGAACCCGTCTTCCCTGTTGTCCTATGTTTAGCAGTATTTTATGGTATTTTGGGTTAGTAACAAACAACACCATTCAAAATTAGTTGTAACAGCATGCATCAGTATTCCCATTAACCAAACACACATGAATTCCGAACATTGAGCAGCAAGCATAACACATGCATATTTAGAACAACAGTGGACATTCCAACAGCATGCAGGGTTGATTGGTGGCAACAGGCCATCAGGTTTGGATATGTGAACAGGGCACATGCATCAACGTACATGCAGATATGTATAAACCAACAGGACAAATGTCCATGGGAATTAATTGTGACTACACATGCCCAGTTTGGTGTGGAATGGCATAATTTGTGAAAATAGGGTAGGGTGGAAAATATTACATTAACAACTTAAACTACCTATACATATACTGTACATTCCTAGTAGATGCAGATATATATCCCCTACATGTATTAGTACAGTTTCCTGTATGTAACCTTAGGAATGTTGGTGATGGGGATGTTACTGCTACATTAATATACATTCCATTTTTATTCATATATGTTCATATCTGGCTGTGTTCAGGTAAAGCATCCTGCTACATTTGATTTATTTGGGTCTAGACAACTGTGGATGTTCAACATTTCATACAACCATAATATCTCCATAATGCAAGGGTACAGCAACATATCCAAATTGTGGGATGGACACAGTCCATGTTCTGTATTTTATTTAAAACATTACACTCTTTGGTTGTGGCTGTCTCATTCATTTCATTATGTAGTGAATGCAGTATACCTTTATTCCAGATTTATTACAGCTTTCTTGATAGCTTCAAACTGTCTTTCTCACACTCTCTCACTCATTTTATATTTACATTTCAGGATGGTACATAATTCTAGGCTTTATTAACATTTATTACTGGGTTACAACAATCCTTTCCAGTTGACTCACTTATTTCATATGGCAAAATTTACAAGGATGTATTCGACAGTTGTCTATCCTTTGTTGATTGATTACAACACTCATTTTCAGGCTGAAGCAGTTATCTGATATTACAATACAGGTGGGAACTGTATTTGAGACTTGTTTAATCTTTATTACTGGATTGCAATACTCTTTTCCAGGCTGCATCACTTATCTAATTTTACAATACTAGCAGAATCTTTCTTCTAGGCTTATTTGACCTTTATTACTGGGTTACAACACTGAACTCTTTTACAAGCTGTCCCACTTATATTCTATAACAATACCAGCAGAATAATTACTAACCTGCCTGGTGGTGCAACCTCGACAGCCTATCAGCATAGGCTTGCCGATTCACGGAACGAACACCTGCAGCTGTAATATAAATGAAGGAATATTGTAACATACCTATCCATACTATAGGCTAGGATAGCATTTCTTACATACTTAATTACATGGATACTTACTCAATAGTGGGGCATTGGGCATTTGGCGGGCCTCCTGGATCCATCGGTTCAGTTGGTCCTCCTTTCATCGTGTCAGGTCTGCATGGTGGTGACAGACCTGTTCCCCAGTCCTTGGAATGCCTGTGGCACTGGTGAGATCATATGCCAACCGGTTCCACGCCTCTGCCTTATGCGCTCCCCATTGAACCTGGCCCTGCATGAGTTGCGCTTCATGATCATGGACTAGGAGCCAAACCATATATTTTGACTCCTCAATGCCCCACCTTTGTGCTCTAAAGCGATTTCCCTCTCCTGCACCTGCCATCCTGACTGCAAATGGGTACCACAATCAGTTATGGTGTGTATTCCCACCTATGGGGCTTATATATGCCGGTTTTCCCGCACTTATCTGTGATTGGCCATTTTGGATATTTCTGTGCTTACAGCAAACCTGCTTTGTCATGGTTATATTTTCATTCATTCCTATATGTATGGTAATACTATATTTCTCAGTACAACTGCCATGGCTTAGTGGTTCAGTACTTTGACTATGGTGCACACTATTCCGGGTTCGATCCTTGCCATTGCTTTTTTATTTTACTACTGTCTAGACAGGCTAGTAGGTGTGTCTGTGTGTAAAGGCGACTTTGCTACAGCTTGCCTAATGTTGCCCAATGGTAAGCTGGTTGGCGCGCTGCGCAGCTCCGCGCAAACAGCTTATGCTGGGTAACGCGTTATTTAGCCATAAGCACTCATATTAAGCTGGGTAAAGCACTGCCCAGCTACGGGCACTCATATTAAGCTTATTAAAGTGCTGCTCAGCTACGTGCACTCATATTAAGCTTGTTAAAGCACTGCTAAGCTACGGGCACTCATATTAAGCTTGTTAAAGTGCTGCTCAGCTACGGGCAATTATGATCCTTTTTATATATACATAATATAGGTTTTGTTCAGAAATACATGGGCCATTTCATTACATTTTACTTAAATTAAATTTATATATATCGGGGAATTGTTTCATACTTATTTAAATAAAAATGGAGGGGGATGTTGTGGGGCTCGAACCGTGACTACCTATTCTTTGGGCGATGTCTGTACCGCTATGCTGTTGCTACTTTGCTTAATTTGCATATGTAGATCTTATATGCTTTTCAATGTCATATCTGCTAACTGTGGTTGAGCAAAGGGCATACCTGCGCAAACGAGTGCAAATGCGGGCAAATATTTTAGAAATTAAAAAAAAAGGAAACTGCTATTTTTACATTTTACATATTTTCAGTAGGGTTTAGTCTGTGGGGATTTCATTTCAGCGGACTCACTCGTGGGTGTTTACTTTCAGGACTCTGACTCTTCTGGGGGCGTGTCCCTTTGCTGTACTCGGCAATCGGACACGCCCCCTACTTTCCTACACGGACCATGTTAGACTTGGGTATGATTCAGCATGCCCTCATAAATATGCATGGCATGCTGATGTCATACCGTTCAACTGCAGCCTCCAAGTAAGACATATTAAGTCTTACACGGAGGTTTCGTGAATCCAGCCCATTGCCTTCAACCTATAGCCATACAACATCTGTACAGCATTATAAACCAGCTGTAAAATATTACCTATTTATTGTATTGCCTCTATTAACAAATAAAAATAAGCAACAACTATCCATCTACGTCACACAATTATGTTATGCTAAGTAAAGGAACTATATATAAGCAGCTTACAACAAAACTGCCCAATTACAAACCTGGCTGCAGCAATATAACCTTAATGCATTAACAACCACTGAAACCTGGCTAAAACCTGGTATCCCTGATTCTAAGCTTAGCATGCCTAATTCATTTTTTGATATAACTGAATAGAGAGAAGGAATTCTCGTTATAATGAGAAATCCACTGATACTATTGTATACCCCACTCAGCCTTGCAATATATCAGGATCTGAATCACTTGAAGTTACAGTAACAGTTGCAGAAAACAAATATTTACACACAGAATGCCTGTATGTCCATCCCAGATCTACTGTTAAGACGTTACCAATCACCTTAGACTGCTTCCAAACCCATTTGTAATTACATATATAAAATACTTGGTACCTTTTTTCCATACAAAAATGTGTCTGTTTCCAGCCCCAAAAATAACCTTAGCAAATTCAGTTCTTATGCTCAGACTTCTTTACAGCTTTAGTGCTATTGGCAATCTCAGCAAAACCACGTTCCATACGTTAGAAAAATTAGAATGTACGTAGTAGAAAATAGTGACATTTTCAGCAAATCTAATGGGTATAATACATGATATACTAAATACATTTTAATGGATACCCTTTAAAGATAAATCAATTGCATTCTTCTTATATTCACTCATAAAATCATACACAGTAGAACATTTTTTTTACTCATTTCTGTGTTGCACACAGACGCCTAAGATCTTCCAATAAAAAATGTATGGCAATAAAGAAAATATGTTGTAAAATAAGTGACTGAGCTTCAGGCTTCTCCTCAGCTATTTTATGGAGCTCTGCTTCAGTAAGTGAGAAGTCAGTAAATCGAATGAATTCAGGAATCCCTGTCAGTGTCTTTGTAGTTTGCCCATACCTTACCCTGAATGTGGCATCAGCCACCAGCATTAATACTTTAACTGCCTTAGCACTCCATCATCATCTGATCTCAAGGAATCATACAATGTCTGTACCTTCTATGTTCATTTAAGACATGCAGCAACTCGGATACAAAAAGAGACCTGATTATATAGACCCTTCGCCCAGCTTCACTCATCTCTGCGTTTCCTTTACATTCCCCTTATCCATTCTTACCATACCTTTGCCCTTCAGTCTCCTTTTTCAGATACTCATCCCACACTGCATCTTTCCACCCATTCCTTTCATCCATTTAACATACTTTAACTATGTCACCTAATTTACTCTCACTTAATACTTTATTTTCTCCTTCAGATGTCTAATTGTACTATGTTGTACTATTTATGATGTCACAATATATTCCAACTATTACTCTTGTTTTTTATCTATGGTTACAGTGAGTTCTGCCATCTTGTATATGAATATAAAAACACTTGATTTTTTTTTTGTCAAACTGTAACTGTTACTCTCACCCTTAATTGTTGCATGGTATTATGCCTCTGTATTTCATGATTGGACAGGTTTATACTCTTCCCAGGTCCACCCAAAAATGTGCCCTGTCTAGTAGAGTTAACTCAGTCAATAAAATGAACACAAAATAAATAAATCCCATAAACCTCCCAAGGAACAGCTCATCAATAAAAGTGTATACTTTAGACATCCAGACTCAGAACAAGTTTGAACTTACAGCTGCCCTGGGTGCAGCTGACAGGTATATTTCAGCTTCTATAATGCTTGCACAGTTGAGTAAATTCCACCTTCATAAATGTTCTCAACAAAGAGGATAGAAAAATACATGGATCCCCATAAACCTACAATGACAGAGAACAAAGGGATAGAAAAATACATAGCCCCATAAGCCGACAATGACAAAAAAGTACAGTTATGTAAGATCTTACCATTAAAAAAATGTTCATATAGACCAATGTTGTAGTACTCCTCACTTGTGTGACATATCCTGAGAAGGATAACGTATGTCCAGAAAGTCTGCTGAAGCTTTAGGCACCTTCCTCATGTAATCTATACATGAAACTACATATTAGTACTTAAAGGACATACAAGCAGGAATCCTCGGAGCTTTCTTGCCACAGGAAAAAGACTGAGTCTGATACTTATGAGATGATAGTCATGGCTGTATACCATACAAGGAGTGTGATAGAAGGGATACACCTTGACCAAGAAATAAAAGAGAACAAGGGGGATGGAGAGAACATGTATATGCTGCAACAATGACTATTCAAACATCTATTGTTATGGTAAGTTCTCACACAACTGCATTATGTTCCTCGCTAGATCATTGTTGCAGTATTCCTTATCTGTGGGACAAATCACAAAGCATTTTGCAGGAAAGGGTGGGGGGGGTGAGGCAATAAAGCTGGAGTCCAGCAAGCCTTTCTCCTGGCAAAACCTTCTCTAGTTTTGAAAAAGACAACTATTTTGTAGTGTTTTGTTAAAGTATGGACAGAATATTTAGTAGATGCCCTCTGAATGGCCCTAAAATAGGCTCCAGTGGAAGCCATAACTCTGGTGGAATGACTTGACCCTGATGGGATGTGCTATGAAAAGAAAAACAAAAATAAATGAAAGGAAAAGCCTCTTGGAAATGGTCTGTTTAATGACTGGAAGACATAACCTCTTTTATTTCTAGAAAAAGACAAGTTGGTCAGACTTTCTAATGATTTTTTTTCTTTTCTAAATGGAATCTCAGTAGTCTGTGGACATGTAGCAAGTGAAGGATTTCTACCCCTTTATTATGAAATTGGAAAAAAAGACTGGGAGTTGGTTGAATTGATTTAAAGACAACTCTGTAACCACTTTAGGCATAAAGGAATGGTTAGTTCAGAGGTTACCCCTGTCTTTATGGAATACTAAGAAGGAGGAGAACACATAAGAGCCTGCAACTGAAATGCTTTTTGGTGAGGTCAAGGCAACTAGCAGTACTGTTTTCCAAGTTAGAATTTCAAGAAGTAGAACATGCAGGTTCTATAGGAGATGAGGCTAGTTTTCCCAAAATATAATTCAGGCCCCAAGGAGAGTATTTAAGGTTTTCTTAGTGGTGGCTGATATTCAGAACGCCTTTAAGAAACAGTTTGACCTCAAAGTAAGAAGAAAGACTGGGATCAATAGGCAAACAAGTTGCAACTGCTGACAAATGCATTTAATAGAAGTGAATACCAGAGCTGTGCAGCTCACACAAATATTTAAGGATTATAGTGCCCTCTATTCAACATGGGTCCTGACCTCTTTTGTGGAATTATATACAAAATAGCTTCCATTCTGAAACATAAGAATTTTTGTTAACAGTTTTTGTTTATTTATTACTTTTTTAGTACCTGGAACGTCTTCAGTGTGAATTTGAGGTGTGGATGAATGAATACCCTTCTCGTGTGAGCAAGTCTATCCTATGAAAAAGAAGGCAGAGAACCAGTGTTTTCTGGGTCAAAAGGGAGTTGCCAACATTTTGATTGTCTGTCTGAATCTTCTGAAGGACCTTTGGAATAAGAGGGAAGGCATAATGGAATTTTCCTTTCCATGAAAAAGAAGAGAAAAGATTCTCAAGGTTTTCTTGCAAGAGACAATGGTGCAAAAAAGTTTGAGTTATCTGTTGGTTCATCCAAGGAATTCTTCACTGATATACAGTCTGAAGGAAAACCTCAGGATTCAAAATCCATTCATGACAGTCTGCCTTGGATCTGTTTAAATAGTCTGCCATTGAGTTTTGTTCAGGGAAAATATAGAGAGCCTGAAGGAAGAGGTTGTACTGAGTTCCTAATTCCCCATCTGTCATGGCAAGTCTGCACAGGGGATAGAACTTTGTCCCCCACTGTTTGTTGATATACTACATGACAGTGATATTGGGATCAAGAGTTGATACATAGTTTCCAAGGCATAAATTAGGGCCATCATTTTTTTATGTTTACCTGTAGCTTTTTGTCTTGCTTGGAACAAACTTCCTGGATTTTGACACCTCCTGAACAAGTTCCCCATGCAAAATCTGAAGCATCTGTTCCCACCATCTGCTGGAAGGCTGTGATGAGAAAAAGAACCCCAGTATTGATTGTTAACTGGTTGATCTACCAAGAAGTCTCTTTCTTTACAAAATGCAAGAGAGGGATTAGGAAAGTCAGAGGATGACCATGCTAGGCCAGCATCACTTTGAGGTACTACTGACTGTTCCTCGTGTAAGGTCTGGCATGTGGAATCATTAGAATTGTTGATGTCATGAATCCTAGGACTCTCAGGTTGTCTTTTTCTAAGGTCATTTGAAAGTTTGTCAGGTATAAAAAGTAAATTTTCAAAAAGTGATACAAATCTGAAATGTTTGGTAACATGAGCTGTTGATCTAGAGGGACTCAAAGGATTACTGAATGAATGGGAAGAGAGTCCTCCTAAAGCTTGTATCTGTTTTCTATTATGTCTAAAGCCCAAGAGTCTAAAGTTATGAGCTTCCAGTGGGGGAAAGAAAGAGAAGGGGGAAGGGCTGAGGTGGAGGGAGGTGAGTTGATTGAAATAGGTAGTCAGAAGTTTGTAGTCATGTCAGAAAAGTATCCTTGGGTGCCCTTAAAGTTACATTTTGATTTGTCTTGCTTACCATTTCAGTTTTGGAAGCCTTTTACCTTTATGTTGAGAAGCCTTTTGAGGATTATGGAAAAATTATCCTGACTTAGTAAGGAAAGTTCTGTGAAACTTAGGAGTAGAGAAAAGAATCAATTATTTAACCTTTTGCACTGTTTTACCTCTTTCCTCTAATTTCTTGAACGAATCTCAGATGAATTGCTAAAAAGTTGTCTTTGTCTAGTGGAGCATCCAGGAGTTTGGCATTCACATCATCTGGGAGAGACTGAAGCCCCATCCAAATGTGTCTTCCAAGCACTGAACCAGGGGTAGCTGCTCTAGGAGGAGCAGTAGCTGCATCATACAACCATTTAATAGAATGCTTTGCCACTTTAAAGACTGAGATAATTAGTTCATCTAATGGAGTTTTAGTGTTAAAATCTGGTATGTTAGAAGCTACTTTGGGCCATATTATCCAAAATGAAAAGAAAGATAAAGTTCATGGGTGTTTGATAGTTGATGGCTCTAAAGGACAGTGTGGCTGATGTGTTAACCTCTTTTGCCATACCTGTCCATGGTCGTCTTGTCCTTGTCATTAGGATCTGATGAAGAGCTTTAGAAAAGGAATTAAGAGTTTCTGGCACTTTATAAAAACTGTTTGGATTCTTAGGTGCAGGGGATTCAGAGTCTGGCATCAAAGGTGTTGACATATTTGTGTATTCAAGGACATTTAAAACTAGTGGGATAGCAGAAGGCTTAGGCACCTCCATGCCCGGGGGATTACAATACCTCTTTAGTGATTCGATCTTATATGTAGTATTTCCAAAGCTAAGCTTTTCATGGAGCAAATTAGAAAACAAGGTGTAATTTGCCTCTGATTCAAATCCCAGAAGGGAATATTTTTGTGTCACATAATTTAGGCCTCCCAGATTCTGACACAGAAGAAAGCTCTTCCTCAAGAGAGTACTCCATTTTCCACTTACATGGGAAGAAGCAGAGTGAGGAGAAGAAGAGAACTGTGAAGATTAACAAGCCATGAGTACTTGAAATAATGAGAAAAAAAACACTTCTCATTTGAGTCTCTAATGGAAGGAGATGGAGTAGCAGCAGGAGAAATGTGCTTTCATTTTCTCTTCTTTTTAAGTGTCTCCAGAGATATAGTACAATGAGTAGAAGAAGCTGAACATACCTCAGTGATGCTACCTGATTCAGGCAAGTAGGAACTCTCCCTGTTCCTTCAGAGATAATTAGCCTTGGTTCTTCATTCACAGCCATATCGATCGTCCAGTCAGCTTGGACATGCTAAACCTGCATCATATCATCCACTTGAGAATATCAAACACCAGGCATAGGAATGACTCCCAGATGGTCTGAGGAGTGAACAGTTGCCTCAGTGGAGAGGCCTGATTCTGTATGATTAGAAGAAGTAGGATTCTTTAAAGATTTGGCCCTTCTTTTGATTTTTTTTTTTTAATTTTTATTCTTAGGCAAAAGGAAGGAAATCCAAGATAGACAACTCAGAAGCTATCTTGGCACAAGCAAAAACTTGAATTCTGCCCTTAATAACATTGAAAAATAATATTGTAAAATACCTCTCAGACCACCAACTGATTCTAAACCCAAACAAGACCAAACTTATAATATTTTCTAATTCCTCAAATAAAAAACAACAAAATCATCTCTCTATCTTTGCCTCTAATGGTACAAAAATTAAACCTGTCGAACATACTAAACTCCTTGGTGTTACCCCAGACTGTAACCTAGAATTTGACAGACAGGCCACAGTGGTGTAGCGGTTAGCATTGTTGCCTCACAGCAAGAGGTTCTCCCATTCGATTCTCGCCTGGAGCGCCTTCTGTGTGGAGTCTGTATGTCCTCCCCACGGTCAAGTGACGTTAAAGACATGCAGGTAGTTGCGTGTGTGTGCGAATGGGCATGCCTTCTTTGAAGGTTGGGTGTCGAGCTGGCAACTCGGCACCATAAAAATCCACTGCCAATCATTAGCAACCGGTATTTCCGTTGTGGCAACCCCTAACCGGGAAAAGCTGAAAGACTTTATCACTTTAACAATCAAACAAGTCAGCACAAAATTAGATGCTCTCTACAAGGCTAAACCTTATCTTTCTAATCATGCAAGAATAGCTACTGCCAGAACTCACCTACTTTCCACCCTTCTCTATTGTTCATAAGTCTTCACAAACCTTCATAAATCTGACCTAAATAACCTAAAACCCTGCTATAATAAAATCACCAAATTTGCCACTAACCTTCCCCAAAAAGCTCACCATTGTATAGTCCTACAAAAACTAAACTGGATTGAACTCCCAAACTTACTAGCCCTAAACCAGCTAATAGTAGCTCACTCCATTATCCATAACCCTGACTATTGCTCAGCCTTATCTAACCTTGTACAACCCTATTCCAATCTTACTTCACTCAGGTCTGCTGATAAAAATGATTCTGTATTACGTGATCGAATGATTAGGTGATCAAACACCTAAACATCGACCATGTAATTTTGAACTGCAAAATAGCGAACCCCGCCATTGAAACGTTACCGTCGGCCACAAAAAAAAATTAACTTTACAGCCAAACTAAGTGGGGGGCTTCACCTCCCACACCCCCCTAACTAAATATATCAAGTCTGAGATTGCTCCACAGTGGAGAAAATGGCAAAATCCAGTGAACAGCCAAGGGAAATCTTTCTATGCATTAAATTCTCTGTTCGCTGTTTTTTTATTTCAATATTACGTGGTCGATGTTTAGGTGTTCAATCACTTAATCATTCGATCACATAATATAGACCCGATAAAAACTTGCTCAAAGTTATCAAAACCCACAACTCTTATGGCGATTCTTTATACAGCTACTTCATAGCCAAAACTTGGAATTCCCTTCCCCAACATTTACTATTTATACCTAATACCAAAAGCTTCAAACAGCTACTTACAAATTATTTCTCCAATCACTAGCTATGCTCCTGTACTACCTCTGGCTAAGCAAACACACTACCCGCCTTCTGTGTTTTTATCTATGTAACTCAATTTTGTTTGATTCTATTGTTGTTTGTATCATACTTGACTTTTCTGGATCGATGTGTGACTTTTTCAACTTGTATTAACTTGATTTACACTGTACTATGTTATTACGTAAACATCTTAGTAATCATTTAAGACTTTAACTAGCTTATCTAACTATAAATATTGTAACATTACTTTTTGGGAGCTTTTCTCCCCGGGTCTCCACTGAAAACAGGCTTTTTTTTAGCCCAGTCGGACACTACCCAGTTACCAAATGTAAATAAATAAATAATAAATACATTTTATTTTCAGTGTAAAGCTTTAACAGATTAAGGTGACTATGAAGGGTTTTAGGCAGTGTTGTTCTAGTTACTTATAAAAGTAAAAAGTTACTATTACTTGTTACTTTCAGTGAAAGTAATATATTACCATTACTTAAAAAGTAATATATTGCTATTACTAGTTACTAACTAAAGTAATGCATTACTTTTATATAAGTGTAGTTTATCAATTATAATATTGAAATTTCCTCACACATATAAGTGTATTATTAATGTTGTATACACAATGTTACAATAATGATGACTAGCATTTAACAGTTGAAAAATTCCATCAGATTACTCTTTATAGCTGGGTGGCATAGTGGTGCAGTGATTAGTGTTGTCAACTCACAGCAAGAGGATCTGTGGTTTGATTCGTGGCTGGGGTGCCTTCTGTGCAGAGTCTGCCTGTCTTCCCTGTTGCTTGTCTTGTGTATTCAAATAAGACAATGAGGCTTGGGTGTTTGTTTTAAGATGTTTATTACACACAAACACATCAGGATGGATGACTGAAATATAAAACTTAAATGAACTAGCTAACTGACTGCTACACACATATATGCTTTCACTCTGACTGCTTACACAAAATGGTACTCTGCTTGCACGTGCTCAGTACTTGGGTTTAAAGGTGCAACAAACACACTATGATCTATATCTTCCCTCATTGATAATTTTGTCATGCAAATGAAAAATGATAATCAGATACACACAAAAATTACACACAAAAGCAAATTGAGAAAAATATCAGTTTTGTCTCTTCTGGAGTTCTCCAACAACTGTTTCACACTTTGACTTGCACTTTCAGCCAAGCCATTAGATTGTTCATGTTACTAGTATTCCTGAGTATCCACAAAGTCCCATGTCTCAGCAAATCTCTTGAACTGCCGTCTTGTAAACTGTGCACCATTGTCAGCAATGACTTTGTGAGGACTACCATGACAGAAAAATGTCTCTTCAATTTTATAATGACAGTACTGGAAGTTAGGTTAGGAAGTGTGTCAATCTCAAACCAATCTGTATAAGAGGCTACTAATATCAAATAATGTTGACCATTCCATTCAAAAATATCTGTGGCTACTGTCGACCAAGGTAGTTCAGGAATCTGGTTCAGCTGAAGTGGTTCTTTTTGTTGGTGTGATTTAGTACTATTATGAGCTGAGATTTCCTTCTCAATATCTTTTGACATAGAAGGCCAAAATACTAGTCCTCCTACCCTTCTTTTTGTAGAATCAGTTCCCAGGTGACCTCAGTGCAAGATTTGAATATACAATTGTTGCAAGGATTTTGGAATTACCACTTTTGGACCTTTCATGACGATACCATCTTCCATCAAAATCTTGTCTCAATAAGGAAAATACTGCTGCACATCTAGTGGTAAACAAAATTGTTTTGCTGGCCATCCGTGACTGATAAAATGGTTCAGATTCTGAAGAACTGGATCGGAAGCTGTGTGATTTAAGCTCATCAAGATGTGTGGAAGAAAAAAATTCTCACTTCCATAACTTCAAAATCAGCTTTTTCATTGTAATGCTGGTTATTGGTTTGTCTGGGCAATGAGGATAAAGTATCAGCAAGATAAAGAAGTTTGCTTTTTGTGTAAACCATACAGAAATTGTACTTATGCAGTTTTAACATCATGCGTTGCAATCTAGCAGGAGCTGAGTGCATTGGTTTTCTCAAAATAGTAATCAGAGGTTGGTGATTAGTTTCAATATGCATAGGTCGGCCATAAATATAATCAGTGAACTTCAAACATACAAACACTTGCCAAAAGTTTGTTTTTCAATTTGTGCATACTGCATCTCAGTTTTAATTAGAGTTTTAGATACATTGGCTACTGGTCAGCCCTCTTGAAGAATCACTGCACCAAGACCACATTTTAAAGCATCACAAGAAAAATGTACAGTTTTGTAAACATCATAATATCTCAAAGTGGGTGGACTGGCAATTTTCTGTTTCAGGACATCAGATGCTGTTTGGTGTTGCTCCAACCAGGACCAAGTTACATTTTTGCATGTCAGCTCTTGTAGCAGTGCTGAAAACTCACTTAAATCAGGAAAGAACTTGTTTAGTTGATCATGCTAAGAAAATGTAAAAATTTTCCATTGTTTGGAGCTGACATCTCAAGAATTGCAAATTGCTTGGATGGATCTGGTTGTAAGCCTGAACTGGTAAACAAATGACCCACATAAGTAACTTCTTTTAGCCTGAATTTACATTTCTGGGAATTCAGTTTAAGATTCACAAGCATGATTTAGAACTTTTCTGAGGTCTCTATCATGTTTGACTTCACCATTGCTTCCTACAAGAATATCTTCTACTATAACAGCACGTGGATAACCAGAAAAAATTTGCTCTATCACACATTGGAAGACTTCACCGGCAGAATTTATCCCAAATGGCATTCTCAAAAATCTATACCTTCCAAATTGGGGACAGAAAGTGATTAGCAAGGAAGATTTTCAATCAAGTAAATCGCCAAAATTAACTTTTTGCATCTAAGACAGAAAAAACAGTGGCATTTGGCATGAGAGCAGCAACAACTTCAACTGTACAGATTGGATGATGAGGTTGTTTCAGTACTTTGTTCAAATCTTCTGGATCAATTCATATTCAAAAGTCATATGAGTTACTACCATGGAGGATATCCATTCAGATGGTTCTTCTACTGGAAAATGTAATCCTAAATCTGCCATTCTGTCTAACTCTGCTTTTACTTTGCCCTGCATTGCTACTGGAACCTTCTGTGCTTGTCTGACAACTGGGCTTACCTAGTGGTCAAATTTCATTGAGTACACAACTGGGAGTTTGCCAAGCCCATCTTTAAAAATGTCAGCATATTCAGAAAAAATATTCTGTGAAGCCTTCATTGTTGTTTTTGCTTACATGGTGACTTCCTCATTAAATTACATCAATCCCATTTTCAGACTGTCTTTGAGGCCTAACAAACACTGCATGTGTCTTTTCATTATGTAAAACTGCAAGTTATGGCTGTTCTCAGCAGAATAGCCTGAAAGTACTACTGAGCCTTCTGTCTGAATCTCTTCACCACTATAAACAACAAGCTTCACACACTTTGCCAAATCAAGTTTTTCACCAGCTTTTACCTTAGCAAACATTTCTGCTGACATAGCATTGCACTTTGAACCAGTATCAACTTTGAGCTCTACAGGTCTCCCATAATTCAATACAGTACAAAATACTTTGTTGTTTGCCAACAAATCTACTGCATTAACCTTTTCATCAAGCACAGAGACACCATCAACATAAAACATAGGGTCACAGCTTTCTACTTCATCAACTTGCTTCTTGGAATGCTCTGTCTTAAAAGAATGTGCCTGTTTAGATTTGTAAAGCTTTCTGAAATGATTCCACTTTTTACATCTGCGGCATTGCTGACCAAAAGCAAAGCACTTTTCTCATTTAGGTTCATGACTGCCTCCACAATTACGACAGTTGACAATGAGGTTTACCATGGGTTTTGCAAAATTACCCCTCAGTTTTGCTGAGTGTGCCCTTGGTTTTATTAAAGCTGCCCTGGGGTTCATTGTAGGATCCATACCCTTAGGCCTATACCTCTTAACCTCACGCTGCATACTATCAACATTTGTGCTGGAAGAAGCTGCAAGCAAGCTCTTCTCATTCATAAGCATGTTTGTGTGCTTTTCTGTAAGCTCATATATCTGACAAATTTCTATAGTTTTACTTAAAGTTAAATCACTGTCTTGAAGCAAAATCTTTCTCACTGCATCATTATTAACACCACACACAAGCCTGTTTTTTATCAACTCATCTCTCAGATCACCAGATCTGCACATTCTTGCCTTGTTTCTCAAGTCAGTTGTATATGCTGCAAAAGTTTCACCAGGCTTTTGATTTTTTGTGTAAAATATGTGCCCTTCCATTGTAATATTTGTTTGAGGGTTACACATTTCTCTAAATTTACATTTTAAGCACTCTGGGTCTTCCCTCATTTCATCCTGTACCACAGTATGGTGGTTTTACCCCTCTTCTGCATAAACAGCAGGTGCATACACAAATAAACATTCTCGTTCTTGAGCAGAATAAATGCTTTTGTATGTGTGTCTTTATCAGAAAAAGCAGCCTGTATGAAAATATCATATTCTTGCTCAAACACACTCCAATTTTCAGCAATATTATTATCGAATGTAAGTGGACCAGGTCTGTGAAATCCCTCTGCCATGCTGAATAAGTCTCAAACACACACCAGGTACTTGTAATTATATTCAACTGCACAACAGACTCTTTGAAATAACTGTACTCTTTGAAAAGACTGTACTGTAGTACTGCACACTGACAACATTTTACACACTTTAGATACTTTAAATAGTTTTAGTTAATGTGAAAAAATACAGTCGTTTTCTCTTTTTTGAACATTTTATATGATTCGGATAGTGTTTCAAATGTTTCGTAATTCAAGTACTTTTTTCAATATGTGACAATTTTGAACATTTTATTTATTCAGTAATTGGTTTGAAATGCTTCGCTTTATATTCATCGGGTGGGGGGGGGGATAATTGAAATGAGTTTAAGTACCTGGAAATACTTTCTGGCCTGTTTATGAGTCGTTTGAGTCACTCATATATTTCTTCATTTCTGACTGTACACCTCGTGGTTTTAAGAAGTTTTGACTTCGATCCCATTCTGACACCATGTCACTCATCTTGTGTATTCAAATAAGCCGATGAGGCTTGGGTGTTTGTTTTAAGATGTTTATTACACACAAACACATCAGGATGGATGAATGGAACATAAAACTTAAACGAACTAGCTAACTGACTGACTGCTACACACATACATACTTTCAGTCCAGCTGCTTACACAAAATGGCACTCTGCTTGCATGTGCTCAGTACATTTATACATGTGTCCATGAACTACAGTGGCTTTAAAGGTACAACACACACACACACACACACACACACACACACACACACACACACACACACACACACACACACACACACACACACACTATGATCTACACTCCCTGTGTTCGAGTGGGTTTCCTCAGGGTGCTCTGGTTTCCTCCCACATTTCCAAGACATGTTGCAGGTGGATTAGACATTCTAAATTGGCCTTAGGTGTGAGTGTGCGCATGTGTGTGTCTTCTGAAGAAGGTTGGGCACTGGGGTGGCAACTTGACAATGTAAAACTCCACTGCCACTTGTTCTGCAGACTGGTGATCCACCATAGTGATCCCCAATGGGCACAGCCAAAAGGAGAAGACGACTAGTCTTTATAGCTAAAGAGTCACAGATGATAATAATTAAACCAAACCAGCCAGCAGCACAAGATCTAGAAAAAACTATCACATTTTGTCCCTTTTCAGCAACTAAAAATCAAAACCTGAAAAGAATTTTAAACAGAACATAACAAAAAATTGTCAAGACAAAAGTTGGCTGATCATAGATCCACCCAAAGAGTCCTGCTTGATACAGTGGGTTGGGGCATCAGGCAGGGGTGTAGCTAGGATTTTCAAATTTGTACTCACAGCTCTCAAACTGCTACCCCCCTCCCCAGCCAAGCTACGGCCATTCTTGTAATTCACGGTTCGCTCTTTTTGTGTTGATGAAGAGGCATTCGCTGTAATGCCTCTTCGGTAATATAATTTAGATTCACTCAAACTCGGTTCCTTGACTTGAAAATGAACCTAAAAGTCAGTTCTTTGAAAAATGCAGCAAGGTAGTTGGGGTAGAGGATTCATGCATTTGTTTTCTGTAACTAAGGTACAGGTTTTGAGCTTGAGTAAATTACTAACTACCTGCTACCCCTAGCTAGGGTGTTTCATTCACACACACACCCCCCTACCTACCTCTTAGTGCAAGAAATATGGACAAAGCCTAAAATAAACAGGGACAGATATTAAATAATGCTCTCGTGAACTTAGAAAGTTGCTTGAATAACAGGATTTGTGCTAGTATGAGAAAGTTGCTAAAATAACAGGATTTGTGCTAGTATGAATTTTTCTAAAGGACATGAAGTCTGAAACTCAAATGTCTCGTTATTTAGCAACTCCAGCCTTCAATGAATTTCTAGAAAATCACAAAATTTATGAGGAACAGACAAAAAATATGGGTCAAAAATCTGGACATTCTGCAAAATATGGACAGTTGAGAGGTATGCTACCTACCTACCACACACACACACACACACACACACACACACACACACACACACACACACACACACACACACACACACACAAAACTTCTCAACCTCTTAGAGCAACAAACCCATAAATAAAAATGAGGCAAAGGCCCAAAAATAAAGACTTTTTTTTTAATATTGCCCTTATAAATTTAGAAAGATAATAGAATAAGTAGCAGGTCTTGCATTAGTACAAATTTTCTGAAAGGTATGAAATCTGAAACTCAAATGTCTGCCATTATTTTCTAACTTCAGTCTTTAATGATTTGCCACTAATTTGCCAGAAAAACGGACCAAAAACGTGATGCAAAAATATAAAATTGACACACAATACAGCTGGGAACCTGTCAAAGAAGGGAAACCATTTTAATATTAGTACTGTTAACTTGAGCAGCTGACAAAATTAGAGAATCTACATGCATTTCTGAAATAAAAGTAATGTATAAATCTGATCATTACAGTTATTTATAATTGTAAACCCTCCACGTTTTCTTCCAAAATTGCTATTTTGCGGAGAGATTATTAGGGGGAGAGCAACATTTTGAGCCAAAATTGGGGACAGTTGAGAGGTTTGGATATTCCTAATTCTATAAAGCGATTTATTTGCACATACCTCTCAACCTCTTGAATTATGATGTAGAAGAAAACTATCCAGTTCAACTGCAAGGTCTCTGCTGGCATTGTATAATTTGTGGTGCAAGGCAGGAAAGAGTCTTACCCAATAGGCAACATCCACTAACCTTAAAGCATCTATGAAATGTTCATAGGGCATCTGTTTGGAAAAAAACTGCACCTCATTTCCAAAGAAGAGCAGTGTTTTCCAATGTATAAGAAGTTCAAAAAATCTGTGGCAAAGACTGAATTTAAGACATTTTAAATGTATATTTATGTATACTTTTCTGTCTTTTAAATATACATTTTATTCCATATTTCATGATTTCTATATTTCTCCTTGACTTTTCACTGACGAAGCTGACTTTTTTATATACCTAATATTCATTTTATAATTGGCCACAGCTTGCAAACCTGGTTACATGAGCTGATCCATGAGGATCAATGCCCTACCCCGGAAATAAGATCCCTGATACCACTGAGCTATAGAAAGCATCATAATTTGCATGTGACCTGTAATTGTGAATATGAGAAATGACAAGAATGAACAGGTTATCTAAGAAGAGCCCCATAAGAAGAAACAACTTAATTCAGTCCCTGTAATAGTAGAGATCTAACCATCAAAATACATATGAAACAAAGCTAATGTGCAAAACACAGACAAAATGCATGACCGACAAGAAAAGAAAGTCATAATTTACTTGTCATTTTTGTTACCACAGAATAAGGCTATAACACTGCAGATGATGGTTACTGACTGTAGCTGTGATTGGTAAATTTTAAAATACCTGAATTTTAAAACTGTGCTTTCAGAGCAAGCGCTCATATGCTTTATACATTTTTTTAACACTCTTCAAGGAAGTACTGTTTTATTTGTTTATCCATTTCAGTTCTTTTGTTAGTAGGGAAAGGAGTGATGCAGTGAGAATGAATGCAAGGGACATGTCTAGCCTATAGAGCACCAAACTGGGTTAAATTACTTCCACTCTTTTCTTAGTTTTTGAGGAGTCATCTGAAACATTAATTACCTTCATGCAATCGTGTAGTAGAAAAGTAAATTAACGACCACAGCCACACAGACCTGTGACATCAAGAAGGATGTTTTCTTAAAGCTGATGTTCTGTCATGAGGAGAGTAAATACATCAATGTGTGCTGTAGTACACTGGAGAGAGCAACCATATTGGTAAGCATGCTTGGATGTTTCATGTGCTTTAATTTATTTATGTCTGGCAGAGATGAACGGCTGCACATCATGCAACCTGCACTGTCACACACACACACACACTACACACCAGGGACGTCGGGAGGCATATGCACTGTACTGATTTCAGTACAACTTCTTAGAAGATGGGGTAGCATTTAAAAAAAAAACGCATTTAAAAAAAAAAAAAAAAAAGTACGTATTTTTTAAAGGTTGTTGGCTCCTTTAAGGGGGATACGAGCCAGTCGGAAGTGAGCCACGTCATGTCCGGCTGGCCACGAGCGGGAAAGAAGACAATCGCAAATGGATTATTTATTGCGCGCGGGAAATGTGAAGATGGAAGGAAATCGGATGTCATGAGCAGATTATCAGGTAAGGTGTGTGTGTAGTGTGTGTGTGTGACAGTGCAGGTTGCATGATGTGTAATAATCCATTTGCGATTGTCTTCTTTCCCGCTCGCGGCCAGCCGGACATGACGTGGCTCACTTCCGACTGGCTCGTATCCCCCTTAAAGGAGCCAACAACCTTTAAAAAATACGTACTTTTTTTTTTTTTTAAATGCTACCCCATCTTCTAAGAAGTTGTACTGAAATCAGTACAGTGCGTATGCCTCCCAACGTCCCTGGCATCAGGTGTTCAACTGATGAGTTTGATTCCAACTGATGGTGGTATGAAGAACCAATGCCATTTATTATACTGCAAGGTAAGGATATGATCTCTAGCAGGCTAGAATTATTCCAGTGTTAGGGGATGGTTTAGTGGATGAGATTCCTACAGTACCATGGCAGGGCTGGAGTCTGGTCATCATTAGCTTTCACCTCCTTGCAGTGCTAAAAAAATGAAGTAAAATTTTCTCCAGACTAATTCTAATGATTTATTATGAATGCTATGTGCTATGAGTTGTGCCAACATTATGTTGTAATTTTTTTTATCCAAATTGCCACTTCAAAGGCTCTATTAACACCTAACATCTGATTACTATCCATACCATATAGGGACCCTGGAGGTTTTCCCATCATTCTTTAGACAGCTATATTGCCCACATTGAAAACTATTGGTTTAAGGAAAAGTAACTCAAAAGTAACTAACATTTAAGTTACTAGTTACTAAAAAAAGTAATATATTACTATTACTAGTTATTATTTTGAAAAAGTAACTAGTTATATTACTAGTTACCAGAAACTGTAATATATTACAGTAATTTATTACATATTGTAATATATTACTCCCATCACTGGTGTTAGGTACAAATGATTGATTGCAGTCTTGTTTAATAATTAAGTAAAAAAAGACACTGAGTGTGCTTTTTTATACAGTATCTGTTAACCACAGTTGCAATTACCTTTTTTTCCCTGACATGAAAGCTAAAGTTTACCACAAAAAAAATTATACAAAGAGGAAGGGTTTACTATGGGATACTTATCTGCCTTAAATGATTGGACCAGGATTTAACCGAATGGTAGACAAATTACAATGCTGACAATGTCTTCATTCACAAACTGTTGGTAAGATAGTTCTGAGATTTTTCATGTTCATATGACCTTTAAGAACTAGCTCTTAGGGTGGTAGTCACAGTCATTAACATAAATGTGTTAGGGAATTTAGAGGCATGTGCAGACAGGCACAGATGATTCCCAATTAATAGAGAGCATTTATGCCAATTTGCCATGTCCCCAAATGTAGGTATGCAAATGAGCAGATAATGGGGTGTTAATGAGAAGGGATATAAATGTTCTTATGCTAATTAAGGCTAGTTTACGCCATTAGCAATTCACAGTCAGATTTTCCCCACTTTCCCGCTCTTGTCGCAGATGCAGTATAAAAAAGCGAAGCCTTGCCAAACTTATAAGAGTTGCAATTGGCGAAAATGCTACCTCTTGCAGCAAGCTTTGCTATTTCTGGGTCAGAGTTGTTTGTCTTGTCTGGCCACCCCAACCCCCCCTCCCAACTAAACCTTATTTTCATTGCACAGGCATATTTATCAATAAATGTTAATTCACAGTAATGTCAGATCAAATGAGTCATACACATCTCCATTTGATAGGCATGGCAATGGTGCAAGTGATCTGGATGATGGACTACCATGAAAACGGTAAGGTGAGTTAGTGTAATGGTGTGATCTAGAGGAGGAGGGTGATTCTCCTGTCAGTGACCTAACAGTGCTTCATGATTTTGACCTTGACCTGAAAAGTGAGGTTCTCCTAGGTGTAGATGACCAATGACATGGCCTGTGAGAAATGTGTTGTGACTGCTCTGTGTGAGTGTTGCCATCACTGTCTTTAGAGCCAGTGTTAGCATCATGTTATCTTCCCTCACATGTCCAGACAGTCCCCCATCCACTTCCCCTGGTAAAACTGAGTCCAGCTTGACTCTGGTATGGCCAAACTACAGTACGAATGGAGGCTGCAACAGATACCTGGTGTGACACCATGCTACACATCAGTACTGTTTGACATTTTCACACATACCATGTAGGACCATTTCTGGATAGCTCTCTGTTGCACCTGTTTGAGCCAAAACTATGTCACCACATTTCCTGTTGTGCAGCCAATGCTTAAACTTGTTTCTTGAGGTGGTTCAAAATAATTTCTGCACCTAACACCTCTTTTTAATGTTGTTACTGTGGGTAATGTAACCTCAAACTGCCTGCCTCCATCCTCAAACTGTTCTTCTGTATGTGAAGACACTGGTGTAGACGTGCAGGTTTGCTCTTGGTGTACAAGCATGAGTGGAATGTCAGCCTGTGTTTGAGTTTGTGATGCAGTGTCACTAACACAATGTGAGTTGAGAGAACCCGACTTTACATTGGAAGACTGCCTGTGGCTTCCCTCAGGTTGCCTTATAAATACAACTACATTGTCATCATCAGCATCACCACTATCATCAGCAACACCCATTCTACTGCTGACTTCATCCATATTTATTGGTACAGTTGAAATGTTTGTTTCTGCTACTGAGTCTGTAAAAGAAATCATTACAGCACATTAATAGCAGTGCAACAGCATCCTATAGCATCCAACAGCATGCTTGCAGGAGGTGGGGGAGTGAGACTTACCACAAAGTCTGCCTTCATTTTCATTAGCTGCTGATGTACAAGGGTGACCTAATAATAATGAGTTGTGATGTGTTTAATTACAGTACTATTTGTCACCATGCAATGTTAAACTTTTAAAAGGTGTACACTTTAAATTAATCTTCTGGAGCTGATGAATGCAAATGCTGCTGCAGACTTTGGTTTGATGGAACAGTGTCCACATCATCTTTAATTATTCCCATTGCACCATCACATAGTTGTCCCCATGGATGGACTGAAGGAATTCATCATCTGGTGTTAACTTAAGTTTCAGGAACCCCCCACCCCAACCCCTTGTGATCCTGGAAATTGAATTCTGCCTGGTCTTGCTTCTAGCATGTGTTACCATATCATTTGTGCTTTTCTTGCACTGTGCCAGGGATTTGTTATTGTTTCCAACTGGACTGATTTCAACAAATACTTGCTTCCATGCTTTGCTCCTCTTAACCTTTCTGGGCCTCCTTTTTCCAAACAGCAGTATCCCATATGTCCTAAGTGCTGCATGAGTACATGATTTTCTTCATGACTAAAGTTATCAAGTCTTTGCCTGGATCCCTTATTATCCAGCTGTACTCTACAGGGAAAAGTTAAAAATAAAAGGACTACGGTCAGACACTTGCCACAGTACTGTCTGCAAAACAAAAAAAAAGGAAGAAAGAAGATTGAAAACTTTGCAAAAGAAACACAAGCTGATTTCAGAAAAGCATTCAAGGTTGGTTTGCTGATTCCTGCTACTTCTTCTGATACCTCATTACTGCAATCAGCAAAACCAAACTCGAATGCTTTTCTGAAATTAGCTTGTTTGTGTTTCTTTTGCAAAATTTTCACTCTTCTTCCTTATCACACAAAGATTGACAAGGGAGGTGGTGACATAACAGGGCAATGACTGGATAGATATGGACTGACAAACAGAGATAATTGGAAGGAGTGGATGACAAATGGGACAGGGAGTGACACACAAGAATGGGGAACATAATGGAAGATTAAGTGTGGTGAGAAGGGTCTACCACACTAGCCAGTGGGGAAACCCACCCTGCCAACAGTCACCTCTGTGGCTAACCTAATGGGTGTGAATTTCTGATGGTCCATTGGACTGGTCCAGCCAGAAATATGACTTAACCAGCCACACAAGTAGATCAGAAGCTTCAGTAATGCAGGATCTGTATGACATACTATAATGTATGCATATTGAAATGACATATAGGAATCTGGAGTAGGCATGCTTAATATGGTCAGACATGGCCCACATGACAAGCAAGACTGCATCACTGAGGCTACTGGCTAATGTCCACTGTAGTCATGTTATGGGACAGATGCTTGGTGCATGGTCACAGGCCAGGATTAAGCAAATGCCACACACACATTCTAGTGGCTGCATTGCTATTCACACTGCCTGAGGCTGCCTCTTCAGTCTAGGCATAGACAATCACACAACCACTGCTTACATTCTTCTGGTGCTACTCTAGCTAGACCCCACTAGACCAGCCACTTTGTTGTTCTGCCATTCCATGTAATCCCTATACCCAGTTGATGTAAGGAGTGCATTGCTATGGTGTGGCTGTTGTTTTGGTCATGAATGTTAACAACATCCTACCTCCCCAGACTGAATGGAGGTGGTCAAAGCAGAATGTATGTGTGGACTCCCAAAAGTGCTAGACATTGTACTAGATAGGAGGCATTCCATTCTGAAACTACAGGAACACCAAGCACACACAGCTATCATTCACCTCCTGGAATCTACACCCAACTCAGACTATGTTATAATTGATGCCCTCAACCTCCTAGGTGCATGTGTGGCTACTGTATCCACAACTCCCTATTTCTCCACCTGTGTTAGCATCAATGTTACTTATCAATGTGCTCCATCCCTACTGTGCAAATGATGACTGTGTCATGTCCAAGACTCAGACCCATGTAGGTAAGGTAACATTTCATGAACATTGCACTATACTGTTTTGCTTGAGTGTATTATTGCCTGCATCAGTTTTAGGTTCCTTCAATGACTCCTCACACAGCTCTTGGTCTCCTGCTGCTTCTTGTCTGTTTGGCCATCAGTCTGTAATTGGTTATGTAATACCAAGTTGTGTAGCATGACGAAGACCACAGATATTTTGCTGCAGGTCTATGGAGAATAATGCAGTACACTGTAAGAGTGGAGTGCACAGATAAACTGAATACGATACCCTTTGCACAGCACACTGAATGGTAGTTGGAGGAGTAGAAGCTCTTTTGGTTGACTTACAGGATGCTGTCTGGGTCTCTGCTAGCAGTGTTGCTGCAGTCAATGGTCCCCAGAACCACAGGGAAATAAGCTGTATCAGAGGGTGCCCACATCACTAGATGTCTCTCTCCTCTGCTGTGTGTGGTAACAAAATATGCCCCTCCATAAGCTGTTAAGGAAATGGGGTGTGATTTATAAGGATGATAGGTGTGAAACCCTTACCAGTTCCCATGAGAGCTGCTAAAATGTTTCCATAACAAGGATTGCTAATGCACACATATCGTAGTGTCCACTGGGTAAGCATGCTCTGCGCCTCCTTTATTCCATGTGTGGATGGCACATCTACTAACTTATGTATGGTGTCTTTGTCCACACAGTAGCAGTCAATAATGTCCCAATCAAGGAAGTGATACTATGTTAGCTAATGGCAAACCAATCTGGTATTCAGGGTGACAGCAGGAACACTAACAGATACTGTTCAGTTAATATAGGTACTACTTCTACCATCTTAAAGCGGCAAGTTAACCTGTACACTGGGAAATCCAGGTGTTCAGAATAAGTGATCACTGTGCTAATTTTATGCATTTGTGAGTTGCTCTACCATGTTTGATTTCATAATTTTCATATACAATGGTTCTCATTTCCATTTTATTGTGTGGTCTTTTGAATGCAGTACATACCACTTTTTTTTTCCTTGCAGCACATTCTTGCTGCATGTATCTCTGAATTACCCCTTCCTGCACATCACCACTCATTGCACTATTTTGTGTAATGCAATGTACAATTTCATTATGAATACCATCCTGTAACTCTATTTTTTAGAAGTATCAATCAATCCATCTGTCTGTCTATCTATCTGCCCACATATCTATGCAGTTGTCTATGCGTGTGTTTGTGTGCCTGTGTTCATACATAGTTATATAACTGTGGGTGTGGGAATGATGTATTCCTATTTATTTGTGGTTATATTTATATTAATACATATATAATAATATATACACACACAAAATGTATACATGTAGGTTACCTTTAAACGATATTTTACTTCATCTAAACCTAAATGGTCTAAAACAGTTGTTTTATATTACTGCATCTAATGCAAGCTTACATTATATACTAACAACTACAGCTATGATACTAAAATAAGTTTATCATTTTCTGATCACTGGTGTTAGTTTTTATATAGCTTTATAAGTAAAAGTGCAGTTTGCTGAACCCCTGTATCTTGGATTGTGTGAGGTGCTCATGTTTTCATTCCAGTTTTTGTTTTCTTCCCTGTAGTGCAAACATGGAGTTGGTATATATAAGTTAGAGGTATGTGGGGGAGCAGCCCCCCCACACACACACACACATATGGGGGGGTACAAGGGGGCTTGTCCTACTTTTTCCTATTTTTTTTATTACTCTTAGTTTAGACAAAGTGTGTGTTATATTATTCATTTAGATCAAGTGGCATATGGTATAGACTTATACATGCACACATGTGTGTGTGTGTGTGTGTGTGTGTGTGTGTGTGTGTGTGTGTGTGTGTGTGTGTGTGTGTGTATGTGTCTGTGTGTATGTATATATATATATATATATATATATATATATATATATATATATATATATATATATATATATATATATATATATATATATATATATATATATATATATATATACACGTGTGTGTAGATGTATTGGCAATCACTGAATAGGTGAATCATTGGCATTGCAAATGTCAACACATTAATGAAAAACAAATAACCATTAACACAGATCTCCACATGCTCAGAGATTACTCGTCAGAAAGTGCAAGTTTTAAAACAGTTTTTGCAGGGGGGTGTGGTGGGTCTAGGCCCCCTCTCACCCCCTGCTAATTATTTCTTCTAATTCCAGTTACACAAAATCCATGGGAAAAGAACATATTATTCAACGCAAGTGATTATGCACTCTCACACAACTGTTGACCATCTGTTTTGTCAGTTAAAGTGTGTTAATAAAACAGCAGTTGATTTTACTTTCAATCAACTACCAAGACTGGAAAAACTCCCTTATTAGCCTCAAAAAAAGTTGAGATCCCTCATCAAAACCTCTAAAGCCAGCTATGATGGCAGAATTGTGGCAGACACTAAAAACAACCACAAAGCCTTCTATAGTTATGTCAGCAATCTACACGGCAATACCCAGGTTTGCTCTGAATTACTGCACAATGGTACCTCCTATATTGAGCCAACAGATATTACCAACATACTAGCTGACAGATTCAGTGCCAACTTTACCCCTCTCCCCCCAAAGGACCAATCACAATACCGGAGGAATACCATGCACCCAGCATTACTGCAGCACAGGTTAAAGCTGCATTGTCCAAGGCCAGGAATACACCTTCCATGGGACCTGACAATATCCCTGGATGTGTTCTACATGAACTACAAAGTGAACTGGCACCACATCTGTGTGCCCTGTTCAATCACAGCCTCACCTCAGGCTTTGCCCCTACCGAATAGAGCACTGCTACAGTCATCCCTCTCCATAAAGGGGGAGAGATTACAGACCCTGGGAATTATTGCCCCATTAGCCTGACGAGTCTGATATGTAAGGCTGTAGAGCACATCATCATGGACCAAATTAACAAGGATATAGGGAATTTCCAAACTCTAGATCCCACGCAATTTAGTTTTGTGAAAGGTAGATAATTCTTGCTCAACCTGGTTGACTTTTTTGAGTCAGTCACCAGAGCTGTGGATGAGGGCATGGCAGTTCATACAGACTAACTCGATCTGGCCAAGGCCTTTGATACCATTTCCCACTCAGGAAT